>NW_005370658.1:515592-524116 GCF_000412655.1 Myotis brandtii
GAAAAAAAAGGAAAAAAGCAACAGCCACCGGGAGGAGGGGAGGAGAGGGAGAAGGGGAGGGAGTGGGGGAGGAGGGGGAGGAGGAGAGAGACAAGGAGGGCGGGGGAAGTCAAAAACCAACACAACAAAGTGAAAAGAGAAATGAGAAATGGAGTTTTGTAAGTTTCGGGGTTAAAATAGCAGAAGTTTCAAAAATTACTCACAGGCGTCCAGAGGACAGAAATCATAATCGGAACAAAAACGGAAGCCGGGTTAAAGGAAAGCGCAAGGCAGCGGCAGCCAGCGCGGGACTGGGCTGGCCAGAACGCAAAACGTGATCCACAACCAAAGAGGAAGCAGCTGCAGGCAGGGGGGCGGCAGGCGGCAGGGGCTGGGGCAGAGTGGGGGGCCACAGTGGCGGGAGGCGAGGTCCACCCTCACCCAGGCCCCCCTAGGCTTGGGAAGGAGCCCAGTGGTGGGCAGGGTCAGAGGTCACAGTGGGGAGTGAGGACCCTGCCCAGAGTGGCCGTGGGGCGTGGGGGCCACCCTCCTCTCCTGGTCCCCCCCTGGCTCGGTCTGGGGGCAACTCCTGCCACACCCACCTGCCGGTGTGCCATGTGCTCGGGGCCCTCACTAGGTGACCGGGACCAGCCCTGGCCCCGGGCTCGGGCCCGGTGGTCAGGCCGCTCCTGGGCATAGCGCTCCTTGTCGGGGGGCGGGGGGTGGTGGTGGTGGTGGTGGTGATGGTGCTGCCGGTGCTTCCGGTCCTTGGGCCTGCCCCGCTCCTGGTCCCGCTCCTTTGACGGCAGGTCCCCCGACTGGGTGGTCATGCTCAGGTCTGTCCCCAAGCCTGGGCCGGGAGGGCGTCAGACAGACAGAAGGCCATGAGGTGGGGCAGGACATGCACACAGGAGGCCACCAAGAGGGTCTGTGGGTCCTAAAAGCAGTGCTTTCCTCTGGCCCCGAGGGTTTTGGGGGTCCAGTCCCCAGGCTCCCTCAGCCCAGCCGGGTGCCACCCAGCCCTCTCTCTGTGTCTCCCCACCTCTGCTTTCTCTTCCCCTCTCCCCTCCCCTGTCCCCTGGCATAGCCTTCGGTTCCTGGGCCCTGCAGGGTGGCCCACCTGTGTCCACATCCGTGTAGCGGCCCAAGGAGCGCTCGGAGGCCCGGTGGCCACGGTCACGGTCACGGAGCTGTTCTGGCGGCACCCTCTCCAGGGAGTAGTCGTCCAGGCGCCGGGCCTTGGGGCCCAGCACGGAGGCCGAGCGCTTCATGGGGCTGGAGTCTGAGATGGTCTGGGGAAGACAGGTCAGTGGCTGGAGTCAGAGGCTGGCCCCACCTGTCCGGCCCTATCAGCCATCAGTGATGGGCTGTGACCATTCAGGCCGAGGTCCGGGTGGGGGTGGGTGGTGGGTGGTGGGGCCCGATCACCTAGGGCCCCGGGGTGCCTCTGTCCCCTCCCAGGCCCATCCGGGTTTCTGGCCAAGAGCCTCTGATCCATCCCTGCTGCCTCTCAGGACCACTCTCAGGGGCACCTCTACGCCCTGGGCATCCGGCCACGGACATGCAGCCTGGCAGAAGAGAAGAGCTGTGCTCACCCCGAGTGCAAACCTGGGAACCGGGCACTGGGCAGCCTGCCCTGCTCACCCCTGCCTGCTCTCTTGGAGGCTGTGAGGCCTACAGGTTCAGGGCCAGGCACCCAGCACCCCAATCACTGACCCCTTTGGCCAGTGGGGTCTGGGCTTTCCTGCCCACCGGAGGGGCTGCCCTGACACTCAGGTCCTGGGAAACCTGCCTTCTCATCCTCAGCCTGCAGCTGGGAACCTGTGCGTGCTGCACCACCCCACCGGGGTTAAGTCCCTCCTCCCAGTCCCCCCACCCTTGGTTCTCTGCAGCTGGGAGAGGAGAGGAAGAGGAGCCGGGGGACATTCCCTAGAGTCCAGCCCAGCTGAGTGGCTGGGGGCATGCCCGAGGCAGGGGTTTTAAGGGACACAGGGCTGCAAGACCAGAGGGTCAGGGGTGGGCAGGGAAATGAAAAAGAGTGGGCCAGGTGTGGGGGCATCGTTCAGGATTCTTGGAATGCGGGGCTCTGAAGAGAAAGGGGTGGAGGAGGGGAAGGGGAAGAGGGGTGAAGAAGGGCCACCCCACAGGGCACATGGGCACACAGAGAACAGAACACAGGAGGATAGGTCTCCACAGGGAGGGAGGGGGTGTTGTCTGCAAAGAAAGGATGGAGTCCGAAAGGACAGGACTCCCCCGAGGGGGGGTGGGCGGGAAGAGGGGGCCAGAGCCCAGCTGGTGGCAGACGGGCGGGCGGTACATACACTGAGGTTATTCCCACGTGGCCGGCCCCTTCTCCTCTGTCACAGCCCCACGGGATGGTGCACACAGAAAAAACAGAAAGAAGAAAATAAATATAAAAGCCAAGAGGGGGAGCGAGAGGTGGTGCATAGACCTGAGGAGTGAGGGGGAGAATGGAGGGAGGGAGAGAGGGGTTAAAGTCCCTGGGAACTGATAACCCTGGCCCAGCCAGCAGTCCCCCCAGGGGCACAGAGGAGACAGACAGGAGACACCACAGACAGACAGATGGCAGAGGCAAGAGATGGACAGATGGGATGGTGTAGCCACAGGCCCCTGGCCCCCGGCTCTGCCTCATGCAATGCCTCCAGCCCTGGCTCCGGCTGACACTCAAAGCTGGGGGTGGGGGATAGTGTGGGGAGGTGGCCATCAGCTGGGTTTGTCTCAACCCTCTCCCAGGGCCCAGCAGCTAAGTCCTGGGGGGCAGAGGCTGGCAGGATAGGGCTGGGCAGCCACATGCAGTCTGGGTGCTTCCCACTCAGGTTCCCACAGCCAAAGGCCAGGCCCCTGGGAGACCCCGGCCCAGCCAGGCACAGCGCAGCCTTCCACCCCGTGCAGATGAGCCGGCACAGCACACGGCAGCCCTGTGGTCAGACATGCTGCCCCACCTCCTGGGCCAGGTGGACAGCCAGCCATGCTTCTGGCTTCAGTCCCCATGGGCCGGGGCATTGGGACCCGCATACCCTCCTCCTTCCCAGGGCCCTGCAGCTGGAAAAGCAGCCACACAGACACACATCAGGCACACGGCCCTGCCCCTCCCCAGCAGCCCCCACGGAGACCAGACAGGACAAACCCAAGCTGTCCCGGGCCTTCCCCAGACTCTGCCACCACGTCCTAGGACCTGCCAGGTTTCTGAAAGCAGACCTACTTGTGCAAGCGAGTTCATGTGTATGAAAACACACATATGTGTATGTGTATGTGTGGGCATGCCTGTGTGCACGTGTGTGCATGCTTGTACTCTTGATTGCAGTCTCACGCATCACCTCCCACACCCCCATGTGTCCTCCACATCCTCCCGCCTCAGCACCCCCAAACAGGGCAGAGACAAACCACTTGGCAGTGGCTACTGCACCCTGCCCAGGGGAGCCCCTTTCTCTCTGCCCTCCATTAGGAGGAGCTCAGAGGACGGGGCCTGCATCCCGGAGGAGGAAGGAGGTGCCCTGGGCTTCAGGAGGCAGGGCCTCTGGGGCCCAGGTCCCCCTCAGGGGGGTGGGTGAAAGCGCTCACCTGGTTCTCTGCTGGGAGGCGGGGCATGGAGGCCGCCCGGGCCTGGCCTTCCGTGGGGAGGTAGCGCTCACTGTCTGAGTAGCCATCTCGGCCCATCTCTCGCATCTCCACAGACTGCAGGGCAGATGGCAAGGCCGGGTGAGCCCCGGGGCTGGGCACACGTACCCCAGGGGCAGCCCGGTGTGCGTGGAGCTTCAGGCCTGGGCCCCACCCTCCTGGACTGCCCAGGCCGTGATCAGTGGGGCAGCGAGAGGACAGAGGCACCTGAGAGTTGGGCTGGCTGTTGGGCATGTCAGTAGGGGGCCCTCGCTCCGGGCTCCAGGTGCCCGTCTTCTGGAACATCTCCTGGGCTCGCTGGGTCACCCAGGAAGGGCTCTCCTTGATGCCACTTTCATGAGCCATCCTGCACGGGAGACACAGGCAGTGGGCACTCTGGGGGCTTCTGTACCTGGGACGGGCACTCCCTGCCCTTCCATCCCTCCTCCTAGCCAGAGTGACACTCACAGGCCTCCTCCGGGGTCCAGCTGGGTGGAGGGGAGGGCGTTCTGCCCCTCCTGCGTTGGTGACGGGGGCTCCATGCGCTGGAACATGAGAGGTGTCCGGTTCTGGGGAGGCAGAGAGCAGCGTGTGCAGAGTGTGTGTGCGTGTGTGTGTGTGTGTGTGTGTGTGTGTGTGTTAGGGATAGGTGGGGGGTGAGGGAGGCTGTGGAGGGTCTGGTCCATCAGTAGCCTACTAGCCTCTTTCTTCCAAATCCATCCAGAATGGGGTCATTTCTTACATCTCCACGGCCACCACCCAGGTCCGGCCCCATAACCTCCCACCTTAACCAGTGCAGTATCCTGCTCTCGAGTCTCCCCGCTCCAGCCCTTACTCCCCACGGCCACCAGAGGGCGCACATCGACCCCTGTAAGAGGTCACTTCCCGGTAGGAGCCCCCTTACTCAGAGCAAAAGTCAAAGTTGTCCGCAAGGGCCCCCAAGGTCATGCATAATTACCACCTCGTCTCCTCCTGCTGCCCCTCTTGCTTGCTCTGTTGCACCTAAGACCTTGCTGTTTCCAAAACTCAAACTCACAGTCCTGCCTCAGGGTCTTTGCAGTGGCTGTTCCCTCCGCCCAGAATGTTCTTCCCCCAGGTGTCTGTGTGGCTCACTCTTTCTCTTCCTTGAAGTCTTTGCTCAGAAGCCACCTCCTCAGGGAGGCCTCCCCTGACCACCCATTTAAAGTTGCACCCCTCTCCCCCAGGCACTCTTTCCCACGGTGCTTATGTTCTGCTACGCGATCTCATTTAGTCATTTTGTCGTTATTGGAATTTCCACAACAGGGCTTCTGGTCTGTTTTGCTCACAGCTGCACCCTTAGGGCTGAGAACAGTGCCTGACAACAGGAGGCGCCCAGTAAGTGTTGGTGGAGCAGATGAATTAACCCAGGTTATGCCTTACTTTCCAATGACTTGCCCTGGGGCGTGGCTACACCCCACTGTTCTGGACGGTCCTCATGGTGACAAGGAAGGTACAGTCTCCCAGCCTGGGTGACCCCAGAGGGAGGAATGTCCGCGGGGAGAGCTGTCAGGGCCTGAGCCATACCTGCTCCTCACGCATGGCCTGCAGCTTCTTAGCTTTGCTCTGCCGGTAGTACTCCATGATCATCATGGCCGCGTAGATCTTCCCCACTGTCAGGTCCGTGGCTGGGGGCACAGAGCATGCTCACTGCGGACGGGGCCCCTGCATGCACCCGTCCTCCGTGCCTCCTCCTTCCCTCCCCCTCTGTCCTGTTGGGTTGGGCCCGGGCCAGGCCGGTCTGGGCTCTTACACTTATGAGGCGTAACCAGCAGGTCCAGTGTTTTCTGGGACAGGTTGGGCCAGATGGCCATCATCTCTTTCCGTAGCTCGGCGTCCATCTGCTGTTTGTCGGCCCCTCCTGCAATGCGGGCACAGAGAGGCCTGGTCGCCTGCCTGCCTGAGCACCTGCTGGCCTTTAGGCCAGTCACCGAGCCAGCAGCTCCTGCCGACCCAGTGCTCTGGAGTCCTGGCTCCCACGGGTCCCAGTGCCCAGTGCAGCTGGCCCAGGGGGACATGACCATGGGGCTCTGGTCCTTGGCAGGGACAGGGCTGTGGAGAAGCTGCGTGGGGGGATAGTTCAGCATCGACAGGGGCTGGGTGGCCCCGGTCAAAACCTGACTCCAACTGCATTAGGTGTTAGTCCACTGCTCTGTGCCTCATTCTCCCCATTTGCGAAATGGGGATGATAGCAATTGTTCCTGCCTCACTGAGTTTTAAAAAAATATTATCGTTGATTTTTAGAGAGAGAGAGAGAGAGAGAGAGAGAGAGAGAGAGAGAGAAACATTAATGTGAGGGAGTAACATTGATTGGCTGCCTCCTGCAACCCTGCACCCCATGGGAGGTTGAACCTATAACCCAGGCATGTGCCCTACCCTTGAATCGAACCGGCAACCTTTTGGTGCCTGGGACAATGCCCACCAACTGAGGCACAGTGGCCAGGGCCTCACTGAGTTGTCTGATGATTAAAGTAGTTAATATGCGTGCAGCCTTAGGACAGTGTGGGCCATAGGACTGTTACCACAGCAGCATCGGTCTGTGGCGAGGCCTGGGGAAGCCCCAGGGAGGCTGCAAAGCCACAGAGCAGTTCTGATAGAGGTTTCTCCCTCAACCAAGCCTGCTCTCCCCTGCCAGGTGGTCATTAAGGCTCTGTCAGCAATTCCTGCTCCCAGCGATTCCTGCCTGAGTACATGGTAGTGTGGCCCCTACTGGACCCCGTGATTGGCTGGGGCCATGTGATGAGTTCTTGCCAATGAGGTGTGAGCCGAGTGAGGTGTCGCTTTGGGCATTTAATGGCCAGTGAATGACCCTTCTGGGTTCTCTTTTGTTCTGTCACGATGGCTGGTGACATGAGGGACAGTGGCTTTCTCAGGCCTGGCCCCTAAGTGACTGATGAACAGAGTCCCCTTGACAAGCCAGGAAAGACCCATGAGTGGGAGTGGGAAGCAAACCTGTGTCGGTGTGAGACTGTGGGGCTGTTTGTTACGGCAGCACATTCTTGTCCATCCTGAATAATACACCAGCTTGGCCTCTGCTCCTACTTCCCTTTCAGAGCTTTCAACCCTGGGCCCCACAATCTCCCACCTTAACCAGGGCAGTATCCTCCCCTCAGGTCTCCCCGCTCCGCCCTTACTCCCCACGGCCACCAGAGGGCACACATCAACAAGAGGTCACAGGGGCGTGTTCCATACACTTACTGGCAGGCATGAAAGGGACATTGATAACAGAGCTGGAGCACGGGTCCCAAGGCCCCTGCTCACTGTGGACGTGGCCCCTTTATACACCAGTCCCCCTGTGCCTCCTCCTTCCCTCCCCCTCTGTCCTGGCCAAACTTTCACTTTGTAGTTGCTGGACTGTGGGAGGAGGTCTAGGAGATCTGGGGGAAGGGCAGGGGCTGGCTCCCAGCCACCAGAAAAGCACTTCAGTGTTTTAACAACCATCCACTGGGCATGCAGGCTGAACAGCTGCCCTGTGCGGGCAGAGCTCACACTCCGCTTTGCCTGCACTCCCCGTGGGCCGCCCCGCTCCCAGCCTTCCCCACGCCTCCTTTTCCTAGCACTGCCCCTGACACCTGGCCCAGCTTCTCCCTCTCAGCAGGTGTGGGTCCGAGCACAGACATCTGCCAGGCATTCTCCGGAACTTCCACTCATCTTCGCCCACGTGACTCTGGAGGTGATGGGAAGAGGAGCTGCCTGGACCAGCGCCGTCGCCTCTGCCCAGGTCTTCCTCTCCCTCCTACAGCTGCCGGACGGACGGCACCGGTGAGCACCTGAGTCAGCAGGTGGCTCCTCTGCTCAGAGCCCTCCGCCGCTCTACCTCAGTCAGGGTGATGGTCCAAGTTCACAGGGTCCTACACAATCCGCCTTCGCTCACTGTTTCAACCACATCGACCTTCTCACTATCCCTCCAACATGCCAGGAGCAGTCTCCTTCAGGGCTTCTGCTCGGGCTGTGTCTTCTGCCAGGACTATTCTTTCTACATGGTCCCCTTCTTCCGTCCGGCCCCTGCTCAAACCCTTTACCAGGGAAGCTTTCTAGCCACCCTCCTACTTAAGACATGCCCCCATCACCTTCTCTGTCTTTTTCCTGCTTTCTCTTCTCTGTATTTATTGTGTCAAGTTGTTGTTTCATCTCTCACCCACTAGAGGGCCTGCTCCACGGTCGGGTCTTTCTTTACCACGGGTGCTGCAGGGAGGGGGCTGTGGTCACTGGGGTGGGGCAGCAGGGGGTGGTGTGAAGCTAATATGTGTCCCTACAGCAGTTGGGACGTCAGGACTATTGTGGGAGAAACGTGGGACAATCCCCTGTGTGGCTGGACTCTCAAGAGCCTCAGCACCAACACCCTATGGCAGTGTTTCTTCCCTCCTGGGAAACAGGTGGAATTCGTGGCTATGTCTCCTGTCTCTAGCTGAGTGAGGTGTCCGGGGTCTCTATGGCTCCTTCGCAGACACATGGGAAGGTAAAGAAGAGAAGGTGCCATTTCCTGTTAGAAGTCACCCTCTCCTGACAGTGTAGAGAGCTCCTGTTCCTAGAGGAGAGAGAGAAGACGCCTGCTATAGGGACGGAATTGTGTCCCTCCAACATCCATGCTGAAGCCCTCAGCCCCTGTGTGAATGTGTTTGGAGATGGGGCCTGTAAGGACATAAAGTTACATGAGGTCCCAAGAGGACTGGCGTCCTATAAGGGGAGAGACCCTGGGGGTGTGCACACACCGAGGAAAGGCCATGGAGGGGCACAGCACGCAGGTGGCTGGCCATCTGCACGCCGAGGAGAGAGGCCTCAGGAGAAACTGCCCTGGCTGCACCTTGCTCTTGGACCTTCAGGCTCCAGAAATGTGAGAAAATAAATTCCTGCTGTTTAAGCCCCCCAGTCGCTGTTATTTTGTTACTAGTGACCTGTCGCGCGAAGT
>NW_005370658.1:524287-529561 GCF_000412655.1 Myotis brandtii
CCCCCCGAGGTGTGCATGGGGGGCTGTGGAAACCCCGCCGGAAGCCGTGAGGAGCGGCCGCTGGCCCCGCCCCCACTGTGCGTGCCGCCATCTTGTGACGGTGTTATGGCGTGAGGATCAATTTGCATATCACCTCTTTATTATATAGGAGGATAGCCACTTGCGCTGACTAAGACACCTGCTCTGAGTCAGGGCAGGGCTCCTGGGCCTCAGTCAGCACTGTCCACCCCCACGTGTGATTGTGGGGTCAGTGACTGTGGGGTGGTCCTGTGCATTGTGGGATGATGAGCAGCACCCACTAGATGCCAGTAGCACCTCCTTTCCCAAGTCCTGACAACCAAACGTGTCCCCAGACATTGCCAAGTTGTCCCCTGGGGGGAGAAGATCGCCCCGGTTGAGAACCAGTGAATTCTGCTTCGATTTGCTGGGAAGCTTGGCCTTCAGGATTGTCATTCACATTTAAACAAAGGGAAAATCCGGATAAGAGCCAAGATGGTGGTGTAGGTAAACGCTGGTACTCGCCGCCTCCCACAACGACATCAAAATTACAGCTAAAATGCAGAACCACCATCATTCAGAACTGCCTGAAACTAGGCTGAACAGAAGTCCTACAACTAGGGAAGTAAAGAAGAAAGCACATGGAGACTGGTAGGAGGGGTGGAGGCGCGGAATGGGCTGGTCCGACACTCACGTGGTGTTTTTTACATCGGGAGGGATATCTAGGCTGCAGAGGCCACCCGTGAAGAGCAAGGGGTCCCAGCCCCACACCAGACCCCCAGCCCAGGGTTCCAGAGCTGGGAAGAGAAGTCCCCATAACTTCGGGCTGTAAAAACTAGCAGGGACTGTGGCTGAGTGACACGGAGGCTGCTGGGTTCCCAGCAGTATCTCTTAAAGGGCTGGCACATGGACTTACTCGGACTCAATCCCTCTGAATCCAGGGACATAGGGGGAGGGACGAAATTGTCTGTCATCGGAGCAGAAACTCGGGGGGTGGCTTTCTCACAGACAGGGGGGTGCTCACAGGGGTCATTGTTCCTATGCTGAGACCTCTCCCACCACAGAACTGACTGGCAGCCATATCTGAGTTTCCATCAGCATGGCCCACACTGTTCCCTCTGCCCTGGAGACCCCACCCCATCCAGTTTTCCATATGAATGGCATGTCCTGGCTCAGGCTTCAGACTTTCCTAAAACCTCTCAAACAAGCTTCAGCTGGTGTCAGTGTGCCCCAAACCTATCAATAAGAGGCCCAGCCCACCTTGCTTCACAGCTGGGCCTCACTTGGGCACTTCCAAGCCCAATTCAAGTAGCAGCATCTGCAGATCCCTCTGTAGCTCCTAAGGGGTGGCCCCAGGCAGTGGCTGACTTTGCACCTCCCAGGAGGCCCCAGAGCTGGTGCACAGCTTCAGGCCATACCAGGTTACAGCTCTATACATCCACAAGCGACACACTCCAGGGGCAGACTCAATGAGCACCAAAGCCCCACTGAAGCAAGTCCTGCTCCATAGGGGTGTCACCTGAATAGCAGCTCTTCCACTGTAGACACAGGTGGTCCTCACAGCCACTTGGCCTAGAGGTTAATTCCTCCCAGTGACGCCAACAGCAATCCAGACTCAACTATAACAAGGTGGTGCACACAGCCCACACAGGGACATACCTACAGTGCCCAGCTCTGGTGACTGGAGAGGCTAAGCCACTGGGCCCTATAGGACACCTACTACACAAGGCCATTCTAGCAATTCCAGGAGACATAAGAGATCTACCTAATACATAGAAACAAACACAGGGAAGCAGCCAAAATGCTGAGACAAAGAAACATGTCACAAATGAAAAACAGAAGAAATCTCCAGAAAAAAACCTAAATGAAATAAAAGCAAGCAAACTACTAGATACAGGGTTCAAAACAATGTTTCTAAGTTGCTCAAGGGTCTTAATGAGAGCTTCAAGGGACTTAGTGAGACTATCAAGAATCTTAGTGAGAACATCAAAGACATGAAAAAGGAAGTCAGAAATTAAGCATACGCTAACTAAATAAGAATAATTTCAGGGGTTCAACAGTAAAGTAGAAGATTCTGAGAATCAAATCAACAATTTGGAATATGAGGAAGCAAAAAACACCCAAGCACAAGAGCAAAAAGAAAAAATAATCCAAAAATATGAAGGTAGTATAAAGAGCCTCTGGAACAACTTCAAGTGTACCAACAATCATATTATGGGGGTGCCAGAAGGAGAAGAGAGAGAGCAAGACATTGAAAACTTATTCGAAGAAATAATGACAGAAAATTTCCCCTACCTGGTAAAAGAAAAAGACTTACAAGTCCAGGAAGCTCAGAGAGTCCCAAACAAGAGGAATCCAAAGAGGCCTATACCAAGACACATCATAATTCAAATATCAAGGGTTAAAGACAAAGAAAGAATCTTAGAAGCAACAAGAGAGAAGCAGTTAGTTACCTACAAGGGAGCACCAATACGACTGTCAGCTGATTTCTCAACAGAAACTTTGCAGGGCGGAAGGGAGTGGCAAGAAATATTCAAAGTGATGAATAGCAAGGACCTACAACCAAGATTACTCTACCCAGCAAAGTCATCATTTAGAATTGAAGGTCAGATAAAGAGCTTCCCAGACAAGAAAAAGCTAAAGGAGTTCATCACCACCAAAGCAGTATTACATGAAATGTTTAAGTGTATTCTTTAAGAAGAGGAGGAGGAGGAGGAGGAGGAGAAAGAAGAAGAAGGAGAAGAAGGAGGAGAAGGAGAAGAAGATAAAAAAATATAAAAAATATGAAGCCCTAGCTGGTTTGGCTCAGTGGATACAGCATCTGCCTGGGAACTAAAGGGTCCTGGGTTTGATTCTGGTCAAGGGCACATGCCCAGGTTGCAGGCTTAATCCCCAGTAGGGGAAATGCAGGAGGCAGCCGATCAATGATTCTCTCTCATCATTGATGTTTCTATATCTTCCTCTCCCTTTCTCTCTGAAATCAATAAAAATATATTAAAAATATGAACAATAAAATAGGAATAAATACATATCTATCAATAATTGAATCTAAAAATGAAAATAAACTAACAAGGAGTCTAATGAACAAAATAAACTGGTGAATAAAACAGAACCAGAGGCTGGGAAACATGGAATAGACTGAGGAATCTCAGAGGGAAGGGGGTGGGTGGGAAGAGAATAACCAAAAAATTATATGCATATATGCATTACCTATGGACACAAACAATATGTGGCGAAGTCCTGGGGTGGAACAGGAACCAGGTGGAGATGGGTAATGGAGGGAAAGGGGACATCTGTAATACTCTCAACAATAAATATTTAAAATAAATGTTACACATGCACACAAGCACACACAAACACAATATGGTGGCAAAGGCCTGGGGTGGGGTGGGCACTCGTTGGAGGGGGGCAATGGGGGGAAATAGGGGGACACCTGTAATACCATATCAACAATAAAGATTTAAAAAATACACTGGATTGATCAGGAGAAAAATTAAAAAAATAAAGGGAAAATCCTTAGAGGGTTTCCAGGTGGCCCTCCCCTAGGGTCACGGGGTTCCCTCAAGGCTAAACCCCAGGTTTATGCCTCCTCCAGTTACAGAATTATTAGCACCAGGACTCCTAGTGCACAGGCAGCAGTCGCCCATGAACTCGTGGTGTCCCAGAGTTTATAGCCCAATGGTCCTCCCTTCCCCCACCTCATTCTGCAGACCTTTTTTTTTTTTTTTTAAATATTTTTATTGATTTCAGAGAGGAAGGGAGAGGGAGAGATAGAAACATCAATGATGAGAATCACCGATTAGCTGCCTCCTGGACACACCCAATGGGGATCAAGCCTGCAACCCGGGCATGTGCCCTTGACTGGAATCGAACCCGGGACCCTTCAGTCTGCAGGCCAATGCTCTGTCCACTGAGCCAGACCAGCTAGGGCTCTGCAGACCCTTTGGTAAGAGCCTCCATCACAGGGTCTGTCCTGCACACTCTGGGACATTCAGCAGCATCAGCATCCTGGCCTCTACACACCAGATGCCACTAGCACCAGCCCCTCCCAGTGTGACAATCAAAAATGCCCCCAGACATTGCCCAGTGTCCGTGGGGGCAGAATGACCACTAGTTGAGCAACGCTGACTTAAGGCCTGACCCCTGACCTCACTCCCCAAACCCCGATCCTGCTCAGGTCTAACCTCTGACCTCACTCTCCAAACCCCGATATTGTTATCTCTTTTTCCACAGTATTTCTCACCTTGGAACATGTTGCATGGCAGATTTATGGTCTTATTGTTTGTCGCCTGTGTCCCTGCAGCTCCCTGAGGGCCGGAGGTTCACCAGCTTCAGGGAGACAAGGTGCCAGAACACCCCTCTCTGGTTCAGGCAGGTCAAAGCCCTTCAGCTCCCACGATGCCCCTCCCAGAACCTTCCGGGCCCCTGCAGACCCCACCTTCAGACAGAGCCTTGTGTTTGGGGGATTAAAGAGTGAGACTGTGCCCTTTGGCTGCTCAGGACCACGTGGAGCCTGAATGAGAGTCTGGATTGGCCCTGGGAGGGGTTCGGCTGGGTCTGGCCCTAAGACAATGGCAAAAGGCATTCCTGTTTTCCAAAGTTGGAATCCCCCTGCAACCAGCGGCATGCCAGGGCCCGGGATGGGCACCAGGAATGCCAGGCAGGCGTGGAGACGTCTGGTGCTCCCAGAGCTCCTGGAGAAGGTCCCAGCTTGGCCGATGCCTTGATTTCGACCTTGTGAGAGCCCAGTTGAGCCCACCGGGACTTCCAACCTACAGAACTGTGAGCTGATACATAGGTGTGCTTTATGCTGCTAAACTTGTGGCCGCTTGTTACGTGGCATGACTAGCTGATACGTGAACTGAAGCTTGGAGAGGGTGTCGTCTGCCAAGGTTGCAGGGAGGCAGGGCAGATGGGCGAGATGAGCCCACAGAGCCACAGAGCCCACCTGATCACAGGGAAGCTGCCTCCTCCTCTTCTGCTTCCTCCCTCCCTGGGCTGGGACCTGCTCCAGCTTCGACCGACGGAGCTGCTGCGGGAGCAGCCTGGGCAAGCAGAGCCCCGTGCGCACAGAACCTGGGCCCGACCGACGACGTGTGCCCAGCGGCTGTCCCCACCCGCTTCTGCTGTCCCGAGCCTCATCCTGTGACTCTGTCTTGCTCTCTCTGGTGGCTCCTCCTGCTCTCTCTCCCTTCACCTGCATGTCTAACCATCAGCCCTCAACCTGCCCCCTCCTGTCTCCCTGGAAGCTGCTGACCTGCCTCCACAGCACCCCCC
>NW_005370658.1:529581-533882 GCF_000412655.1 Myotis brandtii
CTTCTGTCCTCGGCTCCTCGCCCCCCTCCTCCCCTCAGGACCCGGTGTCCCTGAAGTTCGGCCTGCTTTCCTCCTGATATCCCAGGGGCTTCAGCTGGGTGGAGCCTTGACTTCTCTCTTCAGCACCCCGTCCTCTGCAGGCGCCCTTCCCAGCGTCCTTCTCTCTGCTGCTCGTGTGTTCTCTCTGCCCTGCGGTCTTGTCTGCTGCTAAGTCACATCCAGTCTCTGCCAGGCTTCCGAGTCGCACTGCAGGCGGGCGACCCCGAACCTCCACCAGAACGCCCGTCAGAGGAACCCACGTCACCCTCAGTCCCCTTCCCTGGCTGCAGGGCAGCCGCTGACACACTGTCCCTCCTCCCCGGCCCCGTCAGTGCCCTCTAACGCTGCAGTGGCCCCGAGGTTGGTCTTTGGGGTCCCTCAGTCCCCTTGGAGAGCCCGTCCAGTCTCCCGGCTGCAAATCTGTCAGCATCTGATGCCTCCTGACTTCATCGCCAGTTTGAAGACTCTTCACCTCCCGCCTTCAGCACCTCCTCACAGAAGGCACCCCCTCACCCCCCCAGAAGTGGAAGCGGAAGAGCCCCCCCCTGCCCCCGCTTACTCTGTCTCCACGCGCCTCCGCCAACGCCTCCTCCTGCCTGCCCTCTTGCCTCTTCCTTGTCTCAGGCAATGGCCCCAACCCCTGAGGGTGGCCTTGCTTCTCTCTCTCCTTCTCGCCCCACATTCAATCCCGTGGTTATCTGGTTGGCTCGGCTCCATTAATATCCAGAATCTGAACCTCCACAGAGCCACCCTCCTAGGTTCACCTGGGTTAGGCCAGTGGCCTCCACTCTGGCCTCTTCCCGTCCATTCTCCCCCCGAGGGGGCGGTTCAAATGTGAGTAGGGTCAGATCCCTCCTCTTCTCCAAAAGCTTTGTGACAACCTCCGACTCAGAGGGCAAGTTAGTTCAACACGGCCCCAGGTGGCCTCCTACCCCAGGACCTTTGCAGCTGATGGTCCCGCTGCCTGGGGCACTGTCCACCCAGGTGTCCATGTGACTCATCCATCACCTTTCCTCCTTCAGAGCCTCCTGGGGAAGGCCCTCCCCTGTAGGAAGCGGAAGCTGCCATGTCCCCATATGTAAGCCATGGCTGGTGCACGGGAGGCATGACCAGATGTTTGCCGAGCGAGTGAGTGGGCGAGCCAAGGAAGATCAGGGCGGGGCAGTGGCTCCTTCAGTTTCAGGCCGGAAGGGGGAGTCCTCAGCTGCCCGCTGCACTGCCCTCCACCTGTCCAACCCCTCAGCTCCCACCCCTCCCCTCCGCCTCCCTTACCCTTGGCAATCTTGATGTCCAGGGCTGTACGGATCAGAGCCATGAGGGTAGAATTGAAGTGGACGGTGTTGTCATCGGCGACAGGCAGATCCATTCGCAGGAGCCGCTGCAGAAAAGCAAAGGCGAGGACAGTCATTCCCAAGCTCCGTTCTGGGTCTCCCGCGAGCCAGACCCGCCCTCCCGGGAGCCCCAGGAAGAACTCTGAAGGCAGCAGCGAGGTGCCCCCCACCCTCAGGTTACCTGTCCCAGCGCTGCATTCCCCCGATTCCCCTTAGTGGCCTGAGGGAGGCACTGGGGGACCTGCCCCCTCCTCTCCCGCAGGCTGGGCCCCGAGAGCTGGCTTTCCCAGGTGGCCCGGCCCCTCGCCCTGCCCCAGAGTTCTCCCGGCAGCTCCGTCCGTCCCGTCTCCCCCCAAAGAAGAAGCGCACAAGCTGATCAGAGCAGACATGCAACAGCCAGGCAGAGGGGTCCACGGCCACACCGCCTGGGGGCCGCTAGCTCTGTCCCCATCCCCCGCTCGGCCCAGACCAGACCAGATGGGCACAGGCCACATCGTTTCTCTGAGAAGCAGCAGGCGGGCGGCCCCCCGCCGATGGGGTGGGCCCCTCGCAGACATGCAGCGAGGCCAGGCCATCACACACAGAACGGCAGACGGGCGCATGCAGACGGAATCTCGAGACTCATTCATAGCTCCGTGGGAAGTGTATCTCAGGGCAAGTCTGGATCTCGGCTGTGTGATGGTGGGGGAGGGCTGAGGAGCGTTCCCGCGGCCCCGGGAAGAGAAGACGCCCCGTGTCCCAGGCAGGGGCGCTGGGCCCTTGCTTGTGATGTGGGAGACAATGCTGGGCTGGCGTGCACCGGCCCAGGCTGAGGTGGCACGGAGGTGGGGGTCGAGGGTGAGTTTGGGGTTCACGTGGGGCTTCAGACACGTGTCAGCAGGAAACACAGAGTTGGACGAGGGGGAAGGGGTGACAAACCCAGAGTAGACACAAGAAATGGGTGGGGGCCGAGTGGGGAGGAAGGCGGCAGATGGAGAGGCACACAGACGGGCCGCGGGGCACAGCTGTGCAGGCTGCGCCCCGCACGGGGTCCCTGCCTCAGAAACCGTGGATTCGTGCATTTAGATGACAGCTTCCCAGCTGCCAGCAGAAAAGGGTCTGGCTCTCACCACCTCTCTGGGTTACAATTTCCCAGCAGACAGTGTTCGGTGGAAAGGGTGCTCTTTTCAATTTTGCACAGAGGTGTCCCATGGACCCACGGGGGCTGCACAGAGGCCAGAGGGAAGGCTCTCCCTCCCTCTCTCTTGCGAGGACACGTGTGTGAGTGCACACACACACACACACACACACACATTTAGACAAGCAGAGACCAAGAGAAAGGACGAGAGGACGACTACAGAGAGGTGCAGGGGTGCAGGGGTCTTTGAGATGCGGGTGGGAAGCCTCTTCCAGGCCGTGGCTGGGAAGGAGGGGTGCATAGAGGGGGGAGGAGGAAGGAGGCTGTGGAGAGGCAGCCACAGGAGGCAGGAGGGAATGTGTTGGCAGAATGGGAGGGAGGACTCTGGCAGACACAGGGCGGACCAAGGGGGGTGGGAGAATGGGATGATGGGTACTCATATTTTTAGGGGGGACTTTAAAGGTCCTCCCTGAACTTTTGGTGGATGAGTGGGAGGAAACAGATCATCGGTCCTTGGGTGCCAAGGTAGATTCTGGGACGGGGTCCTGGAGGGGGGCTGGCCCAGCCGCCTGGCGGCAGGACCCTCGCTCCTTCAGCCAGCATGCACCACCCCCACCCCAGCCCCCTCGGCCAAGGTGCCTGCCCGCCCCAGGCTCCCGCCAAGGCAGCGTGCATGGCCTGCGTCAGGGTGCCACGGTCCAGGGGTCCGGCTGCGGCCTGCCTGCCCACTCTGGAACAATGGAGAGGCATGTTGGGTGGTCTTGGGGGGCAGCAGGTGGCATAGGGACAGGAGCTGGGGAAACAACTCCAGGGGCGGGGGGGAGGAGCAGGGAGGAGAGGCTGTGGGTGTTCCTCGGGAGGTCTTGTATCCCCCAAGGCCCTAGGTCAGAGATCAGCTTCAGGTGTTTGGGGGGCGGGGGCACTGCGGGACCTGGGATTCAAGATATAAAAGGTGGGGCCAGGGTCATGCCTTTTTGGGGGCCAAAGACCCCTGCCAAAAGGTACCTGCCCCGGCCTGGGAGTGGGGGCCGCTCGGGGTGGGCAGAAAGGAGGCAAGGTGGGGATCCCCCCTGAAGTGTGTTTGTGTTCAATTTGGTTCCCAGGAGACCAAATACAAGGGGACTGGGGGCTCCCCCCTCCCCCCCGCATGTCGGCCATAATGGAGTCTCAAAACACCAAAACACACTCATCAGAAGGACGGACACGGTGTGCTCCTGAGATCAAGGGATGGTCATGGCCCATTTACTCGAGGAGGAAAGGAAAGAAAAAAGAAAAAAAAGAAAGAAAGAAGAGGAACGCTGGAAAAAGAGACTCGGCCGGTGTTCCTGGCCAGCACGGAAAAGTCCCCGGTGCCCGGACGGCGGTGGTCAGCAAAGGTAATCTACCTTGTAAGCCACTCTGGCCGGACACTTCTTCCCCAAACCCAGGGGCGGAGACATGTGTCTCAGCATCTGATACATGTCCGGGTAAGGCATGCGGCCCCTGGCAGCACCGAAAACAAAAAAGGGGGCAGAACGGAGAACCAAAGGAGGGGAGGGGAGAGGGAGGGGAGGAAACAGAAGAAAAAAAAAAACCAAAACCAAAACCACAGGAGCCGAAAAAATATAGAAAGATGCAGAGAACAATAAAATAGGTGTTTCAAATAAATGGAAAAGAGGAGAAAAAAAATGGAAGAAAAGGTAATTAAAAAAATATTATTTCACTGCTTCCAAGCAGGGAGAGAGAGAGAGAGAAAAGAGAAAGGTCAGATTCAGCGTTGACCCTGAGCTATGGTTCTGGTGGAAAATGGAGGGAATTGGGGGGGGGGGGGGGGG
>NW_005370658.1:533924-539746 GCF_000412655.1 Myotis brandtii
AGGGGGGGGGGGGGGGGGGGGGGGGGGGGGGGTTCCTCCTTTTGGAGGGCCTGAAACAATACTTTCGTTGGATGTTATTTTAAAAACTGGGTCAAGTTCTCTGGTTTGGCTGAGGCTGGTCTCTGAGGGGGCCTAGATGGGGAGGAGGAGTGGTGGGAGGGCTGGGGGCTCCGGGAGGCAAAGGGTGGAGGGGGAGAGAGTGGAGGTAATGGTGGGGGGGAGGAGAGCCAAGTTACGATCCCCCGGGATGTCTGATTTGGGGTGCCGTTGAGACCCTAGGATGGGCAGCTTCAGCTAAGAGCAAGCAGAATGGCTGAAGGGAACAGAGAGGTATGTTCCATGCTTCATCAAGTCTAGTGACTGCATTCTGTTGGCTAAGAGAGTTTTCTAGTTTAATGCAAGAGAAAGAGAGATGGCTCTGTTTTTTGGAGATATATATATATATATGTGAAATATATATATTGAAGAACCCCAAGCCACACTCATTCCATGGATGCTAGCAGGTTTTAGTGGAAATCAAACCTTGCAAGCAACCCTATGAGGACATTTCTTGCCTAAGCCGAGAGGGGGAGATATTACGCGCAATAAACTGTACATATCCTTATAATGAATCCGACCGCTGAAAGGAGAAGAGAGGGGATTAGTGGAGGCACAGGGGCCAAGCTGCCTTCACGCTGCCTTCCTGTGCACACAGTGAGGTCACAATGTCAGGGACTTGGGGACCCCTGGCTTGAAGGGGTGGGGGAGAGGCTTGGGATCAGTCACTCACAGGCCCCAGGGGGCAGAGGGTTTCGGTTGGGGTGAGCCCAGAGCTCCAGGCTCAGGGCACCCTCTCTAGGGCTCTCTCTGAACCACCCTCCTCCACGATCTACATGGGCTACACTGGGAGGAGGGGGCTCGTGGAATAGAGGACAGGGGGACAGCATCCAACTGCTGTGACCTAAAATCAAAACAGGAAGAGTTAGGAACCAGCTGAAAATCCAGTCTCAGACCCGCGGCTCACCCAGCCTCTCGGTCACGGTCACGGAGGACTTGCGGGGCTGCAGGGATGGCAAGGATGGCTCCTCCCACCTTCCCTGTAAGGCCTCCCCTCCAGCACTCAGGCCCCACACTCAGCCTGAACTAGGATCGCCTGTCGGCGGCTAATGGGCTCTGAGCATCAGGAGGGTGCCTCTGAGTGTCCTGCGGTGCTTGGTGTTGAGCAGGCGCTCAGCACCCGTGCACAGGATGGAGCTCACCCTCCGAAACCACTGCCTGGCAGCCAGGGAGAGGCCCCTGGTGCCCACGGAGATGGGAGAGCTCACTCCCTTTGTGACCGTGAAGATGCAAAGGCCCCTGAAGCTGTGTGTCCTCTCCCCTGGCTGGGTGACCACCTTCTCCAGGGTCCTGTGATCCCAGCAGACGCTGGGTTCTGCCACTCTGACCTCGCAGCCAATCTCATGTGCCAAGGGAGCTAGGCCGGGTCCCACCCCCACACTCCCAGGAGAATCTAGGCTGAGAGGCCTCTGGCTTCCCCCCTGGGCCTGGCAAACTTGTCCTCACCATCTGGAGGCCTCACAGTGAGGGGAGGAGAGACTCATAGGAGACCAGCTCCTCACGGCTGACTCCCTCCCTCATCTCCCAGAAAGCCTGGGGCTTGGGCAGGGGTGGTGCCCAAAGCTTTGAAGCCGGGGTCTGTGAGGGTGCTAATTCTCATTTCCTTCCGCTAGACTGATTCCCCTGAGATTCCTGCTGGCTCCTCAGGGACTCAACGCCCCCAGAACTGGAGCCTGCCCTAACCTGTGCTCCAGTGCCTGAGAAAGGTGGGCAGTGTGGCTGCAGGATTCGGGGTGACTCCTTACCACGCTGCGGGGTCGTACTCAGCCCAGACACGCACGTACTCATCCAGGTGGTGAGGACCCAGGATGGAGGAATCCCGAGTGAGGTACTCAAAGTTGTCCATGATGACAGCAACAAAGAGGTTCAGCATCTGTGGGAACCCCGGGGGCCAAGAGGGAGTGGGGGAGAGCGAGACCCATCCAAACACATTTACACAGAGGTCCAGAGGGAGGGAGATGAGATGGAGAAAGGGAGACAGACAGAGAAAGAGAAGCGGGGAAGGGATAGGGAGGAAAGGCACATGCTCACACAAGGAGCCCAGACAGGGAGATGGAGAAATGGAGATGTGGGCGGGAGACAGGGGAAGACGGAGACAGGAAGTTGGAGAGAGAGGTGAGAGAGGCTGTGTGAAATGATGGCCAAAAGCAAGGGAACTGCCATCACCCTAAGCCCTCCCATACCTGGCCTCCAACAAGGCCAGAGTGAAGGCCCCACGTGGGCAAGAACCTTGTGTTCCCAGCCCCAGCACACAGTAAGGACTCAGCAAATATGGGCGGGGGCAAAAGTACTTACAGTTGTGAATATATGAAACAGGTTATTTGTGGGTTTTATTATTTATTAGTAATTATTTATTAGTGACTGTATGCTTTTCCATACAAACAACTGTACACCTACTTTTGCCCCACCCTGTGTTTCTAGGATGGATGGATGGATGGATGGATGAGTTTTCCTGCTCTCATCTGCATCTGGTAGCTCCTTTTCAGGTGTTTTTCTGGCCCTTAACACATGGGGAGCTTGCAACAGTTTTGTCTCCAGGCCTTTGCAAAAGTTGCTTCTTTAGTGGGTAACTTCCCCTTTACACTTAAATGCTGTGGTTGGGTGTTGCTGACCCCATCTCATGGCTCCTTAGACGCCATTGGCTAGGGAAGGGCACATGACCCAAGGTGGCCAATGAGAGCCTTCCCTGGGAGTTTTGCTGGCACTCTGGCAGCCATCTTGCCTCTACAAGGAGAAAGTATGAGAACAGCAAAGATGACGGGGTCCACTTGCCTGGATCTAGCCTCATCTGGACTTTTCAGTTACACAAGTTAGTGAGCTGCATATTTTACTTAAGTCAGTTTATGTTACTTGCAACCAATTTGATGAATATGTAGTCTAACTCCTGCTCACCATCCTTGTGGGCCACTCTTTGAAATCTCCCTTCAGTCCGAATTTCCCTCATCAAAGCACAGATGGATTGTGCTGCTATCTGTGCTGACTTCTCTGCCCATCACCCCCCTGTGTTCTCTCCTATTACCCCAGTGCCTAGCATAAGGTCTGGCACATAGTAGGCACTACACAAATGTTTAGATGGAAACATAATAGGCGTTTAATAAATGATATGTAATTCTAGAGGCCCCTAACTTTAATGACTCTATTTTTAATGAATCATTTCATGATACTGATTGAGCACCTGCTGTGTGCCAGTCACTATCCTAGGCACTGGTTACACAGCAGTGAACAAAATTCCTGCCCTCAGGGGCGGGTGGTCAAGTGTTGTAGATCTTTTCTAGGTCCCTGCCCTTCCCAGATGGGCTGCGTTATAGGATCTCGTCCCTTTACCCACACACAGCGGCTGGACACTGGGGGCCTCTGTCCAGGGGCTGCGCTGGCCCATGCAGACTCTCTCTTCTGGGAATCTGGGCCATGGACCCGCCTGGGTCAGCGGCTGTGAGACCGAGGGGGCAGGTCTCCCCGTTGAGGTTACTAGTCCGAAAGAGGGTGGGTGTGTTGGGCTTTTGCTGACAGATGCTGGTGCTCGGGCCGAGGTCTGCAGACAACATCTCCCACATTCGGGAAACCAGACTTGGGAGGAGGGGAAGGAAAGGGGAGACTCCTCCTTCCTGCAAGGGTCTGTGTTGTGGGGTGAACTGTGTCTCCCCCAAAAGACATGTTCAAATCCCCAAACTTGGTCCCTGTGAATGTGGCCTTATCTGGAAAAAGGATCTTTGCACACGTCACCAAGTTAAGATGAAGTCGTGCTAAATTAGGGAGGGCCCTAAATCCAGCATGACTCCTGTCCTCGTCAGAGGGACATCTGGACACCAGCACACACAGAGGAGGCCGTGTGAGAATGAAGGCAGACGGGACGGATGCTGCCACAAGCCAAGGGGTGCCCGGGGCCACCAGAAGCTGGAGGGGACCAGGAGGGATCCCTCCTAGAAGCTTGGAGGGAGCACAGCCCTGACAACACCCTGATTGGACTTGTGGCTCCCAGAACTGCGGGAGGATAAATTCCTGTTGTGATAAGCCACCAAGTTTGTGACACTTTGAAACAAGCACCATCTGCAGTTGTGCAGGGGCAGCGGACAGCCAGGTGTCAGCACTCCCTGGAGGGTGCCAGGGGCAGCTGGGTTGGTCGGTAACACCCTCTTTTCCTTTTTAAAATTTTTCTTTTATATATTTTTACTCATTTCATTGAGGAAGGGAGAGGGAGAGAGAGTTAGAAACATCAGTGATGAGAGAATCACTGATTGGCTGCCTCCTGCACACCCCCTCCTGGGGATTGAGCCTGCAACCCGGGCATGTATCCTTGACTGGAATTGAACCTGGGGTCCTTCAGTCCATAGGCTGACGCTCTATCCACTGCGCCAAACCAGCCAGGGCTCTTTCCCGTTTAATGCTCCATCCCTGGCATTCCTGCAGTCAGTAATCCCTGGTGCTTTCCACACTGTATGTCTCATCTTCCAACCCTGTGTAGCCAATCCCTGTATTCAATACCCTCTGCTCGAACTCCCTGGATAGTGTCTGTTCTGACTGTGCTGTGACTACTCTAGGGAGAGCAGAGAACAAAAGGGGGTACAGTGATGAGGCCCCAGGGAGAGTGAGAGAGAAAGAGAAATCAGGATGGAGCAGGCAGCTGCTGTGGTTCCTGATCTATCTGTCTGTCTATCTATCTATCTATCTATCTATCTATCTATCCATCCATCCTTTTTCATCTATCTATCCATCCATTTTATTTTCTTCACTGGTTCTTCGGCTCAGTCTCTTGCAGTGTTTCTTATCCTTGGGGCCTATGAGATTCCTCCTTCCAGCAAATTCATCTTTTACTAGTGAGAACCCATTCAATCCTTTGCAAAGCCCCAAGCCCCCAGAGAACGTTTAAGCGGCTGATTTCCTTGCCTCCTGATCGCACACAGGAAGGCACCGGCCCTCCGAGAGAAGGGGGAAGACTCCTGCACCTCAATCACAGGGTCCTGGGACACTCTCAGCACCACTAGGTTTTCCCGCAGGACACCCAGTGAGTTGCAAAAGGGGCGATTCTGCCTCTCTTCCCCAGGGGACACGTGACAATGTCCGTGGACATTGTTGGTTGCCACAGCTGGAAGGGCAGGGGGCATGTGCTTCTGGCATCTAGTGGGCCGAGCCCAGGGATGCTGTTAAACCACCCGCTGTGCGCAGAACGGCTCCCTCCACGGAGAGTGACCCAGCCCCCGCTGCCAACGCGCTGAGGGTGAGACACCCTGGCTAACCTGACCCCAGGCTGGCTCAGAAGCCGTGGAGGGAGCAAGTCTGCAACACAGTCACACTCTAGAGAGATCCGCACCCCTAGGTAGGAGGGAGCCAGTTCTGGGGAGCCCACCCCCACATGTCCACAGACTCACCAGAAAGGAGCAGAGGAAGATGAAGGAAACGAAGTAAAAATAAGCAAATTCATTGCCACACTCGGGAGTCAGGATGCCGGAGTTTTTATCACACGGCTTCCCGCTGAGGCAGGAGAGCATGATGTTGTGCCAAGCCTCCCCGGTGGCACTCCTGAGGACAGAGAGGGGCGTCAGGGACCGGGCGCCCGGCCCGGACACCAGCGCCTCCCAGGGAGGCGGGCATCGTGGCGGAGCACTTGGGCTCCGGAGCTGGACCAGCACGGGCTTGAGCGCGGGGAAGCACCTCCTTCCTCTGGGAGCTCAGGGAGGGGACTATCATTCTTGGTTGTGCAGTAAAGCCCATGGCGGGGCGGTGGGGGG
>NW_005370658.1:539777-554187 GCF_000412655.1 Myotis brandtii
A
The DNA here is from genome assembly GCF_000412655.1 of Myotis brandtii. Lineage (NCBI taxonomy): Eukaryota > Metazoa > Chordata > Mammalia > Chiroptera > Vespertilionidae > Myotis > Myotis brandtii. The sequence goes on from NW_005370658.1 coordinate 539,779, forward strand.
CGCGGATGCCAAAACCTCACTATCACAGACTTGGGTTCAGCTGGTCTCGCTGGGGCCTGAGGACATAGGTGCGTTTAAAAGACTTCCCTCCATCCAGGTGGTTGTCATCTTTTACTGCTTCCTCCCTCGGTAACTGCTCCAGGCACACTGGGCTCCTCCAGGTTCCCCTCCATGCCAGCCACGCTCCGCCTCAGGACCTTCGCGCTCACCGTACCCTCGCCTGGCCTGCCCTTCCTGGGATACCCATCCGGCTCCCTTCCTTGCCTATTTCTTTCAAATATCACCCCGCTCACGGAGGCACGACATACCAGCCCTCCGTTCCTTTTCGGTTGTTGTTAAATGAGAAAAACAATGATTTTTTACTGTGCCAAAATGTACATAACATAGAACTGACCATTTTAAGCATTTCAAAATGTATCATTCAATGGCATTCAGCACATTCACAATGCTGTGTAACCGTCACCACGATCCGCCCCCAATACCTTTTCATCTTCCCAAATGGAAAATGTGTGCTCTCCTCTCTCCCAGTCCCTGGCAATCTCCACTTTTTTTCTCTCTCTCTCTCTGAGTTGCCCATTTAAGTACAATCACGCATTATTTGTTCTTCTGTACCTTCATTTCCCTCTTAATCTCAAATTTTATCTCCTTCTAGTATCCTCTACAGTTTACTACTGATGGTCTCCCCCACAGGAATAGAAGTTTCCAGAAGGCAGAGAATGTTGTCCTTTCTGCTTGTTCCCAGTACCTACACCAGTGCCTGGCACACAGTAGGTGCTCAATAAAGCTACCATGGGTGAAAGAAGGAACTCTAACATGCAGCCAGGATTGAGAACCAAGCCTCAGTTTCCTCATCTGTCACACGGGGCTGCCAAGAACCCCCCCTCACAGGATGGTTAGGAGGAGTCAATGAGACGATGCTTGAAAACGCCTTTCATGTTTGAGTCCCAGAGCCTTTAGCTACTAGCCCACCAGGGTTCCTGGGTCCCCCATGCCCATCCCAGGCCTCACGGGCACAGAAGACTGAGGGCATCCCCTCCCCCACCGGAGGAGGAGGAGAAGGACCCCCCCACTGGAAATGAAGAATGAAAGGGGCCCGCCTCTCACCGGAAGAGAAGCATCAGGGCCTGGAAGAAGGTCCGGAAGTTGTTGTGCTCCGTGATCTGGAAGTCGTCCTCATCGCTGTCCTCTTCCTCCACGTCGATGCCAATGTTGCCAAACACCTGGGGGATCGGAGGGCGATGACCAGGGGCGGACGTGCCCCTCAGGGGCTCCAGGGAAACCCCACCCAATGCCCACGTCTGCCTCTCAGAACTGGGCTCCCGACCCCCCTCTGCCTAAGGGCAGTGGCCCTCCTTGGGTGGCTCTGGGAACATGGGGGGACCCGCACGCACCTGCATCCCGATGATGGCATAGATGAAGAAAAGCATGGCAATCAGCAGACAGACATAAGGCAGGGCCTGGTGGGAAGGAAGTTAGACAAGAGCCCTGCAGACCACGTTCTCAGCAAGTCGCACCGTGTGAGCACCGCCAACCTCCATTCTAGATTCAGCTACAGCGGTGGGGGCGGGGGCTGCTTTCCCTCTCAGCCCTGAGCAGGGGCAGTGGCTCACCTTGAACGACTGCACGAAGGTCCAGAGAAGGATGCGGATGGTGTAACCCTGCCGGAGGAGTTTGATGAGCCGCGCTGCTCGGAAGAGGCGGAGGAAGCTCAGGTTGATGAAGTTATTCTGGGGAAATGGAGAAAGAGGGGTGACCATCCACCCACCCCCAGGGGCTTAGAGCCATCACCACTCACAGAGGACCCTACATGAAGCCAACCAACAGGAAAAAGCAAGCCAGACCCCAAATAAGGAGGGAGAGGAGAGAAAGCACTATTAATGCAATGGTGCAGAGGAAAAAACTTGAAAAAGGGACAAAGTGGGGTGGGGTGGGGGGAAGGAGGAGAAGGCATCAACTCAGAAAGCATAAGCCCTCCCTGCCAGCCCCATCCGCAAAGGGGAAAGGAAAGGAAAAAAAGGAGAGAAAGGAAAGGGGTCGGGGGTGGGGTGGGGAAGAAATAACAAAAGAACAAGGAAAAGAAAATATATCCGAATCATCCAATCAGGAAAAAAATCGAGATGGTTTTTGTTTCTCCCAACAACCAAATGCACTGAGACGATAGGACACAAGCGGGTCAAGTTGCCAAATCCATCACATACGATGCACAAACACCGGGCAGGGTGGGGGGCCAGCGCACTCAGGCCTGGTGGACGGGGGCGGGTTCCAGGGCATGTTACGCTCTAGGCCAGAAATGCATCTGTCGTGGGACTCACCGGGCACCCTGCCCTGCCCTGCCGAGCTGCCCACCCGCTCCTGCCCGCCCTCACCTCACCCCACGGCCAAGAGGACTCGAGCCAATTGGAGAAGTGGAAGAGCATCTTTTCTTACCCCCTTGGCGAGCGGGCATGGGGAGGACGGGAGGGAGCTGGGGCTGTTCGGCTGCAGGGCGAGTCCTCGCTGCCCGCTGAGTCGGAGAAGATGCATTTGGGGCCCTTTTCCCCCCTCTCAGGGATGGCTTCTCAGCTTCTGGGGCTGGGTGGAGGTGCACGGGACCAGGCCTGCGGGAAGCAGGAAGTACGCAGCGCCCGTGGGTGGGTGAGCTGGCCATCGGCCCAGGCCCACCAGGGGCGGTGCTGGGGGCGGGGAGGTGGGCCGTCCCTGCCCCCAGGACCTCCCTGGGTGGCCCCTGCCTCTGCGCAAAGACCCCTACCTAGTTACTGCCTCTACCTCCTCCCACCCGAGCCAGACAACAGGGGGACGGGGAGGTGGGCAGCAGCTAGCCAGCGGGGTGGGTTGGGGCCCTGGTCATTATGGAACTGTCCTGGGACTGAGGGGCACTGGTGAGGGACAAGGCGCTAGAAGTCACAAATGGACCAAATCTAATCACCTGGTTGACAAAGTTATTTTGTTGGGCCTGAGCAGTTTTGTAATGAAAAGTAGTTGGCACTGTTTAAACTTCAGATCCCCCCCCCCCCCCAATCTGGCTTTCTGGCAACCCTGGACCTGCTTCCGTCCTGACAGCAGTTAACCGGGGCTCGGGGGTGGCTGCCCACCTCGAAGCAGGCCAGTGTCCTCCGGTTTGCCCAAGGCCCCTGCTCTAGAAGTGGCACCTGCTTTCCGGCTCCTGGCGCGTGTTGGCCGCCAGAAGCACTTGGAGTTTGAGAGCCCTGTCTCCGCAGACACGGGGCCGCCCTGCCGGGCGCTCAGCCTGCGATGGAGCGGCCGTAACCGGGTCTGGGAGACCCCGTGGAGAAAGGTGTAAATGGGCCTGGCCCTCACCCCCAAGTGGCACAGGGGTGACCACACAGGTTGCCCTGCCAGTCACAGCACCCCTTTCGGTCTCACAAGCTTGGATGATGAATTAACTGGGCATCTTCCGTGCTGGGTTTCCCAGGGCGTCCCAGTCCCAAATCTGTACCCGCTCGCTCTGGCCAGGGGGCCGAGGCGGGGATGGGGCTCCAGGAATTTCTGGGGCGGACAAGACGCCTCTGGGACACACCATTGGCCCCTCTGTCTCTAGGATGGGCGTGGGGACTGGGAGGTCCTACTCTGAACCCAACGGGCCTACGCGCTGTCCTGGAATGAGCCCCGCCCCAGCTGGGCTGAGAGAATCACAGGGTGCCCCACTGCCCTGACTCCCGCCTTGCCTGGCCACCCAGCTCCACCAGCTGTCCCAGCCTTCTCCCCTCCATCCCCAGAGGACAAGCCATCCCTTCGTGGGGTGGGACACGCGGGTGGACTCGCTCAGCATGCAGAGGCAGGCGGGCCCTGGAAGCAGCCTCGGGGCTCGGGGTGCGCGGGGGGCCTGCCATCATGCGGGAGAAGCCAGGGGCCTCGCGGGGAGATGCGGCCGAGACATGCGGAACCGAGGGGGAGGGAGACACGGGGGAGGGAGGGTGGAGATGAGAGAGGCCCAGGTGATGGGGCAGGGAAGGTGCTAGGCTGCCCTCCCCCACCCCTCCCCCTCTTCCCACGTCTGCATCCAGTCCTTCAAGTGCTCACAGAAACTTCCGGCAACTTCCCTTTTTCTAGCTTCCATCTTCCCGTCCACAGGCCACAAGGAGCAGCTGTTCACTCCTCCAACCCTGCCCTGTGCATCCAGGTTCTAGGGTGCCCCGGCGGGTGCAGGCCCCGAACGCTGGCGTGCTCAGGGGCGTGAGCGCTCAGGACAGGGGAACTACTTGCCCACTGGCTCCGGAGAAACCCTGCCATTTGCAGGAAATCCTGCCCCCCTCCAGCCCAGAACCCGCCTCTGAGCTCCAGCCCCATAACCACCTGCCTACCAACTTCTTCCAGGGTGTCCTTCAAGGCGCCTCCCGCACTCACGCTCTCCCCAACCCGGCCTTCTGGCGTTCCCTAACCTCCTCCGGTTCAAGCCACTCACGTCCCTCCAGGTACCCCTCTCACCCACAGCCCAGGGGACCCATCCCCGGGTTCTGGAGGGGCCCCTGCTCAGACGGCTCGTCCTCTGCTGGCCTCCTCCAGCCCAGGCCCGACCAAACCGCTCGGGCTCTGCAGCCACAGTGCCCTTGTCTAATCACATGGTGGCGCCTCCCCTGCTCCACACCCGCCCGAGCTCCCACAACAAGGCCCCAGGGGCCTTCCCCTTCTGCGCTCTTCACATCCTATGGACTGCTCTTTGCTCCAGCCACACCCCTCACTTGCAGAGCCTGACCCCCGCGTGCTGTCCTGCCACTGGGCCTTTGCATGTGCTGTCTAGACCTCGTATGCCCCATTCGCCCCCTCCACCTGCTTAGCACTGCTCACCCTTCAGCTTGCAGCACAGTTACAATGTCACGTGGGTTTGCGGAGTGGTTTGACCAATGCCTGCTCCCCCACTTGACCAGGTGAGGGGGGCAGTGGTGGTGTCCGCTTTTGCTCCCCCCCTCCATCTGTGGCACGGAATTGGGGCTCATTAAACGTTTGGTATATGAGCACACGTGTACCGCTAGGGGAGGAATCCTGGTGGAAAGATGCCACTGGGGTCCTTCATAGGGGCTCAGGGCTGGGCGGGGAAGAAGCAGGTCAGATATAACAGTGAGGGGTGTGCAGGTGTGTAAGGAGCTGATGAGTGAGGAGAGAGACAGTGTATGCCGGGGTGGGGTATGGGCGTGCAGGGTGGACGGATGTAAGAGAGGAGAGGCATAGTGTGTGCATCTGTGTGTATGTCGGCGGGGAGAGAGACAGTGGGGGGCGGTGTCAGAGACAGAGCCAGAAAGAGGAGAGGGCACGTGTGTGCAGTGACTGTGTGTGTGTGTGTGTGTGTGTGTGTGTGTGTGTGGCACACGGCCTTGGCTGGCCGGCCCATCTGGAAGCAGCTAGACCCCAGCCTTAGCAGTTCTGTCTCCCTCGCCTGAGAGTCTTTGCCTGCATGCTGCCCACCCCTCAGACCCCGCCCCCCCCCATCAGGCTTGGAGATTCGTCTCTGGTGATCAAGGGCTGGGAATGGGGTCAGGGGTGGGAGGCCCTTTCCTGGGGCTCAGGCTCCATGGAGCTGAACAGGGAAGTGGAGTGGCTTGAGGGAGCTGAGGGTTCCGAGTGTCAGATGCGTGTAAGCGATGGGGTTGGAGACCCAGCAGCCGACTTGTCCTGGCAAACCCATCCTTTTCTCTGCAAAAGATGCAAATCAAGCCAAACAAAAACCCCAATTCAGAACCCAATGAAAACAAGGAGAGAGAGAGAGAGAGAGAGAGAGAGAGAGAGAGAAAGAGAGAAAGAGAAACAAAGCCTAACCACAAAACAAGACCCCAGCAGCTCCTGGAAGTCTAAATTGCAGTTGCCACTTTGTCAGGCATTCCCAGTCAGAAAGCCCAGGGCATGACATGCAACGCTGATGCGAGAAGATGCGTTCACAGTTAATGTAAGGCATTTAGACTTCAGAAAGAAGTAACACCAACCGGATTCTAGATGCAGATGTTGAAGATGGAGGGGGAGCGGGCGGGCGGGGACAGTTGGGGAGGCGTGTTCAGCGTTTTTTAGGTTGATTTGTAACCAGTGCCAAAAAACCAATGGGTTTCGGTTCCCGGGCGGGGAGTGGGGGTGGTGGTGGGTTGGGAGATAGTCATTGGTGTATGAATACACAGACCACGTCATGGATGAACAAATGAATTTCATAGTGCATTTTGATTGGATGAGTTTTTCAGACGGCGTTGTGCCAATATACAGTTTAAAGAGCAGGCATGAAAAGAGACAAGACAAGAAACACAGTCATTATCCATCGCACGCAGAGCAAACCCACGTCACCCTGGCCACTTAGGGGCAGCAGCTGAGGCCCACTGGGTCTCCTGCCCTCTCCCCCCAACCCTGGGACCTGCCCTCCGAAGGTCTGGTTCCTCCTGCCTCAGACCTAGCGGGCTTACCTGGGGGGCAGGAAGGGGGGGCTGTGGGCTCCTTGCCTGGCAGGGCAGGCCTCCCCCCGTCCAGGTTGGGAGTTTATCATTCTTAAAGGGTCCAAACACCCACCCTCTAGCTTTCCCTCCAAATGATTCTAACTCAGAGCCAGGGGCCGGCGAACAAACTAAAACTCCAGTACATCCACGGTAATAATGGCAATAACAAAGCCACCATTTGTGAGCTATGTCTTCTGGTAGGTTCTGTGCCAAGCACTTCACATTGATGGCTCTGACTTATTAAAAGTTGCTATCTTTCTCCTATGAATGTCAGCCCTATGCGGGCAGCATTCTCTTTTTATATTGATTGATTGATTGATTGATTGATTTCAGAGAGAAAGGGAGGGGGAGAGATAGAAACATCAACAATAAGAATCATTGATTGGCTGCCTCCTGCACGCCCCCTCCTGGGGATCGAGCCCGCAACCCACCAGGCATGTCTTGATGATAATCGAACCCAGGACCCTTCAGTCTGCAGGTGGATGCTCTATCCATTGAGCCAAACCAGCTAGTGCGAGGCAGCATTCTTGTATATTTTGATTTGTTCACTGCTCTGTCTCCAGCACCTATAACAATGCCTGGCACACAGCAGGCGCTCAATGCATGCTTACCGAGTGCATGAATGAATGGAAGATCTGATGGGCTTAGTTATGATGATCCCTACATACAGGTTGAGAAGAAGTAACACCATTGCTCAGCGTCAAACAACTCATAGGGAGGGCTGTTTGACTACTGTAATGGTCTTGGTGCCCTTGAATTGGATCCTGTGCCCCATCCTCCTGTCCCCCACCCCCATGTCTTGCAGCCAGGAGGACGAACTGTTGGGGTTCAGCCCTATGGATCTCTTACTGGCAATTGGAGGTGATGACCAGCTTTCTCCACCTGCCTCCCTGGGGTGGTAGGCCACACTTTCCAACCTCCTGACCCAGAGGGACATTGGGTCAAGGCTGTCTAGAGCTCAGTCGGGTGGCAAGAAGCCAGCTGGAGCTCAGACTTCTTAGAAACTTAGGACAAAGATGAGGTCTAGGCTCTGGCTGTCTGCTAGGGGACAGTGGCCAGGTGGGGGCAACCCAATAGGGACAGACCCCAGGGGGCACAACCTCTCTGGAGGAAAGTATCAGGGGGTGGGATGCGGGGAAGGGGAACTTCTGGATCACGTGAGCTGAAGGCAAAGAGTTGTGGCCAAGATACCACTTGGGTCAGAGTGTTGGGAGATGAACGGCCCCTCTTCTGTGTTGCTCCCCAGCCCTGCCAGTCTTCTAGGATGGAGAGTGGGCCAATCGATCTCCTTCTGCTGGGGGCTCCTGTGGGGACACCCCAGGGAGCACCAATGTCCCCTCAGGAGTCACCAGGCCCGGCTGTGTCAACTTAGGCAGACGCCTCTCTTCCCTGAGCACCGAGCCTCAGTTTTCCCATCTGTGAAATGGTACAACACCCTCTTTCTCGGGCAGCACCCCACTCAGATCCACCCTCTGCTCCTCTCTGCCTATTGTGGGCATCGCCCTGGCTCCCTTCTGGCTGGGTTTGGCCTATGGGAGGTGCTGGCAGGAGTCAGCACGAGGAGAGAAAGGCTGAGTGTTTCTCGCCAGATGCTTCCTTCCTGCTTTGGCCCTTAGTCTCTGTTAGGGGTTCTGCTCCTGAGTCCACAGCCCCTCACCCATCCGGACCAGGTTCCCTCACCACTTCAGCACCCGGGCAGGTAACAGCTCCTCACAGTGGCTGGGTTTTGGATGCCTTCCCTCCTCCTCCCTGAACGGTCTCTGCTTTCCAATTCTTAGTTTAACCGTCCAAGGGAACTCACTTACATGCTGAGCCCTACACCTACACCATGAGCGAATCCATGTAAAATGCTCGGCACAGTACCTGGCACACAAATGCCCCATTCTTGTCGGCCACCATTGTTTTTATTGCTGTTACTATGAGGTGGATACCATCCTGGCCCTTGGCTCTGACACCTTCTGCTTTTGCCCCTCCCCCCACCTCCTGAGGGCCCTCAAGCCTGGGCTCACTGGCAAATGGCCAAGGAGGGGTCTTGAACAGAAGATCTGGGCCCCCCGAGTCTTCTAGACAAGGTAGAGGGACAATGTGGGGCCAGTCCAGAGCCCCCCGTGTGGGAATGCCCCAGGCCTGGGGGTAGAGAAGGGTGGATGCCCTGGCACCCTCCCGAGGTTCTGGGAGGGGTGTCCCTTTGTTGGCCCAAGGGCCACGGCTCCCTCCTGCCCATGAACCAGGAGCTGTTAGTTCAGGCAGAATGGACTTAAAGCTGATTCCCTCTGGGCCCCCAACACTGTGTGGAGTTCGGGGTGGGCTCAGCCTTGGATCCTTTAAGGGTCTCGGTTCTCTCAGAGCACTGAGCCCACGTTTATTCATAAGTCAACGGGGCAGGGGAGTCTGCCCTGCAGCACTGGCCCATGGCTGTGGCTCTGGGAGCTCCTGTCTTCTTGAGTTGCCCTCCTGGGGGGGGGGGCACCCTGCCTCTGGGGGCCCTGCTTCTCCCTCTCTGCTCACGGCCGAGTGCTGGCAAGAGCCAGCGGTGGCTGTCGGGACCTGCTGCTTCTGGATGACCTCTTCCCCGTCCCCCCACCCCCTCCCAGCCAGGAGTTGCCCAGAAAGAAGCCGGCAGGAAACTTACCCCAAACTCAGTCACTGTCTTCTTGAGTTGCCCTCCTGGGGGGGGGGCACCCTGCCTCTGGGGGCCCTGCTTCTCCCTCTCTGCTCACGGCCGAGTGCTGGCAAGAGCCAGCGGTGGCTGTCGGGACCTGCTGCTTCTGGATGACCTCTTCCCCGTCCCCCCACCCCCTCCCAGCCAGGAGTTGCCCAGAAAGAAGCCGGCAGGAAACTTACCCCAAACTCAGTCACGAGGATGTCGGTGATGCTGCCCAGAACAGTCACAAAATCGAAGATGTTCCAGGCATCGCGGAAATAATTCTAGAACGGGGACCCACAAGACAGAGATGCCAGCTCAGGGCTCATGCTGGGTCCCCCAAGGCCAGCCAGGGGCACAGCTCCGATCAGCCCAAGCGCCTGGGACAGTCTTGGCCCTTTGAGTAGCAAAATGCTCCTGAGCGGGCTCCTCTCACAGAACCAGGCCTGCCATTGGCTTGCCTGACCCCAGAGGGGGCCTCCAGGGCCCTCGTCAGCTCTGCTGGGGGGAAGACCTCACAACAAGGATTATCGCTCAGTTTACATGAGGTGACAAGCTCAGAGAGTGGAGTCATTCACCGGGCTGGTAGGTGAGCAGCATGGACGTGAAGGGCCAGGATCTGACCCCAGGCTGGGACTTTGAGTCTGGGGTCTGTGTTGAGGATCCTACTGAATCAGGACTGTGTTCATAGCACGCTCCCAAAGAGCGTGGCCACTGGGTTCACCGCCCAGCTGTGTGGCTGTGGGCTAGTGACGTAACCTCTCTGGGCCTCCACTTCCTGATCTGGGGAAGGGGAACAGTGACACGGGCACAGAGGCCTTCTGGGCACCTGCCAGGCTGCTTGTCCTGGCTCCTTAGTCGTTAGATGGGGCCGTGTGTCTAGTTCTAGCAGATGGGCTGTGAGCAGAGGCCATGCGAGCCACTTCCTGGCCAGTCAGGACTGTCAGAACTCTTTTAACCCTGGCAACTTGCGACGTTCCAGATGGGGCTGCTCCAGGAGCCTGGGCCCCTGAGTAACTACAGGCAAAGAGAGCCCCCCACTCCCCTCCTCCGCTGAGTGTCAACAAAACCTTTGTTGATTTAAGCAACTGAGATGTGAGGGCTGTTTGTTACTGTGGCTGACTCGATAGGTCCTGGTTGGTACATCCCTGGGCTGGGTGCTGGCTCAATTGGGACACACAGGTACAGCGCATTGTTGTTAAAATACTGAAATATTCCATGTGATTTGAGCCCACACCAAGCAGTACCCCTGCCTGGATCTACGGGTCTGGCTGAGACGCCGCCTGCACCCCCCCGCCCTCCCCCAAGGCTCGTTGAGACTCATGCCAAACACAGGCCTTCCCAGCATCCTCACAAAGCAGAGGTCAGGGCGTTCTAAGTGCTCAGCTCCTCCCCGAGAAGGGCCCAGGCTTTAGAGATGTGCTTCCCAGGGCCAACTCTTTCAGCAAGGTTGAGTTAAATGTCCCGAGGTGGACTCTGTGGGTCTTGGCGCCCTCTTCTGGAGGACAGGGTGTAACAACAATCATATAATGGAGTCTGAGTGGGATTTGGTATACAGTAGGTGCTCAATAGACAGACGTTGCTGTTTTACAGTTACCTAAAAGCAATGCGGGCTCCGATGGCACTTAGAGTATTTTAGCAGGTGCTGCTGGGCCCTGCTCGTCTTCCTTCATATTACATGACTGCGCACCTTCGTCACCCTGCCCCAGGCCTTTCTCAGGCTGCGGATTTGCTGGGGAATGAACCGGTCCCCTGGGAGCGGCCCTTCACTATGGTGATGGGCACTGGAGGATAAATACCCCCTCTCCCTTCCCTGTCAATGGAATGATGCCGATGCCTCTCTGCTGCCCCCTGGAGGGCCTCAGCAGGACTGCAACCTGCGCTGGCTACCCCTGCCCTTCACTCCCAGTCTGCTTCCCCTACCATGTGTTTCTGGGGGTCGCCTCTCTGATAAATTCCTTTCACTCAATCCTTATCTCAGGTTCTGCTTCTCGGGGAGCCCAAAGGAAGACAACTTCCTGGGTGCGCAGTGACAGGCCTCCAGCCCCTGGACTACAAGGCTCTCTCCTCTTTGGCCTAAATTTCACCTGGGGATGGTGGGGCTTCATCTACACTGTAGGGAGAGGGTGTGTGCAGGGAGCCGGAGCCCCAGCCCTGGGAGGAAATCATCACCAGGAGACTGATTAGGAGTGAAGAATCGCCTGATAGCTGCACTGGGCGGGGCCCACAGGACTCATTTTGTAGGTGTGGACACAGGAGCCAAGAGGCCAGTGCCCTGCTTGTGGCCACACAGCTAGAGAGGAGCTGAGGCAGGATTCGCACCCAGAGCCCCGCCCTTCCCCATACACAGGCTGTGCCCTGTCCTGTTGGCATCCCAGGATGAGAATGCTGAGCTGGTGCCACTGCCCTGGCTGCAGGGGCTTCCCTGCCTGGTGCTCAGCTCGGGGTCTGACAGCCTGGGCAGCACCCTGGACGCCGCAGGGGATCATTAAAAATACAGATCCAGGCCCTGACTGGTTTGGCTCAGCTGGTTGGCGCATTGTCCTGTGCACTGTTTCTCCCCCTCCCTCCCTCCCTCTCTCTACAAAAATAAAAAATAAAAAATAAATCAATTAATAAAAATAAATAAAATTAAATCTTAAAAAAAATACAGATTTGCCCAGTCAGCATAGCTCAGTGGTTGAGCGTGGTCGACCTATGAACTAGGAGGTCAGGGTTCAATTCCCAGTCAGGGCACATGCGCAGGTTGTGGGCTCGATCCCGTGTGGGGAGTGCAGGAGGCAGCTGATCGATGATTCTCTCTCATTTATGTTTCTATCTCTCTCTCCCTTCCTCTCTGAAAAAACCCCCCAATATATATATATTTAAAAAATTAAAAATAAAGAAAAAAAATACAGATTTGGGGCCCCTACCTGACCAAGTGGATCAGAATCTCTGGGGATGGGTCTGGGGCAGGATCCCATTTTTAAAAAAATCTCCCAAGTACTTCTGAGAGGGAGCAGAGCTGGCAGCCACGGCGTTGGAGGTGAGAGGCAGGCCAGTGAACTTGATTGTAACTTGATTCACTGCCAGGCTTCACTCTCAATCTCCAGACACACATTATTTGTGTTTAGGGTTTGCAAGAGTTCTTCTGAGAGAGAGGCAGTGACGGAGGAGAGGTGAGGTGACAGAGCCTGGAGACCATTTGAATGGAGGTCTCTCTGGGGTTAAAGCTGATGCCCTATACCAGCGGTAGCCAACCCTTCGGACCTCACGGACCACCAGTGGTCTGCGGACCACCGGTTGGCAACCGCTGCCCTACGCCACTTCGAGAAGCCCAGGTGAGACCCAGGCTGACACCATGTGCTGCAGGTCATTCTCTGCAGAGAAACAGGCTCACGGGGTGATCAAGAGGGAAGACATGTGTTTTAAGTCTGAGCTTGGTCACTCATGGGGACCTTCTTGAAGTCACTCCGAGTTACAACCCACCAGCTCGGGCCTTCTTCAGCGTTTTTTGTGCTGCGACCCTCCTTGGCCAACTGGGAAGGCCTTCTCAGAGGAAGCTTATAAATGCGTAAGATAAAATACCCAGGATTGCAGGAACACCCGTTATATTGAGATATGGTGATCAAAATATTTTTAAAATGGTGATCTAGTGATGAATGCACTTCTTCATTAACATATTAACACAGTTTAGTTGAAGGTTTAATAACCATCGAGATTTTGAAGCAACGATGAGCGCAAACTAAACTGTGAGGTCCCTGCCGCCTCTACCGTGCGCGAGGCAAGTATTTGATTTGTGTTGCTGACGCTGCCGGGGTGTGTTGTCTGCTTGCCAGATGGAAGGAAATGCTCAAGTCCACTCAGTAGCTGGCAAAGGTAAAGGGGCAATCACTTGCATTACTGGGAGATGAAGTCCAGTGAGTGGGTTCTAAACTGCATTTGGGGAAAAAAAAAAAGGGAAATGGAGTGCAGTAGAATGACAGGGCATGAGATACGGGCCGACACTCGTTTCGTTTCGGTGGCCATAGGCACGTCTGAGTGCTGGGCTCCACTGCCAAACGCATTTCTCACTGTGGGTCGCAGCTTCGATGGTTTGAACGTCATGGACTTGGCCCGACTGGAGATCAGGTTCCTTACTTCTAAAACGGGTCATTTCCAGGAATGACTGAGTAAGTGCACGCCTTGCACATAGTAAGTCAACACGTGCCGGGCGTCACGGGTGTCACTTGGCAAGCGCAAGAACGTCTAAGTAGAGTCTGTGGGCGTTGGAAGGATGCTCAAGCCACCACTGGGGTGGGGGTCTTGGTGCCAGGTGGGTGGGCCACCACCCAGCACCCAGTGCCCCTCGGGGCTTCCCCCCAACACACAACTCTAGCCCTAAAGCTGTACTTACCAGAATCCCAAAAGCCATGACTTTGAGCAGACACTCCAGAGAAAAGAGGGAGGTGAAGACGATGTTGAATACCCTCAGAGCATTTTCATAAGCAGTCGAGGCCCCGTAGAACTAGAGTAGGAAGAGGGAAGGGCGTCGGGGTCAGTGGGCGGCAGGGTCTGGGGAGGCGGCTCTGTGGCTGTCCGAACCGGGGCCAGACAGGACTCACACTTGGGGTCCCTGTTGACCCCTGTGGAGCCAACTCCAGGCAAGCTCTTCACATCAAAACAAAGATCCTGGGACAGCCTGGCGGGTGGGGCTAGAGGATGTCTAAAGCAGGCTTCTGCAGGAATCTTTGTTTCCCCAGATCTCCTTTTAACTCCGACCTGCCCGCTCCCATGAGACACTCCTCCACCAAGTTTTACAACATTTCCAGCCCCAAAAGAGTTTCCTTGCATCCCTTCCCAGTCGGTCATAGCCCCAGAGGTAACTGCTCTTCTGACTCCTTGGGAAATATTCTTGACCAACTATTTATTTAATCAGACTTGAATCTATCACCTTTAGACCTAACTACCAGGTTACAGGACATACGGCAGATAGAGGGAGAAGTTACAGCCTGGACCCCTCCCCGCACCCCCCTCCCCCGAGGAAACCAATGTATCCAGAGCTGGAACCCTTTTCATTTGGCTCATCTGTTTCTCCAAAAAGTCAGGAGTGTGGGGGAGAAAAGGGTATGGATGGGGAGCACAGAAGTTTAAAAGACAAAAACTGGCCCTGACCGGTTTGGCTCAGTGGATAGAGCGTCGGCCTGCGGACTCAAGGGTCCCAGGTTCGATTCCAGTCAAGGGCATGTACCTCAGTTGTGGGCACATCCCCAGTGGGGGGTGTGCAGGAGGCAGCTGATCGATGTTTCTCTCTCATCGATGTTTCTAACTCTCTATCCCTCTCCCTTCCTCTCTGTAAAAAATCAATAAAATATATTT
>NW_005370658.1:555401-556559 GCF_000412655.1 Myotis brandtii
ATCGATGTTTCTAACTCTCTATCCCTCTCCCTTCCTCTCTGTAAAAAATCAATAAAATATATTTAAAAAAAAATAAATAAAAGACAAAAACTGGAGGACATGTGTGGTCATTTAGATCTTGGTTCAAAAAACCGTAAAAGACATTGTGGGGACAATTTAATATGGCTCTTAGAGAATTATCACTTATCTTCTCAAGCAAAAGAACATGTCGGAAAATCTTCTTTTTAAGGAATGCACATTGAAGAACTTAAGGGTGAAACAGTGTGGTGTTTATAATTAAAATTTTTTTAAAAATTGATTTCAGAGAGGAAGGGAGAAAAAGTGAGAAACAGAATCATTGATCGGTAGTCCACAACTCAAGCATGTGCCCTGACTGGGAATTGAACTGTGACCTCCTGGTTCATAGGTGGCTGCTCAACCACTGACCAATGCCAGCTGATGTGATGTTTATAATGTAAATTACTTAAAAAACATAGATGAATTGTCCAGAACAGGCAAATCCATAGAGACAGAAAGCAGATTGGTGGTTGCCAGGCGCTGGGGGAGGGGCATGGGGAGTGACTACCAATGGGGATGGGTTTTCTTTAGGGGGATGGAAATGTTTTGGGAGTTGATGGAGGTAGCGGCCGAACAACATGGTGCATATACTAAATGTCACTGGATTGTACACTTCGAAATGGTGAATATTATGTTATGTGTATATCACCTCAATCAAAAAAATTGCAAAAAAATAGATGAAGGTGACATAGTAAAGTGTTTCAGGTGGGGAACTATGGGTGATGGAGACTGGGTGTCCCTGAGGCCTGGACACTCAGGGCGTGGCCCAGGGGTGCGGGTGGAAATGCAGAGCCCAGGCCCACCACAGACCTGCCGAACCAGCATCTGCCGTTAACAAGGTCCCCACTGATCCGTGAGCACATTGCAATCTGAGAAACGCTGTGCTCTACTACCCACCCCTCTTCTGTTTGTTTAAAACTGTTCATTATCATAACAGTGAAAAAATAAAAGAAGCTGCTTATTGAGAGGGTTTTTGAGTGAAAACAGGCACAGATTTTTCACCAGTTCAATAATTTGCAGCTCAATTTATTGAGTGTTTTTGAAGTGTCGAGAAATGTGCTAATGTCTTTGCCTGAACTTTCTCATTCACTCCTCCTCTCC
>NW_005370658.1:556587-561928 GCF_000412655.1 Myotis brandtii
GAGGGCAGGGAAGGAGGAAGGCGCTAGTATTAACACCCCCATTGTATTGACAGGGAAACTGAGGCCCTGAGGTGTCATGGGTCACTGTGCAAGGTTAAACAATGAGTTAAATGGCAGCACTGGACTCAAATCCAGGCCTTTGGTCTCCAAAGCACAAATAGATTCTGACTTTTCACCCCAAAGAGGCTCCATGGCCCTGAGAGTGGCAAGGTCCTTACCTGTCCTTTCTTCCTCATGCCACTCATCAAACATTTAGCAAGGGCCTCTTGTTCCCTCTGAGCCAGACCTCACTGAACCCTATGAATTCAGGGGTGACCAGGACTTGTCTGGCCTCTCGGAGCTGGGGAGGGAGATTGTTGGGCAACCCACACTGATGTTAGAGCACGGGAGGTAACTGTAGGATGCTGGCAAAGATGGGCACTTGGTGCAGCCTTGGGAGATCAGGGAGGGCTTCCTGGAGGAAGGGCTATGCAGGTGCCCCCGGAAGGAGCTGACCAGATGGATGGTGGGAAGTGTGCGTTAGGTGGAGGGAACAGCTGGGGCACAGGCTGGGTGGTAACAGTGCGGCCTGCCTGGGGGGCTCACAGCAGAGGGTTCCATTTTGCTGGAGGAGGGCAGGCCTGAGGGGCAGGGATGCCGCGGGTTGAACGGCGCCAGGGGGCTCACCTTCATCATGAGCACGATGGTGTTGAGGGCGATCATGGCCATGATGGTGTACTCGAAAGGCGGCGACACCACGAACTGCCACATGCGGTACTGGAAGCTCTGCTTGTTCTGGGGCATGTGCCGGGTGAGCGGCTTGGCGCTGATGGCGAAGTCGATGCAGGCCCTCTGCGGGGAGAGGCCGGAGGCGTGAGAGCAGGCGGAGCACAGCGCCGGACACTGCACACCCTCCCCGTAACTCGGCACGGCTCTCGGGTACACCTGCCCCCAGCCAGCACCCCTGGACTCCCGTCAGCTCCCACGACGGCTCTCCTCTCCCACCAGCCATGGCTCCCTGAGAAGCTGCCGTCTGCCGGAACTGGCACGGACACATCCCCTGTTATCTCATGGACTCCGCTTAGCAGACACGGGAAGCGGGTACTATTAATCGCTCCACTTTGCAGACGAGGAAAATAGAGGCTCAGAGAGGTTAAGCCACTTGCCTGAGGTGGCACAGTTGTAAACTGAACCAAACCCAAATGTAAGCTAAAGTTTCCCTTTGAAGTGAAACGGTTCTTTCCTACTGAACACGCTGCTTCTCCTCTCGCAGGCAGGTGGAGAGAGAGGAGTCATGGTCATGACGTCTTAGGTGTCAACAGAGTAGAGGAGGGACACATTCTAAATCCTCCACCTCGCCTGGATGATGCGAGGAGGACAAAGGACCATGTCTATCCACTCTGGTGTGCTGGGCCTTCATTCATAAATATTCACCACCTCTCCCTGGGGGACATTATACTTCCCCGCCCCTCTGACATCACACGTGGATGAGTGACTCACTCGGGCTAATGAAACGTGAGCAGAGGTGACTTGTGCCACTTTTGGGCCCAAGCCTCAAGAGTTGGATGATGGTTTGCTATACATACTCTCTTTTTTATTGGAAGCATCTTGGAGGGAACATGGATAATGATGACATGGAGCAGAGCCATTTGGACATGCAAAGTAAGCAAGAAATCACCCCCGTTATGGCTATCTGGCACTGAGATCTCAGGGATGCTTGTTACTGAACTGATTGATACATACACCTTCTGTCTGATGTATTTTCCTCTGAAAACCCCAGGAAGGGCTGCCCTGCAGACGGGGTTCTGCTGGAAGAATGCTGCGGTTCCCTCCCCACATGCCCCCAGAAGCTGGTTTCTGTGTCTATGTATGTATGTGGGGAGGTGCGGGTGGGGAGTGTCCATTTTTAAACGGGGGATGCAACTGGAAAGTGGCACCTCATTTTTCTCCAGGCTGTATTCCTCCATCATCTTGTCTCCCTGCTCCTGAAAGGTGATGATGATCAAGGCCACAAAGATATTGACGAAGAAGAAGGGGAACACGACAAAGTAGACGACGTAGAAGATGGACATCTCCATGCGGTACCCGGGGCTGGGACCCTGGTTCTCGAAGGTGGCATCCACGGAGTGCTTGAGAACCCTTGCGGGGGGAGGGGAGGTGGGGGCGAGTGGGACAAGGGAACAGGAATGGAGAGAAATAGTAAGAGAAAGTGGACAAGAAAGAAAAACAATCACTGTTTTCTGGCTCCAGTTACCATGGTTACTTTATGAAGCCATAGGCTTCCCACCTCCTTCGTCTGTGGGGAGTGTTAACAACCGTGCCGGTTACTTTTGCCACCATGCATGTCGAGCCTGTGATGTGCCAGAAGAGATGTTCAACGGTTTATTTATTTTCCCAGCAACCCTCTCAGGGAGGTTCTTACTGGCTTAAACGAAGGGCCGGCAATTTAAAGTGACCTGCCGAAGATCACCCACTCAGACGTGGCCGAGTTGGGATTTGAAACCAGGAGTGAGTAGGGGGCATGGAGGCAGGTGAGTGTGTGTGTGAGTGTGTGAGTGTGTGTGTGTGTGTGTGTGTGTGTGTGTGTGAGCACAGGAGGCGAGGAGCTGTGGAGGTGCAATGGGATGCACGGGCGAGGGTGCGCACAGCTGCTCTGCACGGAGCAGAGGCTGCGCACAGCTCAGGGCTCTGTATCAAGGGGTGCCGTTCGCACGGCAGACGTGATAGATCTGTGCATTCGCGATGACAGCTCTTGGGCAGGTAGCCATGAAGGGCCTTCTTGGAGCAAAGTCACTAAATACATTGCAAACGGTTTTCTGACAGATGGGAGTGCAGTCTGTGGAGGAAGGGGCATCTTTAAATATTTCGCCCAAAGGTGCCTCCTGGGCTAGCACTGGCCCACGTGTGTGGGTGCCGAGTGTGTGCGTGGGGGAGCAGAGACGTGCGGGTTGGCATGGCTGCTGAGAGGAGGTAGGTGAGGGTGCTGAGGGCACACGCTGGCATCTCCGGCCTCCACCCGGCGCTTCTGAGATCTCGGTGGGGGTGGGCGGGGAAGCTGGACGAGGGAGGACAGCGAGGCGCTTGCCGTGGGCACAAATAAGGGAGCGCCAACATCCTCCATAACCAAGATAAGTGGTATTTCACTCCGATATTTTAATACGTCCGAACGAACGCTCCAGAGCCCACGATGAACAACACCCAGATTGTACATGAAGACAGGCTCTGGCCCGCACGTGCGGTTCGGCCTTGCTGTCTCACCAGGCCCGGCCCCTCGGAGGGAAGGGCCCCGCGGTCAGGCCTGGACCGTGCCCGGTCCACAGCCCGTCTCAGAGCTTTGCGTTCACCAGCACAGAGAGGGTGGAGAGGGCGTGACTGCCTGCGTACAGGAGCCTTTGCCCGTCTGGGAGGTTTTGGGGATGCAGCCCCTACGCTCAGGCTGGCGAGCTAAGTGAGGGCTGGACTTCTGCCCCTAGAAGCCCAACCACACGTGGAGGTCAATGTGCTGGTGACAGCCCCCTCCCCCCCGCCCCGGGCATCTAGCAGGCTCCCCATCTCGGGGAGTCAGGAGCAAACCGCCCCTCCCAGATCTTTCTCAGCCCTGGGCTCTCAGACCCTCTCCTCTCCTGCCCCCCCGGGCCCAAGCTCCGCCTGCGGGCTCTCGGGCCAGGCGCTTACTGTGGCCAGCCTTCTCCCGTGGACACGGTGAAGAGGGTCAGCAGAGCCCACAGCACGTTGTCGTAATGGAACTCATACTTCTTCCACTCTCGGTCCCGGGCCTTCACCTCGTTCTTCTCATACAGCAGGTACTTGCCACTGACGCAGAAAACGGGCCGTTAGCGAGAGGAAGGGTAAGAGGGGCCCCTGCCCACGCTGCCTCTCCCTCAGCCCGGAGGCAGCGACACCCCCTCTGGCTCCCTAGGGGGTGTGTGCCCTTGGAGACCAGCCCACGATGATGCCGATGCCGTGACCCTGTGACCTGCGGGAGAGCCGACGGAGTCTAGCGCTCTCTTCCAGCTCGGAAACTCTCGTGTCTCAGATTTGGGGGGTTCAGAGCAGGGAGAGGGACAGGCACAGTTCTGGGCCCATCAGGCCGGCGGGGGTGGTGGCTGCTCCTTTTCGGGGCAGGAGTCAGGGCTGAGCTCCAGACTCCTAGCCAAATGCCGGGATCCTTCCAGCTCCGGGAAACAGCCACCAACACAACAGCATCTGCCAGCAGCAGCGGCAGCACTCAGGGTGCTTGTTAATGAGGCGCCGCTCTCCTGAGCTCCCTCCCCACCGTGAGGCCCACAATCCCTCACCCACAGTCCCCACAGCCAGGAAGTTCTGGAAACCAAAGCCCTGCTCCTAACTCAGGGGTGGGCACGTTACGGCCCCGGGACCAAATCTGGACCAGTTTCTGTACGGCCCACAAGCTAAGAAGAGCGTTTTTTTGTTTTTTACCTTTTTAAATGGTTGAAAACAAATCATTCCTGACACGTAAAAATTATACAAAATTCAAATTTTAGTGCCCTAGCTGGTTTGGCTCAGTGGATAGAACGTTGGCCTGCGGACTGAAGGGTCCCGGGTTTGATTCCGGTCAAGGGCATGTACCTTGGTTGCGGGCACATCCCCAGTGGGGAGTGTGCAGGAGGCAGCTGATCCATGATTCTCTCTCATCATTGGTGTTTCTATCTCTCTCTCCCTCTCCCTTTCTTTCTGAAATCAATAAAAATAAATAAGAAAATTATTGCCCTAACTGGTTTGGCTCAGTGGATAGAGATTTTAAAAAAAAGAGAAATTACTAAAAAAAAAATTCGAATGTTAGTTTCCAGAGATAAAGTTTTACCAGAACACGGCCACACCCATTCGTTTCCCTGCTGTCACTGCTTCTGGCTGCACGGAGCCCTCGAGACGGAGACGGGACCCCAACCGCCTCTCCTGCCCGGCCCTTGACAAGGGCGCCCCACCCCGATCTCACTCTCTGACCCAACCGGATGCGAGGCTCTGGATACTTGTTATTTATCCCAATTGGTGCGAATAGGTACACATTTCCGGACAGAAACACTGTTTGAGAACAGGGCTGCTCTGGCCCAGCGGAGGGTGCTAGGCCTGTGCGGACATGCTCTAGGCAACCTTTCTGAAACCTCCAATCAAAACATTCTGATCTGAAGCGCATCTGCCTGTCAAAGCTTCAAATAAGGGAACGTGGACGTGTATTACTATCCCCACGTGACAAAGCTGGTGGCTAGAAAGTTAAGCAGCTGGTTTATGGCGCATCCCAGAGGGACAGACAGAGACTTAAATTCCAGAACCGTTTTTCTCTACCCAGACCCCGGCGGCTTCAATCAGGCCCCTCCCCCCATGCCCAGCACCTGCCTCTGCT
>NW_005370658.1:562025-573141 GCF_000412655.1 Myotis brandtii
GCCAGCCCCCAAGGGGACGCCTCGGAGAGCGGAGACCTACCGACAGTCTTTCTCGAACTCCTTGGACTCATCGGTGCAGTGGAAGAACTTGCCCTTGAACAGCTGCACGGCCACCACGGCAAAGATGAACATGAACAGCATGTAGACGATAAGGATGTTGAAGACGTTCTTGAGAGAATTCACCACGCAGTCAAACACGGCCTGAGGGGCGGGGTGGAGAGAGGGTGTGAGGGGCTGGGGCCTGCCTCACCTCCGCCTCCAGCGGCCCACGACCCCAGAGTATTGCCATTACTCCCATTTTACAGACCAGGACGCGAGCCAAGCGAAGGCCACGCAGTTCTGAGAAGGACCCAATCCCGTTTCTATGCACCTACAACGCCCCACCTCAACTCCTGGAACAGCTCCTCTGAGCCCCTCCGAGTTACATGCTCGGCCTTCAGGGCAAGGGGCAAGGTCCTCAATGGAGAGATAATTTCCTGTCACTTTTGTGTCCCTGCCTCAGGCCGCTCCCTGTCCTCATCAGCTGCAGTTCTGGATCGGGAGAGAGGACTTGCTGTGCCCCAGAGACTCTGCCCTGAGCACGGTGAAACCCTCCATCAACCCCTGGAGAAGGTGGGGGTCCTGGTCTGGGGTGGCCCCCACCCGCTCTGCTTCCTATCACATTGGGTCCTAACGGTGAGTGGGCACCACGGATGGCCGGATCGGCTGGAATGACAGGCTGGTGTGGCCAGCTCTCCCCCGGGGGAGACGGGGCATGGCTTTCACGGGGGCTGTGACTCAGAAAATGGCAGAGAACTGGTGAACCGAATGCTGCTGGGATTCCCCGCATCTGTGCAAGCGCACGTTCACATTCCAAGGGCAGCCACGTGTCATCCCTGGTAACATTCCTCAACTTAGTGGCATTCGTATCAGAATCGATGAGGGGCACCCCCTGGAGATATCAAACATCCCCGAGGAGCCCAGCACTAAGGACCACTGAATTGCGTGGTCACACAGTTACTCCCGCTCCCATTCTCCTTCAGTCTTTGCGGGGGAAGGAGAGAGTCTTCCTTAGTTGCTGCTATGTTAGCTCCTAACGTTGCTACTTTTCCTTTTAACCAAGAAAGAGCAGCATCCGCGTTCAAAGCCTTTGTCAGACAACAGTGTTCGGCTGGATTTTCACAGCAGCATCTGAAGTTGGTTGAACAGATACTTAGTGTTACCTTCGGTTAACAGTGGGTTCTGGTTTTCCAATGTGAGAAACTGGACATAGGACGTCCTTGCAAAATAAATCCACGTGAGTAAAAGACAAAGTGACTGGACTTACACATGAAGAGACAACGCCCTCCCTCAGGTGGAGCCTACATTGCAAAGATGTGCTCAAGTGACGAGGTTTCGTTTCTTTTCTTCATTTTGGACGATAAGCTTTCGGGGAATGCTGGGTCATGAGATTTTGGAACAGGATATATTGGAGCCCAGGAAAGGTCGGCGATAAGTCAAAGGTTATGAGGGACCATACCCCGTTTTATCCACAGGACGCCTTCACGTGAATTAGAAAAAGGGAGCCCTGGCCGGTTTGGCTCAGTGGGTAGAGCGTCGGCCTTTGGACTGAAGGGTCCCTGGTTTGATTCCGGCCAAGGGCACATGCCCGGGTTGTGGGCTCGATCCCCAGTAGGGGGCATGCAGGAGGCAGCCGATCAATGATTTCTCTCATCACTGATGTTTCTCTCTCTCTTTCCCTCTCCCTTCCTCTCTGAAATCAATAAAAATATATTAAAAAAAAAGAAAAAAAAAAGAAAAGAAAAAAAAGGATTCCGACCCTCCCACAGGGAGATGTTTCATCTAATGGAAAATTGTCATGATACTGTTCATGGATTGTGTTAGATCAACCACTTTACTGCCACCTGCTGGAAAGCGGTGGTAATAAAAATATCCATATATAACGGCCCTGTTATCAGCATCCCCTTCAATGTCGCATCCTTGGGCAGTGTGCACCCTGCCCACCTGCACAGGCAACGCTGCCAGGCCTCCCGCACGCCCCGTCTCACCTTGAGCTTTGGCAACCGCTTGATGGTTTTAAGAGGTCGTAGCACCCGGAGGACGCGGAGGGATTTGATTGTGTTGATGTCCTTTCCTTTGCTGTTGCCACTGTGGAGGGATGTGAGGGTGAGGAGAAGGGAACAGAGGGGGCGGAGGTCAGGCTGGGTGGTGGGTGGCCCGCAGCTCCACACAAGCCCACCCTGGAGCCCGGGCTGAGCCTGGCACAGCCCTGCCCCTGCTGGGGAGGAGTGGCCCAGCTCCCTGCTGGGCGGGGCTGGAGAGCCCCTGAGCAGATGGCCTTTTGTGGTTCTGGGTCAGGCTTGTTGAAGTCCCCTCACCATCTGCCCGGGCCTGAGCAGCTGCCTGCGGTGGCCTCAGACCCCGCACAGGGGAGCCGGCTGCCCTGGGTTCTCTTTGGAGGTGGCCTTGGCAAGCTCTCAGAAAATAAGATTTTTTTCACCCCTCCAACAGGATTTAGGAAATGCTTAAGGCGGCCCTCAAACCAACACCCCTACCCCCAATATTCCCTGAGTCCGGGGTTTGGTCCACTGGGTGTGAGCCTTAGCAGCGTAGACTCTGGGGACGCCATGACACCCTTAGCCAACCAGGACTCGGGCCCCCAAGGAGGACACTGGGTGCGGCCACCAGAGGCTTGTGAATGGTACACACCACCCACCCAGTCGCCCAAGCCAGAAACCTGCGAGTCACGTCCAACTTCCTGTCCTCCATCCCCACCCGCAGTGGGCCGCCCTCCTACAAATCTCCACCATCTGTCCCCAGCCACCGGCTTAGGTTGGACCCCCATTACCCATCTCCCAACCCCCCCACTCCCTGTCTCTCTCTTCTGCCATCCTTTCTGCACTCAGTGGTCAAAGCCAATGACCACCTCCCTCTCCTGCTCAGAATCCCCCTGGAGCATCTGAATTCCGAGAAGTGTGGCGTTCAAGGCTCTTTGAAATCTCGTCCAACTCACCTTAACCTTTGCATCCCCCATGCTGCACTTCCCACCCCCTGCCACACGCTTGCCTCTGTCAGCTTTTGCACATGCTGTTCCCGCTGCTGGGAATGCCCTCCCTGCACATCTCCAGCCACAGGACCACGAAGCCCTGAAGGTCAGGGTCAACCCCCCGCCCCGCCCCCCGTCTCCCGGCTGCCTCTGGGTTCTGCCAGACCCCAGTGCTGTTTCAGAACCATCTTTCTGTCTTTGCTTTTGGCTTTAGACGAACATTTCTCAAAGGCTTAAGCTGCGATTTATTCTTCTCTGTGTTCATTTCCCCTGTAGTCTTGTTTTTTTGTCTCAGCGCCCAGCATACATCTGGCCTGTGGTTTCGGGACACATGTGGATTCAGATCAGAGTTCTTTGGGACGGGGTGTCAGTCTCCTAGCAACCATCTTCCTATCAGAGCTTTCCCACAGACCCCACCACGGGGTGTCTGAGTATCCAGGTGCAAGAGCGTCATTCTTCACACCATTTGCGTTTTTAGAGCTCCCTCTCTCCTTTTTCAGGGAATAAAGAGAACTGGACATCTCTTATGCCCCAGGATTCAGCAGCCTGAACATGTGTTTCTCTCTCTCTCTCTTTTAAAATTTTTTTTTTTATTGATTTTACAGAGAAGAAGCGAGAGGGAGAGAGAGACAGACACATCAATGATGAGAGAGAATCACTGATCGGCTGCCTCCTGCACGCCCCCTACTGGGGATCGAGCCCCGCCACCTGGGCATGTGTCCTTGACGGAATCAAACCAGTGACCTCCTGGTTCATGGGTCCACACTCAACCACTGAGCCACATCGGCCGGACCATGTGTTTTCTCTCTTAAACCAAAGTCACCATTATTGCCTCAAGGCTGTGCCCCATAGTATGTGAATGGTTGACATGGGGGACATGCTTCCTGGAGTGCATCTGCTCATCTGAAAGCAACTCCATGCCCCCTGTGCGGGCCCCTCTTCCAGGAGACACCCCGCCCCCGGGTGAGGCTGAGAAGCCATCCTGTGACTGAGGCGCTGAGTGGCGTGTCCCTGGCAGCTGGGCTCCGGGGCAGGCTGATCCAGGCGTTCTTACAGAGAACGCCCCGGTTTTGGAACCACTTTGCTGGACGTGTAGACACACCTGGGGGGAGGGGCTTTCTCCTCTCAGAGCCCAAGTCCAGCTGTTTGGCCTGCTCCTCCTTCTCACCGGGGAGGTGGACACTCTCAGTCCTCGGGTAACTACCACCCAGGCCAAAGGCCGTATCGCAACCAGACCCCGGGAGGTCCCCCCACCCCTCCTGTTCTCCACCCAGAACTGAGCCAACGGTGGTCATGGTGGGAGGCAGCGGCCAAGACCCCTCAGGGCTCCTCCTCTCCGGGGAGCAGGCTGAGGGGGTCTCTGGTCACTGCAAGCGACAGGACAGCAGCACGGACACAGGCCGTGGAAACAGGCCCAGAACCAACACGGCTGCACCAGAGCATGGAGAACGAGAGGCAGACGAGAGAGAGAGAGAGAGAGAGAGAGAGAGAGAGAGAGAGAGACTTTACCGTGTACTGCTCCTGGTGAGGTGGCGTCGGAGGGAGAGACAGATCGTAAGCGGCCTCAGAAGAGAGAACACAGAACACGCACATACACGCACACACACCTGAGAACCCCCTGCCCCGCCCGAGCACCGGAGGGCAGCCTCAGGCCCGCGGCTCCGGCCGATGTCCATCCTTCCATCAGGGAGCCCCCCGTGCGGCCCCCTGCACTCGGCAGGCCCCTGGCACTGCCCAAGGACACCAAGAAGCCAAATTTCCAAGTAGCAGGGCAGCCAGGCAGTCATCGATGACCAAAGGCGAGTCTGCCACCGAAGGTCACTGCCAAGAGCTGGAGAAACAGCCTTTCTCCAGAGGTGCTGGCGCCGGGAGGCCTCGGAATGCCGTCGAGGTCCCGCGCTTTGGAGTTGGGGGTCCTGGGTTTAGATCCCAGCTCTGCTGTCATTAGCATCCTCGTCTGTAAAACAGGCATCGGGGACCCTGGTGCTCAGCGGGCAGGAGCTACGCTCGCGGCTTTATCCACTACGTCACGGGGTGACATGAAAGGCAACTCCGAGTCCTCTGAGAAAACTCGGGCCTGGAGTTGAGCCCCTGGCCTCCTGCAGCCCTCCCTCCAGGACTGCAGAGCCGGCTGAGAAAAACTCAGCCGCCAGCAGAACGGGGGCGGGGGGGGACACCCCACTGGCAAGCAGAGCCTCTAGAGCAGCGGTTCTCAACCTGTGGGTCGCAAACAATGAAAATACATCCTGCATATCAGATATTTACGTTACGATTCATAACAGCAGCAAAATTACAGTTATGAAGTAGCAACGAAAATAATTTTATGGTTGGGGGTCACCACAACATGAGGAACTGTATTAAAGGGTCTCGGCATTAGGAAGGTTGAGAACCACTGCTCTAGAGAATGTTCCACCCATAACCCCTTAGGAAGTGAGTGCTATTAAAAAAAAAAAAAGGCTTAAATGCCTACAAATGCTCCCATTGGGTTTCTTCTCCCCCCACCCTGTCCCATGAGCTCAGTGGTTCTCAAACCTTAAAGTATCTAGGAATTGCTGCGCACACGGAAGTGTGTAGACCAGGGGTGGGCAAACTTTATGACTCGAGGGCCACAATGGGTTCTTAAACTGGACCGGAGGGCCGGAACAAAAGCATGGATGGAGTGTTTGTGTGAACTAATATAAATTCAAAGTAAACATCATTACATAAAAGGGTACGGTCTTTTTTTTTTTTTTAGTTTTATTCATTTCAAACGGGCCGGATCCGGCCCGCGGGCCGTAGTTTGCCCACGGCTGGGGTAGACTCTCCTTTATAGATTAGGAAGGAGTCATTCGTTGGCAGTGACTTTTACTAAACATGCTGACTGTACGTGTAACATGCGACTCGTCTAAATGTCTCTGCATCTCCCTGCAGGAAGATGATACCTTTATGCCCGTTTTTCAGATGAGGAAGCTGAGGCCCAGGGAGGGAGAGTGACTTGCCCCAGGTCATCTAGGTGGGGAGCAGCAGACTGAGATTTAAACCCAGGTGTGTACCTCCTGCACTCTAATCTTCTTTCTGTTTCATCACACGCAAGAAAAAAAATAACGCCTTCAAGGGGGAGGGGGCCTGTTTTATCTTGCACTCTAATCTTTCTGTTTCATCACACGCAAGAAAAAAATAACGCCTTCAAGGGGGAGGGGGCCTGTTTTGAGAATGGGGATTAAAAAAGTGGCAGTCTGAGGGCTCCTTCTTTGGTTTCCTGGCAGTTCAGCCCCTCGGCATGCAGGAGCGGCTTGATCAAGGCGCTCCACCAGCTGTGCCGGGCTGCCCTGAGGGAGGAGTGGCAGCACCAGATGGACTCTTGGCAGTGAGGGCAGGATCGTGATCTGCCAGCTGCTGAGAAATGTCAGTTGCCCGCCTCGATGCATGGGCACGGAGCATGATGTTAGGCGTGATGGCTCATGAGATGGTGCGTTAATGTGGTCACATGGACATGGCACACGGTCAGTGGATGGAGCAGGATGCACACACAGGTATTTGGGCAAGGTGCAGGAGGGTGGAGCCTGTCAGGAGAGCTTCGACACATCCCTTGGAGGACCACAGGGATCGTTTTCATATTGCGACGGGGCCACAGTCACAGCCCCGCAGCAGAATCCTTGCTTCCACCCCAAAAGGCCAGAACAGCAAGATTCCTTTCCACAAGGAAGGGAACAGCCTCGTGCCTCTTCCCCTGGATTTCTGGGGCCAGTCGGGGCCTCCGGGAACCCAGGCTGGCTGGGCTACCAACGGACCGTGCCAGCTTCGGAAAGCCCTCGCGATCGGGGTTGGGAGCCGGGCAGCACCCCTGAATCTGACCGTGAAACTCGATTCGTGATCTTGCGAGATTCATTTCCTTCCGGGTCTCAGTTCCCTCATCTACGAAATGGGAGCACGAAGAGCTTCCCACAGGGGGTGGTTATGAAGGTGACATAAATGGAGGCTGTTTAGTATCATTATTACCAAGTCAAGATTCTGGATTTTATGGGGGAACTGAGGCACAAAGAGGCTAATGGACTTGAACATCTAGAGAGAAATCAGACATTTGCAGGAACCTTTTTCTAAAACAATAAGGTTAATCTAATACTTGCGGTGGGGGTGGGGGGGAGGCGGGTCTCAGCCTTGTCTCTGAGGAGAGGAGGAGAGAGGCACACGGGACTAAGAAAGCAAGTTAAAGGGCCAGAAAGAAAA
The DNA here is from genome assembly GCF_000412655.1 of Myotis brandtii. Taxonomy (NCBI): domain Eukaryota; kingdom Metazoa; phylum Chordata; class Mammalia; order Chiroptera; family Vespertilionidae; genus Myotis; species Myotis brandtii. The sequence continues at coordinate 569,257 of NW_005370658.1, forward strand.
GAAGCAAAGGACCCTGGGGCTGGGTACTCGGGCTGAGGGCCTCAGAGCAGACTCTACTCCCGCCAAAAGGACATCTATCTGGTAAGAAGAAAGACAGTAAACTAAGTCCTCGTAGAGCAAGAGACCTTCTTGGGCAAGAAATGTCAGAAACCTGCAGCCAGCGGGAGGATTCTAAAGCTTTTCTGGGGTGAAAAGGAGCAGCTTGAGGGCTCCTTCGCTAGCTTTTGGGCAACCTGGCCCCGCGGGCATGCAGGAGTGGCTTGATCAAGGTGCTTGGACAGCTGTGCCGGGCCTGCAGCCCTGATGTGGAGGAGCGGCAGCACCAGATGGATTCCTGGCCGTGAGGTGGGAGGGCGTGTCTGGGTCGGGGTCTCAGGGTCTAGCTCTCCCGTCCCTACGCCCGTCGTGAACAGGCACTTCCGTAACTGTCAGCCCTCCCAATACCTCATGAGAGTCCCTGGCATTTGTCAGGATTCCCCAGGCAAAATCTTGCACCCCCCAGTTCTTGTGATAGCGACGAGCCCCCCGAGGCTCACAGGATGGCCTCGGGTCTCTGTCCGGACCCTTTCCTTGCAGAGGGATTAAAAAAAAAATTAAGTAGGTATTTTCAAGGACATAAGCTAGCAGGTTGACTCTACAAATATGTTGCCAATGTCTGCAGGCTCATTTAGAATGCCTTCGTATGACTACATTGGGAAAGAAAACGCAAACAATAAAAAAAACCCCGCTCGCTGTGGCAGATTCCTTTGCAGCACAAAGAATCATCCGCTGATTGATTTTTGGTGGAAAAATAACTTGGTTTCTGCAGATGAGGCTGGCTTAGAGGGGGGCCTCTTTCTGAGTCCAGGAGCCCAGAAACAGCTTATTGCAAACTTCAGTCCGTCATGGCACAAGCTCTGTGGCCGGAAGGTTTGTTTCTAGGCCTTTTGAAGGCCTCCCCTTCCCCAAACTGTGAGGGTCAAGTTCAGGGACAGAGGTGGACACATCAGGGAGGAAGTGCCAGAGTCCGTTGAACAGACATCACTTCTGCTATGCCACACCCAGAGGTGGCCACGGAGGGCAAACCCACTACCCAGGGCACAGCTGGCAGCCCAGGGCTGTGTGTGAACTTCACCAGCGGTCAGGGAGGAAGTGCCAGGGTGAGTTGAACAGACATCACTTCTGCTATGCCACACCCAGAGGTGGCCACGGAGGGCAAACCCACTACCCAGGGCACAGCTGGCAGCCCAGGGCTGTGTGTGAACAGATGGGTGTGACTGACAGGGCCTCCCCCTTCCTGCCCCCAAATGGACCCTGGAGCTGCTGGGCAGCGGACATGCTGGAGGGCTTGAGGAGGGGGGACGGGTGCCCACCTGAGCGGCCCGCCCTGTCATGAAGACCACTTCCCCGTCAGGACAAGGAGGGGGCGGGGTCTCCTGAGGCCGGAGCACATGGTGGAGAGTCTGCCTTCTCCAGGCCACACGCAGGCTGGGTAGGTGGTGGGCTCCCATCCCCCAAAGATATGGGCCAGGGTGGGGGGAGGGAAAGAGAGGAAGAGACAGAGGAAGAGAGACGGGGTGGGGGGAGGAGGGATGGAGGGAGGAGGGGGGAGAGAGAGATTGAGAGAGTAATAAACAGAGAGAAAAGATAGAAAATGGAAGGAATGGAGGAAGAATGGAAGGAAAGGAGTACAAAGAAGAGAGAGAGAGAGAGAGAGAGAGAGAGAGAGAGAGAGAGAGAGAGAAAGAAACAGAGAGGAGAGAGGAAGCAAGAAGAGGAAGCAAGAGAGGGAGCCAGAGAGAGAAAAAGGAGGAGGAGAAAGAAGAAGAAAGAGAGAAACAGGAGCAAGGGAGGGAAGGGGATTTGAGAAGGATTCACTCCAGGTTGAGGGCAGTCAAATGTTTGGCTCTTCAGAATTTAAACGTTTTCAGGGCCCACCAAGGTGCCTGCCTGACCCTCATAGGAGCCACTCGAATAGCTGATGGAGGGAGGGAGGGTGTATTTCATCACACTCTCACATAGCCTGTGTATTACCTTTAAAAATGCCCCCTTTGATGGGAAACAAATTGTATCTGATTTGTATTAATTTCCGTTTGAATCCTTTGCCCATTTATCTATCAAGGGCCAGTGTTTCTTATTGATTTGCAATTGCTTTTTGTATATTAAGGCCATCGACGTGTCTAATTTGTGCTAATTCTCCCATTTGCCGTGCATTTTACTTTTTCATCATCATCATCATCACCACCACCACCATCATTATTATCATTACCTACAGAACACCTTAACAGTGTGGCCAAACTTCTTGATTTTTAAAATAATCTCCTCCATTGCTCTAATACTCAAAGAATTACTTAAAAAAGAGGGAAGAAGAGAAGGAGGGAGGTGAGGAGGGAGAGAAAGAAAGAGGAAAGAAAGGAACAAGTGCAGAAATGAAGAGCAGAGATAGGAAGATGAGGAGAAAGTAGAAGACAAAGAAAAAAGGGGATGGAAGGAAAAAAAAAGGAACAAGTGTGGAAATAAAGAGCAGAGATAGGAAGATGAGGAGAAAGTAGGAGATAAAGAAAAAAGGGGATGGGAGGCCTGGCCAGAGTCAGAAGCGTAATCCGCCTCCTGACCCTTGCGGTACACCCACCGCAGCTCAGGAGCCTCGGACACCGTGTGACCGTCCTCATTCCCCGGGGAGACCCGAGAGCGGGCACTGCAGTCCTTAGATCGGCCATGGCCCTCACGACAAACCACGCCCTCAGTCTGTTCAGGGCGCCATTCGAGACCCCCCTGTAGATGTGCTGGGAAGGGAGCCAGAAGGCAGGGCGCAGAGGCAGCCCCCAATTGGTGGTCCCTGTGGGGGAGGCAGGTCCCCGAGCCGCGCCTGCTGGGCACGATCCGCTGTGAGGGGCACAGACAGGGACCCCAAGAAGATTCGCTTCTGGATGAGGGGCTGGTCAGGCCTTTTCACCCCGACCCCTACGCCTACAACCTGAGGACTGTGCTGCTAAGACCGCCACCAGGGCCCTAGGACAGTGATGGCGAACCTATGACACGCGTGTCAGAGGTGACACGCGAATTCATTTTTTGGGTTGATTTTTCTTTGTTAAATGGCATTTAAATATATAAAATAAATATCAAAAATATACATCTTTGTTTTACTATGGTTGCAAATATCAAAAAATTTCTATATCTTGATTTTTAAAATAATCTCCTCCATTGCTCTAATACTCAAAGAATTACTTAAAAAAGAGGGAAGAAGAGAAGGAGGGAGGTGAGGAGGGAGAGAAAGAAAGAGGAAAGAAAGGAACAAGTGCAGAAATGAAGAGCAGAGATAGGAAGATGAGGAGAAAGTAGAAGACAAAGAAAAAAGGGGATGGGAGGCCTGGCCAGAGTCAGAAGCCCTCACGGTACACCCACCGCAGCTCAGGGGCTTCGGACACCGTGTGACCGTCCTCATTCCCCGGGAAGACCCGGGAGCGGGCACTGCAGTCCTTAGATCGGCCATGGGCCTCACGACAAACCAAGCCCTCAGTCTGTTCAGGGCGCCATTCGAGAGACCCCCCCAGATGTGCTGGGAAGGGAGCCAGAAGGCAGGGCGCAGAGGCAGCCCCCAATTGGTGGTCCCTGTGGGGGAGGCAGGTCCCCGAGCCGCGCCTGCTGGGCACGATCCGCTGTGAGGGGCACAGACAGGGACCCCAAGAAGATTCGCTTCTGGATGAGGGGCTGGTCAGGCCTTTTCACCCCGACCCCTACGCCTACAACCTGAGGACTGTGCTGCTAAGACCGCCACCAGGGCCCTAGGACAGTGATGGCGAACCTATGACACGCGTGTCAGAGGTGACACGCGAATTCATTTTTTGGGTTGATTTTTCTTTGTTAAATGGCATTTAAATATATAAAATAAATATCAAAAATATA
>NW_005370658.1:574191-597910 GCF_000412655.1 Myotis brandtii
CCTCTGCTCTGAACCCTCTATGGCTCCCATCCACTCTTTACGTTCCCTCCAAGCCTGTCCTTCCCACAGACAGCAGAGGGCGCCTGTGAGCACCCCAGTCCAGTCACGACCCTCTGCTCTGAACCCTCTATGGCTCCCACTCACTTGGGGTAAACGCCAAAGGCCTCCCTGTGGCCACCAAACCCCTGCACGACCTGTCCCTGTCACCTCCCTGCCCTGGTTTTCTCTCCTCTACTCGTTCAGTCTTTCCAATCGCACCGGCCTCGCTGCTCCTCAAACACACAGGCGTTTCTAACCCCCGCCTGCGCCAGGGGGCCATTCTTGAGGGAGCAGAATCCCCTGGCACTCACCTTGATGACCATCTCAAAGGTAAAGACGCCTGTGAAAACGTAGTCAAAATATCGCAGCACCTGCAGGGGATGAAAGCAGGGGGCAGTGGGTCATGGCTTGTCCCCAAGGAGGAGAGCCTCCACCCAGAGGAAGGAACCCAGGTGCCCTGTGCAGCTGGGCAGGGCGTGTACAGCACAAGGGCCCCTCCCACCTCGCCTCACAGTGTAGATTTGTAAGTTGTGGAAGAAACGGTCCAGCAGATGGCAGCAAAGTCCTAACAAAACCACTCTGTTAGGCTGGTTTGCTGGCCAATGGGAAGGGCACCTTTTTAATCTGCCCAGGCCAGGTGGGGTCGGCCTGGACGAACAATGTCCTGTAGCCTGGGTCCCCTTCAGGCCACATGTCAGCACGTCTCTGATGTGATGCTGTTGTGAGGATTGCGACGGTGTAGGCACAGTTAAGTGCAGGGGGAACTTGGTCTGATTCTTGTTGAAAGGTTGATAATTACAGAGGACCGCCACCAGAGGGCGACCGCGAGCACCAGAGTCAGGTCAGGACCTTCTCTGCTCAGAATCCTCTGTGGCTCCCACCTCACTCCAGGTAGAAACTGAAGTCCACCCCATAGTCCCCAAAGCTCTGCACGATCTGCCTAGTCACCCCCCTGCCCTCACCTTCTCTCACTCTCCCCCTCACTTTCGTGGATCCTGCCACCTTGGATGTCCTCACCTCAGGGCCTTTGCACAGGCTGTTCCCACTGTCTGAAATGCTCTTCCCCATGTCCCACCTGATCCCTCTCTCTTCTCTGTTGTGGCTTGGTTCATGTATCACTTTCTCGGTGCCCTTTCTGACCGTCTGTTTAAAATGCCCCTTCCTGTACTTGTGATGGTCCTTACCTAGCCTCTTCTCCACGCCCCCCCCAACACACACACACACACACACACACACCCTCACGGTACACCCACCGCAGCTCAGGGGCTTCGGACACCGTGTGACCGTCCTCATTCCCCGGGAAGACCCGGGAGCGGGCACTGCAGTCCTTAGATCGGCCATGGGCCTCACGACAAACCAAGCCCTCAGTCTGTTCAGGGCGCCATTCGAGACCCCCCTCTACTTGACAAACCCCTTGTTTAGTTATTGATAATCTCACTGTCCATGTTCCCCACGACAATGTCAGCCCCCTGAGGACAGGAATGTTTGTCCCTGTGGCATTTCCAACTCCCAATACAGGGCCAGGCACACAGTAGGTCCTCAAGAAGTGTTTGCTGAATGAAGGCGTGAATGGCTGCAGCTGCACTGGGTCCTGCGGGAGCTCTGGGCCTCTGGGATCTGTGTGGTCACAGTTCCCATTCTCATTATGTGTGGCTTGCCTACAACCTGAGGACTGTGCTGCTAAGACCGCCACCAGGGCCCTAGGACAGTGATGGCGAACCTATGACACGCGTTTTGAGGGGCCATCAGGGACCAGCGTGGCCAGGCACTGACTTCCTGGAGTGGGCGGCAGGCACAAGGGGCTGGAAGGATCTGGGCAGGCAGAGGGGATGGTGGAGGGAGAGCATTTCAGTCTCGCCAAGCAGAGGGCATGGCATGGCCACAGGCCTGGAGCTCTGTGAGCTCTGGGAAGGCAGAGACCATCTCGTACTGTCAAGCCTTGATGTTTACTCTGTGCCTGGCACATAATAGTTGCTCATTAAGTGGCAACTAAGTGAAGCAATGAATGGAAGGAAGGGAGGAAAGCAGGAAAGGACTGGGGGAAGAGCAGGCCAGATGGTCAGGTGAATCAATTCTGGAGAGCTGAGGAAGTTGGATAAGAAGAAATCAACAGTCCAGTAAGTCAGATTCAACCATATCTAATACTTAGATCCTTCTGACCTCCATAAATGACAACTTTCTATGGTTCAATCTCATCCAAAAAGGTTCTCAGTTTCATTTATCACAGGAGTAACGTAAAGCGAAGTCCCTGTGGGATTCCATTCCATACCCAACAGGTCGGCCAAATGCGAGAGCCGCCAGCATCAAGTGTTGACAAGACCAGGGAGCAGGAGGACCCCCATACGCTGCCAGTACAACCATCACAGCGTCATCCAGTAAACATCTGGTCACATCTGGTGAGCCCAACCAGTGCAAATTCTATGATCCAAACACTGGCTTTACACCCCGGGGAAGGTCATGCCCAGGTGTGGGGAGTGTGGGGATTCTGAAGTGGAGACCCTCCAAACGCTCATCAACAGGAAGATGAACAAGCGAGTCACTCCACACGGTGGAATATTAAACAGCAATGAAAAAGCATGACTGCCACTACCATCTCACAGCAGACGCCGCGCTGGGCGACAGAAGCAAGGCATAGCACGACTCCGCCTGTTTAGCGTTAGAAACGGGCAAAAATGAATTCTAGCGTCTAAGGACACATGTGCGGGTGGGAAAATCAGAGAAGCTAAGAAACACGCCTTCCAGAGGCAGGGCCATGGTGACCTCCAGGGCAGGGCTTTCCAGGGTCCACACTGCCAACATCTGGGCTGGGAGCATTTGCCTAGGGAGCTGCCCTGGGCACTGTAGGGCAGTGAGCATCGCCCCAGGCCTCCACCTTCTAGATGTCAGTAGCACCCCCAACGCGCCCCAAGTCATGAGAATCAAACATGTCTCCGCATGGTGCCCCTGATTTGAATCCCCCTCCAGAGGGAAGAAGAGGGGTGATCGAGTTGGCGCCAGAGGTTAGGGGCGGTTCCGTTCTACTTCCTGCTATCAAAAAATTTCTATATGTGACACGGCACCAGAGTTAAGTTAGGGTTTTTCAAAATGCTGACATGCCGAGCTCAAAAGGTTCGCCATCACTGGCCTAGGCCTTAAGGAGCTGCCCTGGGCACTATAGGGCAGTGAGCAGCGCCCCAGGCCTCCACCTCTAGATGTCAGTAGCACCCCCAACGCGCCCCAAGTCATGAGAATCAAACATGTCTCCGCATGGTGTCCCTGATTTGAATCCCCCTCCAGAGGGAAGAAGAGGGGTGATCGAGTTGGCACCAGAGGTTAGGGGCGGTTCCGTTCTACTTCCTGCCCCGGATGGTGGTTACATGGGTGTGGTGCACTTTGAAGTCCTTGCTAAATGGATCCCACATGTTCTGCGCACTTGAGGCCTGTTCTGGTTGGGCTAATAGGAAGAACTCTGGGAGGGGTCCCTGGGCATCAGATGGCACCATGTTCTTGACGAGGGGAGGAGGGCTTTGAGGGGAGAAGTTTCAACTGTGAGATGGAGTGGGGAACAGACCCTTTGCCACCCCTTGGGGGCTGGTTGGAGCCCTGCCTGGGTTCCCACAGTGCTGGGAGCTGCGGCCCCTCCAGGCAACAGGAAGATGAACAAGCGAGTCACTCCACACGGTGGAATATTAAACAGCAATGAAAAAGCATGACTGCCACTACCATCTCACAGCAGACGCCGCGCTGGGTGACAGAAGCAAGGAATAGCACGACGCCACCTGTTTAGCGTTAGAAACGGGCAAAAAGGAATTCTAGCGTCTAAGGACACATGGGCGGGTGGGAAAATCAGAGAAGCTAAGAAACACGCCTCCCAGAGGCGGGGCCATGGTGACCTCCAGGGCAGGGCTTTCCAGGGTCCACACTGCCAACATCTGGGCTGGGAGCATTTGCCTAGGGAGCTGCCCTGGGCACTGTAGGGCAGTGAGCATCGCCCCAGGCCTCCACCTTCTAGATGTCAGTAGCACCCCCAACGCGCCCCAAGTCATGAGAAAAGTTTAGGCTGTGTTTCTGAGTGAAAATATCCTCTTTCAAAACTTCATGTCAACATGGAAGTCTGCTTGGTGAGACCTGGCTGCCTAGGGGATTGCCCCCCCCCCCCCCCCTTCCCAAACAGAGAAACCCCACCTCAACATTCTCTCAGCAAGATCCCACATGTTCTACGCACTTGAGGCCTGTTCTAGTTGGGCTAATAGGAAGAACTCTGGGAGGGGTCCCTGGGCATCAGATGGCACCATGTTCTTGACGAGGGGAGGAGGGCTTTGAGGGGAGAAGTTTCAACTGTGAGATGGAGTGGGGAACAGACCCTTTGCCACCCCTTGGGGGCTGGTTGGAGCCCTGCCTGGGTTCCCACAGTGCTGGGAGCTGCGGCCCCTCCAGGCCCCTTCCCCTTCTCTGGTCTCCTGGAGTAGGTAGGGCCTTTGCTGAGCTCTCTGGAGGCCCCTCCTGTGGCCTGGGCCCCTGAGGCCCCGGGGGAGCTGGGCAGATAACTGACTGTGGCCTCAGCCCTGCGCTGGAGCTGGTTTCCTCCGGGATCCATGTTCTAATTATTTCCTCCCATTTTGCTCCCCAACCCCAGCCCTGCAGTAGGGTCCCCAGGAGGCCTGCCCCGCCTGCAAAAGAAGGGAAAGTGCAAGGTAAGCTGCCAACAGGAGGCCTTGATTTATGGGGCCTTCCGGCCTCGCCAGGCTCCTAACCTACTTAGCGAGGATGGCAGGGCCTCACTCCCAGTGGGAAATGTACCTCTGTGCTGGGCAGGGGGAGCCATGGGACAGGAGCTGGGGAGGGAGGCAGCGCTGCCAGCCCAGCCTCTGCCACACCCTTGCCTGCCGCTACCTCAGTTTCCCCTCTCAACCACTGGCACACACTCGTTCCTAATTGGGAGGCTGCCAGGGGGGCCAGACGCAGAGTAGGTGCTCAATGAATGGAGATGGTTGAAAAACACACACAGCAGTTTGGCCTCCAGGGGAGGTCAAAGTGGAATTCTGCTCTGTGACCCTGGACCAGTCACTTAACCTCACTGAGCGTTCATTGGATAGCTATCTATCCAATGTGGATACTGGGAGGGCTTGTATGTCCAACGCCCCGGGTGATGCCTGGAACACAGCAAGTGCTCAATTAACAGGGGCTGTTCACAGACCCCGGACTGGCCAGAGAGAGCTTTTTAGTTCTCCAAAAAGGCTAAAAGTTGCCCTAGCCAGTTTGGCTCAGTGGATAGAGTGTTGGCCTGGAGACTAAAGGGTCCCGGGTTCGATTCTGGTCAAGGGCACGTACTTGGTTGCAGGCTCCTCTCCAGCCCTGGTCAGGACTTGTGCAGGAGGCAACCAATCAATGTGTTTCTCTCACATCGATGTTTCTCTCTGTCTTTCTCTTTCACTCTCCCTAAAAATCAGTGGAAAAATATTCTCGGGTGAGGATTAAAACAAAACAAAACAAAACACACACACACACACACACACACACACACACACACACACACACACAAGGCTCAAAGTTTAGGCTGTGTTTCTGAGTGAAAATATCCTCTTTCAAAACTTCATGTCAACATGGAAGTCTGCTTGGTGAGACCTGGCTGCCTAGGGGATTGCCCCCCCCCCTCCACATTCCACACAGAGAAAGCACAGCTCCACATTCTCTCAGCCTCACTCCCCACCCTCCTCCCTGGAACTCTAGCCATTTGCAGCCCTAGCCACCCTGGGCCATCGCTTCTTCACCAGGTGCACAGAGCCACTGCCTCCTCGAGGACCCTGCTCCCCAGAGCAGCCCCAAAGAACCGGAGCTTCCCCTCCCGACCAGCACGCCGTCCACCCTGGCTGTGAGCCTTTGGATGCAGGAGAAGGTGGCCCGAGACCGAGGAGCTGGGCTGGGAAGAGGGTGCGGGGTAGGACTCACGTTGTTCCGAGGCGCGTTGGGCTGCACGGGATCCTCAGCCGCCAGGGCAATGCTGCTCATGGCGATGACCATGAGGATGCACATCTCAAAGTAGCGCAGGTTCAGGATGTAATGGCACAGGCGGCGAAGGCTGTGGGGGCAGAGGGGCGTGCAGAGGTCCACTCAGACCGTGGGCTCGCAGCCCTTCCCTTCTACCATCTCCTCTGCCATCGAACGCTCCCCGAGATCTCTCACTCCCCAAGTCCCACAACCAACAAACTATCCAGCTCCTACATCTGGGGGTGTACAAGGATCTAAAGCCCCAAGAAGGCAGGGGGCCCTCAGCTAGGGAGGATCTTCACGTGCCCTGTTTGTAAGTTTTTATTACTTCCAAACAACCCTCTTGGAGCAACTGATTCCCAGGCTGCGTTGTCCTTGATTTTGTAGGAGATGAAAAGGTTTTTCATGCAGAAAATGTCCTGCGGTTAAATAAAACTGGGGAACTCTGGGTTAAGTAGATTTCTTAAAAAAAAAAAAAGAGTTGAGTGACCATAGCAAGTTACTCCGGCCCTCTGTGCTCTCATCTGTGACATGGCCATACAATTGGGCCTAACTCACAAGAAGGTGGGGATCAAAGAGTTAGAGGTAGGGGCTCCAAAAAATTACTTAAATTATGAATCCCAAGCCTTATTAGAGCCTTTAATATGCTAATGGAATAATACTTAAGAACTAAACTTTTTAAGTGGAGCTAAAAGTAATAAACATGGGCTGCATGCACGGCAGCGGGAATGAGTGGTTAAGAACAGGGTGACGGGGTCAGTCTTGTCTGGGCTCCCCCAGTTGCTTCCCGTCTGACTTTGGGAAGGTGACTTCCCTTCTTCGGGCCTCAGTTTCTTCATTTGTCAAATAGGACTAAGTGTAGGACCAATCCCACAGGGTTATTAGGAGAATTAAAAATAAAATAAAATTGTAAAGCACTCAGAACCATGCCAGGCACAAAGTAAGGGTCACGTAAGTATTTCTCCAGTAAAATAGGTGATGCCAACTAAATAAGAAAGTAAACGGACAGGGTGAATCCCAAAGAGGCAGGTTACAGAAAGCAGTCTCCCCCCAGCCCCACCCCAGCTTATGGGACGCGAGTTCGCTTTGTCCAGAGCACGTTGAGGGACCAGAGTTTCAAGAAATACCCTTTGGAAACACGTAATCCTAACATAATGCTGAACCCCATGACAGGTGTGCGATGGACTTCTCTCCTGGGTAACCCATCCTCCCTAAGGATGCCCGAGACGAGGGCCAGGGGGCTCGGGCAGAGAACACCCGCCCACCATGCCAACCCACGAGGAGCCGGGGTCAGGGGTGTGTGGCACAGGGCCGTGTCTGAGAGGCACCCTCTTTATAGACAGAGCAGACGCGGATGCTCATGACCATGATTTCCCGCCGATGGCAGGAGTGGGTCTTTCCCAGCGAAATCAGTGCTTTATGACAAACTTCTATCTTATGTGACTCAGGAAAAGGGTGTCATTGAAAAATGTGCTCAATGGTCCGTTCGGTCTGGGAGGTCCCTCTCCCCCATCACCCCGTCTGGTCTGCTCTCGGGCCCGACGTGCGCGGTCCCAGCTGCAGGTCATACTCACGGGTTGGTCGTGGAGAGGATAAACATGGAGCTGTAGGGGGGCATGGGTTTGGGGCCGTCTTCCCCGGGGTCTTCCTCCTCCTCCTTCTTCTCTTCCTCCTTTTTTGGCAGTGGGTCTGGGTTGGCGTTTTTGTTCACTGTTGGGACAAGATCCAACACAGGGCTCTTGCCACAATTTCCCACAAGCCTCTGGGCTCCCGTTCACTCCCCAGAGTAGGCAGTAAGCTGCTGACACGGATACTATGCGCCAGGCACCATATTATGTCGTTTGATCCTCACGTAACCCTATGAGGTCGGTACTTTATGATCCCCATTTCACAGATGAGAAAACTTGAGGCACAGAGAGGTGAAGTGACTTGCCTAAGGTCACACAGCTGGGACTTGGCTTTGCCACCCCTTGGGGGCTGGTTGGAGCCCTGCCTGGGTTCCCACAGTGCTGGGAGCTGCGGCCCCTCCAGGCCCCTTCCCCTTCTCTGGTCTCCTGGAGTAGGCAGGGCCTTTGCCGAGCCCTCTGGTGGCCCCTCCTGTGGCCTCAGCCCTGCGCTGGAGCTGGTTTCCTCCGGGAGCCGTGTTCTAATTATTTCCTCCCATTTTGCTCCCCAACCCGGGCCCTGCAGTAGGGTCCCCAGGAGGCCTGCCCCGCCTGCAAAAGAAGGGAAAGTGCAAGGTAAGCTGCCAACAGGAGGCCTTGATTTATGGGGCCTTCCGGCCTCGCCAGGCTCCTAACCTACTTAGCGAGGATGGCAGGGCCTCACTCCCAGTGGGAAATGTACCTCTGTGCTGGGCAGGGGGAGCCATGGGACAGGAGCTGGGGAGGGAGGCAGCGCTGCCAGCCCAGCCTCTGCCACACCCTTGCCTGCCGCTACCTCAGTTTCCCCTCTCAACCACTGGCACACACTCGTTCCTAATTGGGAGGCTGCCAGGGGGGCCAGACGCAGAGTAGGTGCTCAATGAATGGAGATGGTTGAAAAACACACACAGCAGTTTGGCCTCCAGGGGAGGTCAAAGTGGAATTCTGCTCTGTGACCCTGGACCAGTCACTTAACCTCACTGAGCGTTCATTGGATAGCTATCTATCCAATGTGGATACTGGGAGGGCTTGTATGTCCAACGCCCCGGGTGATGCCTGGAACACAGCAAGTGCTCAATTAACAGGGGCTGTTCACAGACCCCGGACTGGCCAGAGAGAGCTTTTTAGTTCTCCAAAAAGGCTAAAAGTTGCCCTAGCCAGTTTGGCTCAGTGGATAGAGTGTTGGCCTGGAGACTAAAGGGTCCCGGGTTCGATTCTGGTCAAGGGCACGTACTTGGTTGCAGGCTCCTCTCCAGCCCTGGTCAGGACTTGTGCAGGAGGCAACCAATCAATGTGTTTCTCTCACATCGATGTTTCTCTCTGTCTTTCTCTTTCACTCTCCCTAAAAATCAGTGGAAAAATATTCTCGGGTGAGGATTAAAACAAAACACACACACACACACACACACACACACACACACACACGTGTACAAGGATCCTAAAGCCCCAAGAAGGCAGGGGGCCCTCAGCTAGGGAGGATCTTCACGTGCCCTGTTTGTAAGTTTTTATTACTTCCAAACAACCCTCTTGGAGCAACTGATTCCCAGGCTGCGTTGTCCTTGATTTTGTAGGAGATGAAAAGGTTTTTCATGCAGAAAATGTCCTGCGGTTAAATAAAACTGGGGAACTCTGGGTTAAGTAGATTTCTTAAAAAAAAAAAAAAGAGTTGAGTGACCATAGCAAGTTACTCCGGCCCTCTGTGCTCTCATCTGTGACATGGCCATACAATTGGGCCTAACTCACAAGAAGGTGGGGATCAAAGAGTTAGAGGTAGGGGCTCCAAAAAATTACTTAAATTATGAATCCCAAGCCTTATTAGAGCCTTTAATATGCTAATGGAATAATACTTAAGAACTAAACTTTTTAAGTGGAGCTAAAAGTAATAAACATGGGCTGCATGCACGGCAGCGGGAATGAGTGGTTAAGAACAGGGTGGCGGGGTCAGTCTTGTCTGGGCTCCCCCAGTTGCTTCCCGTCTGACTTTGGGCAGGTGACTTCCCTTCTTCGGGCCTCAGTTTCTTCATTTGTCAAATAGGACTAAGTGTAGGACCAATCCCACAGGGTTATTAGGAGAATTAAAAATAAAATAAAATTGTAAAGCACTCAGAACCATGCCAGGCACAAAGTAAGGGCCATGTAAGTATTTCTCCAGTAAAATAGGTGATGCCAACTAAATAAGAAAGTAAACGGACAGGGTGAATCCCAAAGAGGCAGGTTACAGAAAGCAGTCTCCCCCCAGCCCCACCCCAGCTTATGGGACGCGAGTTCGCTTTGTCCAGAGCACGTTGAGGGACCAGAGTTTCAAGAAATACCCTTTGGAAACACGTAATCCTAACATAACGCTGAACCCCATGACAGGCGTGCGATGGACTTCTCTCCTGGGTAACCCATCCTCTCTGAGGATGCCCGAGACGAGGGCCAGGGGGCTCGGGCAGAGAACACCCGCCCACCATGCCAACCCGCGAGGAGCCGGGGTCAGGGGTGCGTGGCACAGGGCCGTGTCTGAGAGGCACCCTCTTTATAGACAGAGCAGACGCGGATGCTCATGACCATGATTTCCCGCCGATGGCAGGAGTGGGTCTTTCCCAGCGAAATCAGTGCTTTATGACAAACTTCTATCTTATGTGACTCAGGAAAAGGGTGTCATTGAAAAATGTGCTCAATGGTCCGTTCGGTCTGGGAGGCCCCTCTCCCCCATCACCCCGTCTGGTCTGCTCTCGGGCCCGACGTGCGCGGTCCCAGCTGCAGGTCATACTCACGGGTTGGTCGTGGAGAGGATAAACATGGAGCTGTAGGGGGGCATGGGTTTGGGGCCGTCTTCCCCGGGGTCTTCCTCCTCCTCTTTCTTCTCTTCCTCCTTTTTTGGCAGTGGGTCTGGGTTGGCGTTTTTGTTCACTGTTGGGACAAGATCCAACACAGGGCTCCTGCCACAATTTCCCACAAGCCTCTGGGAGTAGGCAGTAAGCTGCTGACACTGATAGTATGTGCCAGGCACCATATTATGTCGTTTGGTCCTCACATAACCCTATGAGGTCGGTACTTTATGATCCCCATTTCACAGATGAGAAAACCTGAGGCACAGAGAGGTGAAGTGACTTGCCTAAGGTCACACAGCTGGGACTTGGCAGAGCTGGGATTTGAACCTGGGCAGTCTGGCCCCAGAGCGTCCCCTCTCAACTACTCTACAGCCTTGAGTCTGCTGGGACCCTCACAGGATATTAACACAGACCTGTCCCCATCTCATGATGAACTTCATACTGTCACTTGAAGGCAGGCAGGGTAGGTCCAAATATCCCCACTTTACAGGTGAGGATACTGAGCTCACCCACCATCAAAATGCAGGGTTTCTCCCCATTAACACACCCCTCTTGACCAGGGCCAGGTGCTACCACCCTCCCAACATTGATTCTGTGGCTTCCATCTCACTCTATGTCCATGGGCAGGCTGAGCCTCTCTGAGCCTCAGTTTTTCCATCTGTAAAATGGACACAATGACAAGACCCACCGTGTAGGACTGTGCTGAGCATTTACAGGACAAACCCATGGACTCTCTTGCACAGAACTGACACTAGAAGAATTGGGCTACTATTATCATCTTGGAAAATAATAAGCTCACTGGGTCATCTCCAAATTCCTAGTGCTTCTCAAGTCCCAATCTTAAATGGGGAATGGAGCGAGGGGTAAGAACTGCCAGTCCCTCCAGAGCCTAGACCTGCACTGAACAACATGGAAACGTGCTGGTCCCAACGGTGGAGTGCTGTGAGCACAAGACACACAGATGTCGAAGTCTGAATGTGAGAAAGAGAATGTCAAGTAGCTCGTTAATAATTTTTAAAATATTGATTTTATGTTGAAATGGTAACATTTTGGACATAATTAACATTTTGGGTTAAATATAACTTATTAGTTTATTTTACCTACTTGTATTTCCTCTATATTTTTCATTCATTTCCTTCATTCTTTCCTTCCCTCCCTCTCTCTGTCCCTTTCCCTCCCTTCCTCCTTTCTGTCTTTTAATGTGGCTACCAGAAAGTTTAAAATTATATGTGGCCTGGCTGGTGTGGCTCAGTGGTTGAGCATTTATCCAGGAACCAGGAGATTGCGGTTCGATTCCCGGTCAAGGGCACATGCAGGGGTTACGGGCTCGATCCACAAAGGGGGCGTGTAGGAGGCAGTCGATCAATGATTCTTTCTCATCATTGATGTTTGTATCTCTCTCTCTTCATCCCTCTTCCTTGTGGAAATCAATAAAAATATATAAAAAAAATACAATTACATATGTGGTCTGTGTCACATTCCTTTTGGAAAGCGCTGGCTTAGAGAATCGCATGACTTTCCCAAATTTCCAGCAGAAGAATCCATTGCTCCTCAAATACGGTGGCTTCCTGGCTCTCTAGTGGGGATTCGGGATGCAGGAAATATCATGAACCTTACTGAGCATGTGCAGGCCAGCCACTCTGTGCATAGTATCTCATTTAATGCTCCCACCCTGCAGGGCAGAAACTACATAGATACCCATTTTCCAGAGGAAGAAACTGAGGCCAGAGAGGTGGGATCCTTGTCTAGGGTCACACAGCTGAGCTTCTAGGGACTGAGCCCAGGGACACTGGTCCCCACCAGTGACAGTGGAGGGTGGAGTCTCACCTTGGACGACGGTGTGGTTGAGGGGCGGGCAGGCCGGGGGGATGTCCACCGCGGTGTGGTCGGGTTTCCTGGCAGTCTTAGCTGAGTTGGTCTGGGTGCTGCTGGGGTTGGTGACAATAAGGCTGTTCTCGGGGGTTTTGGGGGGGCCGGGGTTGGACGGGTTCCCCGGGTTGTTGGGCATCTGGCGACCGGCGGCGTTCTGAGGATTGGTGGCCATGGCAGACGGGGCCATTGTGGGGCCGGGGTTGGTGCTGTTCCCCATCTTGGCTGGGCTCTGGGGCAGGCCGGCGTGGCCGAGGCTGTCGTGGGGACCGGCCGCCTCTGCGGTGGCCAGCTTGTTGTTCTTCATGTTGTCGATGTCCTCGGCCGGCGGCGGGTCTTGGCGGCCCAGGTCCTGCTGGATCGGCCGGGTGGTCGACAGGTTGGGGCCCGACACGGGGACCCCGGAGCCCTGGGTGTCTCTGTGGGAGGCAGGCCAACGAGAAAGAACCCAGAACTGAGTTAGAATAACAGAGAGGACATTTCTGGATGCTGCCTGAGATGCCATCACTCAAGGGTACAACTTCGACAGCGAGAGGCGCTGCCCAAGCTCCCCAGCGCCTGGCACAGCGGTTCTTGGTCCCCGTGTAAGTGTAGCTAACTGCCCACCTTCCAATGCACTGCTTCCCCTGCCAGAACAGCTGTTCCCCAGGGATGCGAAGTCAGAAGGAAAAAGGACTTTCTGCCGGAGCTTGTACCACCCAACCCGAAACTTCCAGCCCTGCCTTCGTGCCCCATTAGCTCCCAGGCAGGACTGGGGACACCATCTCTGTCGGGGTGGGGTTGACTCATGGCCTTAAATGCCTGTAGTATGTATGTCCCTCCAATATTCCACTCGGGAGGAGCAGGCAGTATACCCACGCAAACATATTACAAAATAACAACAGAAATAATAACAGCAGACACTTCAGTAACAGACTTGTAATAAGCCCTCATGCTCAGCCCTCAGAGGGACAATTACTAGCACTCTTTTACAGACGAGAGAATGGAAGATCAGAGAGGTTAAGTTTCTTGCCCGAGGCAACAGAGCTGGGAAATGAATGGGACTGACACTAGAAGATACAAGGGTGGTGGGCAAAGCACCCAGGCAGAGGGGACAGCCAGTGCAGAGGCCCTGCGGTGGGGACGTGCTTGGTGAGCGTCAGGAGGCTGGTGTAGCTGGAGGTGGGGGGTGGGGGAATGAGATGAGCGCCAGGCAAATGTTTGGTGACTTCCTGTCAAATGATAAATGAATGTCCCCATTTCTCAAACGAGGACACTGAGGCCCAGAAGTCCTCCAGGTCCAAACCTCCCTTCAGTCCCCGTGTCCTCCCAGCGGCACACTCACCCCCACCTTGGCAAAGGCCCCGGTGAGGGCGGCGCAGGTCAGGGGCCCATCTGGTGCCTCCCGGGCCCAGACCCTCTCACTGCGTGTCTATCGTCGCTGCCCCTGCTCTGCTCGCCGGCCCATGGATCCAGGTGGACCTGGTTCCCAGCCACTTCCCAGAGGCTTGGCTCCTGAGTGTGATCCGCTTGCCTTCACACACCTCCTCGGAACCCTCGATCCTCAGATAAGGGGCCTCATCGTCCCCCAATCCCTGGGCCCTGGCCCTGGCAAAGCTGGTTTCCCTGGAAACAAAGGACCTCTGTCGCTTATAATCTCAGTGACTCCTCTCTCCAGAGGGCTCTGCAGTCCAAGACTTCTCTCTCTGGCTCTTTTGATTTTATTTTAAACTAGAGGAGAGGCCCAGTGCATGAATTCATGCATGGGTGGGGTCCCTAGGCCTGCCCAGCAACAGGGCTGATTGGGGCCAGGCTGATCGGGGCCTGCCAGCCGGGGGGAGGAACGGGAGGGCACGAGGGATGAGGTGCGGGAGGTTGGCTGCTGGTCCCCGAGGAGGGAGCTGGCCCTTGGCCCCCCTGGGAAAGGGGTCGCGTCTGCCGCCACCCACCCCTGTTTCCCCGTCCCAGCCCAGGGCCCAAAGGCCCCAGCGGGGTTGGGAGAGGAGGTGACAGTCGCCAGGTCGGGCGTGGAAGGAACGAATGCTGGATGCCCATGCCGCGTGGTTCCCCCCACCCCTTCTCATAGCAACTAGCTGACCAGTCGTTCCGTACTAACGGTTGCTTAGGCTTTTATATATATAGATTTTTATGGATTCCAGAGAGAGGAAGGGAGAGAGAGAAACATTGACAAGAGAGAGAAACATGGATCAGTTGCTCTCACACACGTCCCGAATGGGGATCGAACCTGCAACCCAGGCATGTGCCCTGACCGGGAATCAAACCTGCCACCCTCTGGTCTATGGTTTGATGCTCCAACCAACTGAGCCACACGGACTTCTCTGGCTCTTCTTAAAGGCAACCCTTGATTCTGCAACCTGTGCCTTCCACATGTCCTCACAACAGCTCACACTTGCTGTGTGCTGGATTTTACACATCATCAGCCCATCTGATCCTTGGAATAGCCATGGGGAGTGGGCAGTGCTGTTATTTCTATCTTGCAGATGAGGAAACCGAGGCCCAGCGACAGAAGGGCCTTGCCCAAGGCCACACAACAGCCAGTTGGTGGCAGAGCAGCTTGGAGCCCAGACAACAGGCTCCCACGTCCATACTCCTGCCCCCCACCTGACACTGTACCTCTTACAAAGCAGTCTGAGGTCTCCCCGAGGCCTAGCCCACACCGGGTGGGTATGGGAGTCCTCGCGCTCACTGTCATGGCCTAGAGCAGTGATGGCGAACCTTTTGAGCTCGGCGTGTCAGCATTTTGAAAAACCCTAACTTAACTCTGGTGCCGTGTCACCTATAGAAATTTTTTGATATTTGCAACCATAGTAAAACAAAGACTTATATTTTTGATATTTATTTTATATATTTAAATGCCATTTAACAAAGAAAAATCAACCAAAAAAATGAGTGTCATAGGTTCGCCATCACTGGCCTAGAGTGTGGGCCAACCTCTGTTCTATCCCAACTCGTTCACTTCTTGAACAATCTGGTCAGGCTGGGATCATGACTGCTCCCATTATACAGATGGGAAAACAGAGGCCTGGGGAAGCTGTCATACTAGAAAATGGTTCTGTCGGGCTGTCGCCATCACATACACTCACTCAAGAGACCAGAGGGGGCAAAAGACAGCATTCAGGTTGCCCTATTCATTTAACACCAGATTAGATGCAGATGCAGGAACCGAAGTCCCCCCGACAGCACAGGCCTGGCTCCCCAGGCCCAAGCCAGAACCCCGAATCTACCCAACACTTAATAATAAAAGAAGCTGGCTTCCCTGGGGGGCCTCCCAATGGCTAAGGCGCCGGCACCATCTTCCTCACTTTGTTTTTGTATTTTTACCTGCAAAAGGCCTTGGTGGTGTTTCGTGGGCAGAGGAGAGACAGGGTGTTTTATTTTTAGATTTGTCTTTCTGAGGGCACACAGGAAGAAGGCAGGCCCAGGAGAATTTCTCACTTCTCCGGCGCGTGAGTAGGTCACGAATCGACACCTTAGAAGACAGACTGACCTGGTTTAAGTCTCAGCGATGCCACTTACCAGCTACGTGACCCTCTAGTTTGATTAGCCCCTCTCGGCCTCAGGCCCCTCATCTTTGAACTGGGAATAGTGGTAGCAGGACCTTCCCTATAACTTGGAGATGAAAGTCAACATCCTGGTGCTGATGTGCGCTGTAACCACGGGTGAGGTAGCCTGTTTCTCACCCATAATAGGGGCTTGGGAAACTCACCGAGTTACTGTGAGGAACAAATGTGAGTGAGCTGAGGGCTACAGGATTCCTCCCGGTAGGGCCTTGACGTCCAGTGGAATTTGCCCCTGAGGGTTTAGAACTTGCTTGGGACCAGTGACCCTTTATTCCTGCCAATTTCTCCCCTTTGGACTAAGAATGTCTACCCCTTGCCTGTCTCAACATTATATTTTGGAAGCAGACAACTTGTTTCTAGTTTCCAGGTTCACAGGTGGAGGGGGATTTTGCTCCAAATGGGTCATATTCAGAGCCTCACTCATTCCCGGCTTAGGTGATGAGATCTGGGATTGTGGAGCTGATGCTGTAATAGATTAAGACTTTTGGGGATACCGGGATGGGGAGAATGTATTTTGCACATGGGATTGGCGTGAATTTTGGGGTGGAGTTAGAGGCTGGACTACAGTGGGTTGAATGGGGAAGAGAGTGACCAAAGAACATATATGCATAGATGCATAACCCATGGACACAGACAATAGGATGGTGAAGGCCTGGGGTTGGGTGGAGGGGAACAAAAAGGGAGAAAACGGGAGACATCTGTAATACTGTCAACAATAAAATATAATGAAAAAAACAACAACTTTATGTCCACCTGGAACCTGAGACTGTGACCTTAATTGGAAAAAAGGTCTTTGCAGATGTAATTAAATTAGGATCACGAGATGAGATTGTCCTGGAGTAGGGTGGGCCCTAAATCCAATGACAAGTGTCCTTAGAAGAGAAGGGGAGAAGGCACGCAGAGAAGGCCCTGTGAAGACGGGGCAGGGATCGGAGGGAGGTGTCTACAGCCAAGGGACGCGGGACCCAGGACTGCCGGCAGCCCCGGGACACGAACCCTGTGCCCGGATGGTGGGCGTCAGCTGTAATGTGTGGGTTAAGTGAAAGAAATTCGGAACCAATATTTCTCCAATGACTTGCACAGCCCACAAATGGGTTCCTAATTCCAACCCACTGCTGGTGCTTTTGTAGAAGTTGTCCATGAAAACCTGGCTGGGAATATTCCCTCATTTATATATATAGTGGCCCGGTGCATGAATTCGTGCACATTGGAAGGAAATTAATTAGGAGAAATATTTTAATACCGCTATTGGCCCTTTCTCTATCATCTAAGTGTCAACCAAAATCATGATTGACAATGACAGATCGAAACACATGCGTGTGATTGGCACCAGCGAGAGCTTTATATATATTGCACATGCGTGAGTCAACTTAGCCTTTTATATATATAGAACACACTTGCTTAATTAGACCTGCTTTCTGATGTAGCCAAACTTTTTCCAGCCCAGTGAAGCACCCCAACTTCTCTTTCAGGTAACTGTCAGCAACATAGCAGTAAATATCAACATGAACAGATTATTATTGTAGGTCACGCAGGGAGAACAAAGGGTGAAATATTTAACTGCAGCAGTGTTTGACTATATTCTGCGCAGTGAGAAAACCTGAAGTCATTTTCAAGGCCCACCATTTCTTACTTCTTTTCAGTTGGGTCAAGTTCCTAAGGTTTCTAAATCTCCGTTTTCCGGCTAATGAAAAGAAGATAGGATTCTACCTACTCCCAGACTTCTGTGAGGATCAAATGAGATGAGGCACGGGAAAATGCTTCACAGACATTTGGTTGCAGTGTAAAATGTTTGCACCTGGCTATAAAGCAAGTTGTGTTCCTGGGCTGAAGAAAGTGCAAGGAGGCTAGTTGCTAGGGAGAGGAAGCCGGGCGTTGCTACGTGACGTCATTACCTGGATGGACACTTAGCATATTAGCCTTTTATATATATAGATTATATATGTATATATAGATATGTTAAAATAGATATCCCTATGAAAAAGCAGGCTGAGCTAAGGTATTCTTTCAAAGAGAAGCTTTGGCCACTACCCAGGGAAGCTGTCTAAATAACACAGCAGGTAGAGGGACAGCCTCATGCACGGGACCATGACCCTCGTTCGGATGGAAAGGGGACCGGCAGGCCTTGCTGTCTTGTTCTTGCTGCCTCTGTTGGCTCTGTGTGTCGTGGAGTTTTAACAAGCTCAGCTGGCAGCGGCCTAGTATCAGTCTCCAAGAGCCTTCATTTCTGAATGTCTCCAAGGAGAACCTAAAAGGGGCAGAAAACTCGGAAGTCAGGCCCCTTCCCCGTCCCCTCCTGGGGATTTGCCATCATCTGCCCTGAATAGGCAGCTGGTTGCATAATGCCTGTCCTGCACCGCGTCCCTTTGCCAGTGAATCACTGCAGCCTCCCTCCGCCGAGGGCTGTGGACGCCGTGCCTGGGGCATGCTCAGGCCCCAGACCCAGAGGATGGCCCTGCTTCCTTGTGCCCCACTCTCCTAAGGACCTATGTGTATTAACTTATTTAATCCTCACAACAACCACCACTGGAGGAGGTATCAGGATCAGGCCCATTTTAGAGATGAGGAAACTGAGGCCTAGAGAGGCAAAGGTATTTGCCCAGTGTCATCCAGCTGGGAAAGGGCTGAGCTGGACTCTACACCTAGAGATTTTAAGGTACAGTGCTACTGAATGAAGAAAATGGGGGCACTAGATAACTTGGGGTGCATGGAATGGGGCTGCTGAAGGGAATGGCTACGGCCCAGCGGGGGTGCTGTAAGAATCAGGGTACTTCCCCACGCAGGATAAGCTGTGAGGCTCAGAAGTCCAGTATCTCACTTCTTGCTCCTTTTGGGCAGTGGGATATCACAGTGATGAGAGCAGGTGGAACTAAGAGGCAAAGAGCTGAGATGTTAATTCGGGGTGGGGTGGGGTGAGGGCGCAGGTCTTGGCAGAGCCCCCTGTGCTCCGTCAGATCTAGCAGAATCTCCCCACTACTGGGGCGGGGGGTAGGGGGGACGCTCTGTGATCCAGGTTTTTACTGGAGTCAGGGTAAGCTCCATCCTCACTTTGGTCACCTGGTGCCACTGGGCTCGGCTGCCCGGTGTGGGGGACCTGCGGCCGGAAACTATTGAATGATGTGAAGTAGGATGTGCTTCCACACACTTCACTGGGGTGAGCCAGTGAGAGCTTCAGGGGAGGGAGGGGGGCATTTAAAACTGGGGAAACTGGAGAGGAAGTGAAGTAGAAATGGGGGGGGGAAGCAGAGGGAACAGAAAGAAAACAATCATATATATAATCAGTATTCTGGAGAATGAAAAACACAGTGTCTGGGAAAAGGCCCAAGAAACAAGAGGAAAAATGCAGGAGGCAGACCTCTTAGGTAGGGCCACCGGCTTCGCTGGAACATAGAACCCAAACATCTTCTTACTGTATTCTATTCTTGAATAAAGTTTTAACTTCGTCATTCTTAGTTTTCTTAAAGCAGATGAATGGCTCAGCCTCTCTCAAAGTGCCTGGATCTTCATACCGTTTTATTTCCAACGAGCATTAGAACTGTTTTACAAGCCGCACGAGTAACGCCTCTTGTGGTCAGGGCGTTGGACACCTCTGCTGATAAGGCAGCGAGCAGCCCTCCTGGTTTGGGAGATGAGCCGCCCAGCTGAGCATTTGTGGGTGGGAGTGAGGAGGGGATGGGGCACAGTGGTGGAATTCAAGAAGCCCGGGCTGTCATACTTCCGCTGCTGGCTGGTTGCCCTTCGGGAAGCCCCCTTCTCTCTCTGGGCCTCAGCTTCCCCATCTGTCAAAAGAGTCTGAGTGAACAATCTAAAGACTACGGATCTAAAGTGTGTTTGTTTGTTAATCATTACCCGAGGATATTTTTCCAATCATTTTTTTTAGAGAGAGTGGAAAGGAGGGGGAGAGACGGAGAGAGAGAAACATCTGTATAAGAGAGACACATGGATTGGTTGCCTCCCACACGAGCCTGGACTGGGACCAGGGATTGAGCCTGAAACTGAGGTTATGTGCCCTTGACCAGAATCAAACTGAAGACCCTTCGGTCTATGGCCTGACTAAGCCAAACCAGCTAGGGCTAAAGTTGTTTTTTAATGTCTGTGAGTCTTAAAAATAATAGTAATAGCTAAAACTTATTGAGTATTTGCTACTACTAATAAAAATAGTTAACATCTAGCCCTGGCCAGTGTGGCTCAGTGGTTGAAGTGGCGGCCTGAGCACCAAAGGTTTGATTCCCAGTCAAGGCTGTGAGCCTGGGTTGCAGGTTCAGTCTCCGGCCCCATCAGGGTGAGTGTAGCAGGCAACCAATTGATGTGTGTCTCTCATGCGTTGATGCTTCTTTCTCTCTCTCTCTCTCTCTCCCCCCTTTTTCTCCCTCCCCCTCTTTCTCCCTCCTTCTCTCTCTTCTACTCTTTCTAAAAATCAATGGAAAAAATATCCTTGGGTAAGGATTAACAACAACAAAGTTAACATCTATTGAGTGCTTAATATATTCATACGAATAATAGTTAACATTTACTGGGCACTTATTATAAGCCAGGCAGTATTTAAAGCATTTTACATGAACTAACTAACTCATTTGAACCTTATGTCTAGGAGGTAGGTACTGTACTTATCCCCCTTTGCAGATGGGGAAATAGAGACCCAGAGAGGGGGGGTGACATACTGCAAGTCACTCAGCCAGGAGGTGATGGGGCAGGAGAGTGACCTCCGGCTCCTGAGTCCTGGCCGTTTTTGCCATCAGGCTGTGCTGCCATTCTGTCCCTGTCATTCCGCCTCCTTCGAGAACGGGAGCAGGTGTAATACTACGGATATTTACAGCAATATTGGTAGCAATAATAATAACAGAAACAGCGATGCATTGGTCCTTAATTATGCAGTCCTGTGCTAAATACTTTATTCCGCCTAAAATTACATTGCCCCGAGAGGACTCAAGGCCCTGCTGACCCACCCACCACTGTCCCTTCAAATTCATTGTCTCTCCTCACCCTCCAAACGGCAAACGGCAAACTGGCCTCCTTCTGGTCCTCTGGTTTGGGACACTTTCCTTCCTTCTCCTGCATGTCCGTTCCCTGCAGTTGCCCGACTGAACCCACGGCCCCAGCTTAGTCTACAGTCGGCACTTAGTAAACACTGAAGGAAGAATGAGTGACCGCATAAGAGAAAGCCCTACATTTAGCAGGAATGACTTGGAAAAATGGTTTCAGGGGGCTGTGGTGGAGATAGGTGGAGACCTAATGATATACTGATGTGTGTGGGGGGGACTGTGGACATTTAGGAAGTGGGAAGCAGGTACACTAATATCTTACTATGTAGCCCTAGCCGGTTTGGCTCAGTGGATAGAGCATTGGCCTGCGGACTGAAGGTTCCCAGGTTCGATTCCGGTCAAGGGCACATGCCGGGGTTGCGGGCTCCATCCTCAGTAGGGGGCCTGAGGGAGGCAGCCGATCAATGATTCTCTCATCATTCATGTTTCTATCTCGCTCTCCCTCTCCCTCTCCCTTCCTCTCTGAAATCAATAAAGAAATATATTTAAAAAAAAAATCTTACGATGTGCAGGGCAGTCCCACCTGGGGAAGAACTAGGCCGCCTCCTTCACGACGTTCATATGTCCCTCACACAGGTGAAACTCTGCTTGCAATGACCGGTGCCTTTAGTTTTAGCCTGACTGTGTTTCTATAGAGCATAACGTATTTCTGCATGTTTTATACGTCGCATTTTCCCTGAATGCAACTACTGGGCACATTAGGGAAGGCTAGACTCTGAGGAGCTTCACTCTGAGCTGCCAATCGTAGCAGACACTGGCCCGAAGGCCCTCAGTTTGGAACATCCCACACCGATGGCAGTGCTCTGTGTTGTGTAAGTTGTCTGCACAACCCCGTCAGCCGGCATTTGTGCCTGTAACATTCCTGGTGACTTGGCGCACAGTTGCCTGCCTCAGAGTCACGTCACTCTGTCCCCTAGACCAGCGGTCGCCAACCAGTGGGCCGCGGACACTGGTGGTCCGCGAGGTCCTAAAGGTTGGCAACCGCTGCTCTAAACCAGTGATGGCGAACCTATGACACGCGTGTCAGAGGTGACAGGCGAACTCATTTTTTGGGTTGATTTTTCTTTGTTAAATGGCATTTAAATATATAAAATAAATATCAAAAATATAAGTCTTTGTTTTACTATGGTTGCAAATATCAAAAAATTTCTATATGTGACACGGCACCAGAGTTAAGTTAGGGTTTTTCAAAATGCTGACACGCCAAGCTCAAAAGGTTCGCCATCACTGCTCTAACTCTTTTACTTAAGTGTGGTCCCCGGGCCTGGGAGCTCTTTGGAAATGCAGACTTCCAGGTTGCACTTGAAACCTGCCGAATTAGGACCTATGTTTTAGCCAGATCCTTGGGGATCCGTGCACACACCCGATTTGGAGAAGTGTTGGCCTGCTGTGTATGTCTTGTAACAGACCTGCTTCAACGCAACTTTAAAAAATCAATATGACAGCCCTGACCGGTTTGGCTCAGTGGCTAGAGCGTAGGCCTGTGGACTGAAGAGTCCCAGGTTCGATTTCGGTCAAGGGCATGTACCTTGGTTGCGGGCACATCCCCAGTGGGGGGTGTGCAGGAGGCAGCTGATCGATGTTTCTCTCTCATCGATGTTTCTGACTCTCTGTCCCTCTCCCTTCCTCTCTGTAAAAAATCAATAAAATATGTATATTAAAAAAAATCAATATGATGGCCCTGACCGGTTTGGCTCAGTGGATAGAGCGTCGGCCTGGGAACTGAAAGGTCCCAGGTTCGATTCCGGCCAAGGGCATGTACCTTGGTTGCGGGCACATCCCCAGTGGCGGGTGTGCAGGAGGCAGCTGATCGATGTTTCTCTCTCATCGATGTTTCTGACTCTCTGTCCCACTCCCTTCCTCTCTGTAAAAAATCAATAAAATATATTAAAAAAAATCAATATGACACCATAATAGTGATATCAAAGAAGACTTACAGGACATTAATTAATAAGAGAACAATGTCTGTTTCACCATGTATGCTGTTGGGCTGCCAGGTGTAGAATCCCTATAGACCTTCTAAGGAGCGTTACAAACACTGTCATGAAAAAGAGGCTGCTGTTTCTGACTGGGTCAAGTGCTGGCCTGGGAGATGCTTTCAAAAGCCTTGAGCCCTGCCCCCCTTCAGTGATGAGGGCCCAGAGTGGCTTTTCAAATCCCCCCAGGAACAGCGCCAGGTAAAAAGACGGCTGGCTCAGTAACAGCTAACGTGGACCAAGCATGGCATCAGCTGCACGTTCCGCCCTGTGCATGTATCACCTCATTTAATTCCAGCAATGACCCACTGTGCCACTGCAGGTCTCACTGTGCCATTTTACAGATTGAGAAAACTGAGGCCCAGACTTGCGAAGTCACTTATCCAAGGTCACACAGCAAGCACAAGGAAGAGCCCTGTAACTCAGGGAGAGTTTTTGTGGTTTCCATGAGATGCATGAGGGCATGAGGATCTGCCTGCAGCCTCTGGCGTCAGATGGCCTGGGTTCAAGGGCACTTATTAGATGTGTGACCTTGGGCAAGTCGCTCCACCTCTGTTTCCCCCTCTGTGAATTGGGGTGATGACGATGGGCTCGAGCTCAGGGGATGGCTGAGAAGACTGAGTTGCTGAGAGGAGTGCCAGGCACACAGCAGACTGTTATTATTACTACTGTTGTCACTGACCATTTCTCAGGTGGCTTCTACTTACTTCCTCCGCCGGTGCCTGCGCTCCTTGTCCTCCCTCCGCGTGTCCATGTCATACGTGGCTGGAGGGCCATGCCGGTGCCGCCGCCTCCGCTCGCCGCCAT
>NW_005370658.1:598285-653190 GCF_000412655.1 Myotis brandtii
GAAGTCCTCGGCCCGCTGCTGGCCCAGGCGCTGGTCTACCGTGGGCTCGGCGGCCCGGCTCTTGTTGGTGTTATTGTTGCGGTTCTCCTGGGGGTCCACCACCAGCGGCCGGTCCAGGTGGGTCTTCATATCGGGCCGCAGGTGCCGGGCGAAGGTAGCTTTCCAGCGCTCGTCGGGGTCCATCTCATTGTACAGGGCCTCCCGGCTGGCCAGCAGGTTCTGTTTGCGCATCTCGCTGGTCCGCTGCTCCCACACGGACTTGACCGGCTTCTGGTTCTTCTGTTGCTCTTTCCTGCAAGGGAAGGGTTCGAGGATTAGACCACTGTACCTGCATGGAACACTGAACTTACGGCAGACTTGACCAACGCGGGTATCTTGTCTCAGGTGGGTATCTTGTCTCAGGTGGGCATCTCGGCCCAGGTGGGCATCTTGGCCCAAGTAGGTGTCTCAACTGTGGAAAATTCAACCTGGCTGGACATCTTGGCTTTACAGGTATCTTGGCCCAGGTGGGCATCTCAGTCCAGATACACAATGGAAATCTCTACCTGGCTGGGCATTTTGGTTGATGGGGGTCTCAGCCCAGGTGGGTGCCCCCATAGTCCTCTTTATATTATAGCACATGACTCCCTGGAGGCAGTCTGGATATTCCCAATATTTTAACTTCTGACACAGCCAATCATAATGGACACTGGCCTGGAGCAGATCTGGAGGCCCCGCACTGCCTGCCACCCTGCAGTTCCGGTCATAGGAGGTCTAGGACAGTGGTCGGCAAACTGCGGCTCACGAGCCACATGCGGCTCTTTGGCCCCTTGAGTGTGGCTCTTCCACAAAATACCAGCGCGCACGTACAGTGCGATTGAAACTTCGTGGCCCATGCGCAGAAGTCGGTATTTTGTGGAAGAGCCACACTCAAGGGGCCAAAGAGCCGCATGTGGCTCGAGAGCCGCAGTTTGCCGACCACTGGTCTAGGAGTCCCAGGAGAGCCAGAGTGGGCACTTAGAAGCCTATGGGAGGTGCCTATTTACGCACTGGGGCAAAGCAGCCTGCAGGATAGCTTTATACAGACCCTGGCCTTCCAATAGGCTGCCTGAGCATGCATCTTCCGGGCTCCCCATCCCAAGCCACTTCCTTCTACTTGGGGAGAGAAAGCCTCCTTGCCATTGTCCCATGATGCATTGCCCCACAGTGTGCAGAATCCCCAGGACACCCCACACAGGCACAATTAAGAATATGGTGTCAACAAATCTCCTTTCCATCAAGACACCTTCATTCTCACCACCTGTGATCCACCAACAAACTCTGTCCACTCTCTCTACTGTCACGATCTGTCTAGAATTCAGCTGTATCCATCGCCTCCTCAGCCACCACTCGGGTCCAGCCACCACTATCTCCTGCATGGACCAGGGCAGTCATCTCCAACCTGGTTTCCTGGTTCCAGCCTTCACCCCGTCTGCTCCCCTGACAGCAGCCAGATGGCGCCTGTGAGCTCCTGAGTCAGATCCTGTCCTTCTGCTCAAGAACCTTCCATGGCTCCCTCGTTACTCCCAACAAAAGTTTAAGTCCTCCCCACGGTTCACGAGGTCCTGATGATCTGCCCCTGATCCCCCATGACTCCTCCCTCCTTTGGCCCTTGTTACCTTCTCTGTGAAGCCTTTCCTGACAACTATATTTAAAAATCCTGACAGCGGGAAGGCTGGGGAGGGTAGGGGGGCGGGAAGAGGGGGTAAGAGATAAAAATAAAATAAAATAAAATAAAAATCCCAACTCTCTCCACTCCTAGCACTCGCTATACAGTTAATGCCTTGTTAATGCTCTATCTCCGGCAGCTAGAACAGTTCCTGGCACATAGTAAGTAGGTGCTTATCGTATATAATAAAAGCCTAATATGCTAAGTGTCCAGTCATCCGTTCAACCAATCAAAGCGTAATATGCTAATGATATGCTAAGGCCACTCAACCGCTCGCTATGATGTGCACTGACCACCAGGGGCAGATGCTTTGATCGGTAGGTTAGCTTGCTGCTGGGGTCCAGCTGATCGGGACTGAGTGAGATGGGTTGGACACGCCCTGGATCCCTCCCGTGGTCCCTTCCCAGCTGGCCAACCTCCCGTGTCCCTCTCCAGCCCTGATCATGCACCAGTGGGGTCCCTCACCTGGCCTGCGCCCTCTCACATCTGGGCTGAGGGACCCCCCTCCTCCAATGCCTGAGTTTCGTGCACCAGGCCTCTAATTAATATATATTGTGCAAAAATGAGTGGGAGGGCAGAAATACCTCTTCCTAAAGCTCCACCCTGTCAAGGACCGATTCCTGCCCCCAAACCCTTGACTGGGGAGGGTGCAGAGGCCGAGGAGCCTGGAGAGCATGCCAGCCACAGCTGGGGGCACTTACATAGCTATGGACAAGTTGGCCGCGGACAGAGGACTCACTTCTGCCACCTCCTTGGCTTTCTGGAGGGCGAGTTTCTGGTTGGCTGCCTCTTCTTCTTCTTGTTCATCCTAAAAGGCACAGGGGATCCCTGTTTACAAAACACGAACAGGGCCTCGGGGCCTCCTCTCTGACCCTATTGCTAATCACGGGCGACTTTGAAAATATTTACAAACAGGTTTGGCCTTGGTTTCCACCAATCAGAGCCCAGGCCTGACAATAGGGACAGATGCCTAGTGCCGGTTAAGTGTACTGCTGTCCCCTATAGGTACACGCCAGATACCTAGCCATTATTAACCCTATGTTAGCACACAGCCAGGAGGAAAGGAAAAGAAAGAAAAAGATTCCCTCCCCTTTCACAGTGGAGATTTTTCTGCACCGTCTCAAGGAGCCGGAAATTAATGCAAAGATTTTCCTCTCACTCTAATTTTCAGGCCACTTAAGCTTCCTGAACCGAGACTGGAAACACACATAACAACACTGACTAGTCCCCACGTGCAGAAAAATCTGGCATCCCAGGGCCCATCGCAGACACTGCCAACAGCCTCCGGAGGGAAATCAGGGGAGGAGCTTATATGCTCAGCCGGTCAGGTTCAAAAAGGAGGAGAATAGGGGAAGATTGTTTTTATTTGTTTTAAATCTTCACCCGAGGATATTTTCCATTGATTTTTAGAGAATGAAAGAGAGAGGGAAAGACAGAGAAATATCGATGTGAGAGAAACACATTGATTGGGTGCCTCTTGTACACGCCCCGACCAGGGCCTGGGCTGGGGAGGAGCCTGCCACCAAGTACATGCCCTGGACCAGAATCGAACCCGGGACCCTTCAGTCCGCAGGCCGACGCTCTATCCACTGAGCCAAACCCGCTAGGGCTGAGGGAAGATGTTTTAAAAATACGCAAGAAAAAGATGTTTTGGGGCCTTAAATCCTTCTTCAGCCTTCATGCAGGGCCTCACTCGTAAAACTGAAAAGCCAACAAAGAAAAAGCAACAGAAAAGAAATGGCCAGAGATGAACCCAATAGGAAAAGTCATGTGATCCCTGGGCTGGGATCCCTGGGGCAAGAAGCAATCTTACCACCTCAGAAATGGTCAGGTCAGGACACTGTGTCAGTGACAACACAGAGGAGGGATCCAGCCAGACCCCCAGCTCTCACAAGGCCTCCTGCCTCCTGGCACCACACCCAGGGTTTCTCAGAGCCAGGACCGTGGACCACCTACCTCAGAAACACTGCAAATACAGTTTCCCAGGCCCCGCAAGAACCTGGGCTGGGTCTAGACCTGCATCCTCAACAAGCTCCCAGGTGAGTATGAGACATGCTCATGTTTAAGCACCAGTGCGTGTGGTCATGAGCACACATTCTAGACCTACTTGGATTCACATCCCAGTTCCACTCCTTACTGCTGCGTGACCTTGGGCAAGTCACTGAACCTCCCCACGCCTCATAATCCTCATTCAAAATTTCAGCTCTCTCTTTCTCTACTTCACTTTTTTCCTTGGCACTTAGCACCATCTGACAATTTTATTCCCTGTCTGTCTCTCTCACTCAAATATCAGCACCATGAGGGCAGGGGTTTCTGTGTATTTTGTTTATGGCTGCGTCCCTGGTTCCTGGACCAGGCCTTGCTCACAGTAGGTCCTCAATAAATGCTTTTGAATGAGTGACAAAAGCCGTAAAGTGGGGATGTGAGAAGGTGCCTCCCGGGGTTTCTGTGCAGATTAAATGAGCTAAAAACACACCAGGGGCTTGCGGGGTGCCTGCCACAGGTTAAATGCTAAGATACGCTTATGGAATAAATGAAGAATGTGGGTCTGGAGGAGAATGTCCGCACCTCACAGGCGAGGAGCTTGCCTTTCTCCCTCCCCTCTGCGCCCCCTCCTGGCGTCCCCTCTTCGCAATGACTTGGATGAGCTCACGGCTGGATCGGTCCCCAGAGCAGCCATGCCAGCCGGCTCCACGGTGGCCAGGCCCATGGCTGTGTGTTTCGGGGGGTGGAGACTTCCGCGCCCCCTCTTCCCTCCCAGTCGGAGCCGGGCCTGGGAAACTCTCTCTCCCTCCTGCCAGGCTCGGCAGATGGAGGGTTGGCAACGTCTGCTCAGTTCGGTTCCGCTCCATGAACACATCCTGAACACCTCGAGGCTCTGGGGCCACAAAGCCGTGGGACGCCCAGGCCTGGCCCTCCCGGGCTGGGAGGAAGACTCTGCACACGTTCTCTCCATATGACGGGGCTGCTGGTGAGAAGTTAGGGCGGAGGCTGTAGCTCCTAAAAGCCTTTGTTCCTGGCTCGCCCCCTCTCAAACTGCCAAAAGGTACTCAGCTTACCTCGTGCAGTGCACAGCCATCCCCGAGGCCCTGCTGTGGGCATTCGTAGGGGTATGAGCGGTGTCACTGAGAGCAACGTTGCTTCCTCGGGCCTGTGTGAGGTGGGCCCCAAAGGGGGCATCCGGCACCAGGTGCTGCCCAGATGACTCATTAGCGCTGACCACGAATAAAACCGGGCTTCTCCTCACCTGGACGGTTCTCACCCCAACCTCCCAAATTCTCTTTTGACCTCCTATCTTCTGCTCTTTGAGGGGTCACTTGTCTACTTGTTCAGTTCCTAACGATGTGGCAATGCCCCTTAGCCTTTCTGGGTCTCATTTTCCTCATCTGTGAAATGGGGAGAACAGTCACTCCCCATCTGTTGTGTTGGCTGGTGCCCAGCATTAAACGGCCATTATACTTTCTGTGGTTGTTACTTTTATCATTGCCTGCCCAGCTGGACTCAAATGAAAGGAGCAGGGTATGTGAATCGAGAACGTGGGTTTTGGAGCTTGCCGGGTCTGGGTTCGAATCCCAGCCTTCCCTTACTGGGTCTATAAAATGAGAGCTTGAGGCCCAGGGCCTGGCTCCTGCTCAGTGACTGCCAGAGGCTCCTATATGGAGCACTTGATTGTACCAAGCACTGTGCCGAGCACCTGACACGCACAGGGTGGTGCTATGGACAGTAGGTGCTCTTTTCATGCCAGCTGGGGCCGGGGACTTTGTCTTTCTGAGCCTCAGTTTCTCCTTCTGCAAAAAGGCGTTAACAGCAATGCCCGGCACCATGACTATCAGAGAAAAACAGCGATTGGCTGCCGCCTGCATGCCCCCTGCTGGGGATTAAACCTGCAACCTGGGCATGTGCCTGGACCAGGAATCGAACCAGGAACCTGTTAGGGCCTGGGACAACGCCCAACCAACTGAGCCACATCATCCAGGGCCAGAATCCTTCATTGCTACCAGTCAGCGGTGAGGTCCGGCCAGGTAACAGCAATGCCCGGCACCATGACTATCAGAGAGGAAAACAGCGATTGGCTGCCTCCTGCATGACCCCTGCTGGGGATTAAACCTGCAACCTGGGCATGTGCCTGGACCAGGAATCAAACCAGGAGCCTGTTAGGGCCTGGGACAATGCCCAACCAACTGAGCCACATCATCCAGGGCCAGAATCCTTCATTGCTACCAGTCAGCGGTGAGGTCCGGCCAGCTCCCAAGCTCACGGGGATGGACACCAAGCCCCAAGACCCTGTGTGGGTTATTCTCCATCTGGCCTGTCCTTTCAGGTCTAGAGTGAGTGCCCTTGAGCCTGGGGCTGCATCATCCCTTGGAGGTCCTCTGACACTGCCCGCTGCCTGTCCACGGGGACTCGGTGGAGTTTGCCATCTGCTTCCTGTAACCCAGTGCCTCACCCCCTCCCACCTCCTTTGCTGTAGAATCCACTTAACTAGGGACCGTCTGCTTGAGGGGGGAGGGGTGCCTTCTCCCTGGCACGGTGCCTCCAGGGCAAAAGCTCTGACCCTGTCCCCGTCCCCACATGCCCAGCACGGTCCCGATCTGTCACGAACGGGTGGTAACTTTGCCAGAGAAACATCCTCCCACCAACGGCACCTTGGTGAGCTCCTGGGCGTTGGCCAAATTATCCACCGCGATGGCCAAGAACACATTCAGGAGGGTGTCTGCGGACGCCAGAGTCAGGGAAAGCAACGCCGCTGGGACCCTGGGCGTCGGGGTCTCCGGGTCCCCTCCCTCGCGCCCCCATCCAGGCGTGTCCCCACGCGCCACCGCGGAGGATACAGTTCCCGAAGAGTGTCAGCACGATGAAGTAGATGGAGAACACCATGCCGCCTTGCACGCCGCCCTGAGATTTGATGCCATCGTACATGACCTCGTTCCAGTCCTCGCCTGTCAGGATCTGAAAGGGAGGGAGGAACACACAGCCAACCCCCCTCTCAGCCACGGGCCCCTCGGAGACGCAGCTGTGGGGCCCCAACCTGCCTGTCCCTGCAGTGAAGGGCTCCCAGCCCAGCTTCTAGGAGGAGGGGACCCTGGGGAAGTCACCAACCTTCATAACTCTGTCTTCCCTGAGGTAATAAGGGGGTTTGATAGGGACTGAGCTGTGTCCCCTAAATTATTACGTTGAAGCTCTAGGCCTTCATGAGATGATATTTGGAAAAGGTAGGTCATTCAGGTTAATGAGGCCATGAGGGTGGGGCCCTCATGATGAGATTAGTGTCTTTGTAAGAAGAGACACCGCAGAGCTTGGGCATTCTCTCTGTCTCGCTCGCTCTCTCCCCACATGTGAGGACACATCGAGAAGACCCGCCTGCTGGCCAGGAAAAGAGTCCTCACCGGGAACCACCCCTGTGGACACCCTGACCATGACTTTTAGCCTCCAGAAGTGTGAGAAATAAGTTTCTGTTAAGTAACATCTTCACTGGTTCTCTGGCTGCTGTGCCTGGGCAGGCGGGTGCTGGTGGCCAGAGCAGGCTTTGCCAGCAGGTGCGGGTGACCAGAAACTGGGCTGATGCTTATGGAGTGACTGAGAGGATAGGTAGGTGGTGTCCACGTACTTGTTAAAACAATGCCACTTGCCTCCTTCATGATATTTCCATGAGGATCAAGTAAATGAGAAAGAACTCCAGACACGCTAACCTGCTCACCACGCAGGGTTTCTCGGCCTCGGCACTGCTGCCCTTTGGGACCGGGTCATTCTCGGGGGTGGGGCACCCTGTGCTGTGGGTGTTGAGCAGCAGCCCTGGCCTCCTCCCACCAGGTGCCAGTAACACCCACTCCCCCATTCGGGGTTACAACCCAAACTGTTTCCAGACACTTCCAAGTGGCATGGGGGCCAGAGCTGCTCCTGGGCCAGGACCCTGTGCTGAGGACCTGTGGGTGGTGGTGACTACGATTGAATCATTAATGTGAGGGGTCAGAACTCTGCTACATGGGGTCCTCTTTCCAACCCCCACCTTGGGG
Source organism: Myotis brandtii (assembly GCF_000412655.1). Taxonomy (NCBI): domain Eukaryota; kingdom Metazoa; phylum Chordata; class Mammalia; order Chiroptera; family Vespertilionidae; genus Myotis; species Myotis brandtii. The sequence goes on from NW_005370658.1 coordinate 605,987, forward strand.
TCTTATTTAGAAACCACTCTCCCAGAAGCGGGGAGCGAAGTCCCACTTTCCATAACTGTCTGCCCTCCAAAGAGACAGAACCCACTGGAAAGGCTCCGGCGGTCCCAGCGGGGCCCGTCCCAATCCTCAGATCATGTGCCCACAGGGGTACAGACGCCGGTTTGGGGAGACCACCCAGGGTCAATGTCTTTGCTCTGGAATAGGGGAGGGGTGTCTTGCAGTTCTGGGAGAGGGTGGGTGTGTCTTTTCTGTATTCTGATGCTTTGACATCTGGGCCTTGCTGACCCTGGAGGGAGTCAGGCTGGCTAAATCCTAGGGATAGTGAACAACTGGCCCCCAAACATACTTTTCAAATACAAACCAGGGCCCACACTTCCACCACCTCCCCCATCAGGCTCTCACCCCCCAGGCCAGCATTCTCTGCCCGAATCACTCCAGGGCCAGGTACCAGACCACTGGTCAGCCTCTACGCCCCAGAGCCTGCCGAAATTATTCAAACGAGCCAATCCTCAACCGGCTCATCCTCCCCGACTCCTTCCTGGGGAAACCCCAATAAAGGCTCCTGCCCACGGTCCTCCTCCCTCTGCTCTGGATTCTGGTGCTTTCCTGTGGCCCTGCATGGCGCGGGGCTGGGTTAGGGTTGTACCTGAAACACCGTCATTATTGCTGCTGGAAAAGTGTCGAAGTTGGTAGGAGGAGTCCCTTCATCGAAATTAAACCTGTGGGGGAAACGCAGACATTTCCCGTTGGCCCTGCCCCAGGTGTCGTGAGGGCGTAGTTTAGCATCTTGTTTCCAGGGCAACATCTTCACGTCTCCGTCCCCCAGAAGGACATCTGAGTGGTACCCAGGGCCCTGCCTGTCTGGGTGCGTGCACAGGGCGTCCGGGCCACGAGATGGGCAGTCGGCATGAGGACGGTCTCTGGAGGCACTGAGTTTGGCGTGTGGGGGCTGAAGGGGTCCCTGGGTCAGACCCCAGAGAAGCAGAAGTCGGAGAAGTTGCCGAGCACTTACTGGCCGCCAAAGAGCTGCATTCCTAAAAGTGCAAAGACGACGATAAACAGGAAAAGGAGGAACAACAGGCTGATGATGGATTTCATGGAGTTGAGAAGAGAGACGACCAGATTCCTGAGAGACGCCCAGTACCTGCCAACAGAGGCCGGGGGTGGGGGTGGGCGTTAGGCTGGGCCTGGGTGGCGGCCGCTGAGCCCACCTTCCCAACATGCTGGAGGTGCCCCATCCCTCCTGGCCCCAATGCCCATCCCTCCCACAAAGACTTACTTTGTGACTTTGAAAATACGCAATAACCTGAGGGCTCGTAACACGCTGATTCCAAAGGATGTACCAGGTTTTATGACGGCCCAGATGACCTCAAAGATGCTCCCGATGATAACCTAGGACACAGGATCGGCTCTGGTGCCCAGCGTCCTTGCAAACACAGCCTGGGCCCGAACCTTGCAGGAACCCACCCCAACTCCCACCCTCAAACGCCAGCAGGGTGCGGCGCTCAGACCCCTCTCGTCCCTTCTCTGTTTTTATTTATTAAGAGCTGGTGAGAGCACAGAATTCCAGAAACAAGTAATTACAGAGTGAGTGCCTGTGTAGCTACCGCCCGTGTAAGAAACAGGACATGTCAGCACCCTGGGGACCCCTCAGACTTAACCACTGTCCTGAATTCTGTAGCAACTATTTCCTAGATTTAAAAAAGGTTGAGGTGAAATTCACAGCACATAAAATTAACCATTTTAAGGGCACAATTCAGTGGTAACATTCATTTGCAATGTTGTATGATCATCATCTCTATCTAGTTCCAGAATATTTCTGTCACCCTCAAAGCAGACCATGTCCCTACGTGCAGTCACTCTCCATCCCCTCCCCCAGCCCCTGGCAGCCACTGATCTGCTTCCTGTCTGTGGATTTGCCGCTTCTGCACATTTCATGTAGATGGCATGATGCCACACGTGATCTTCTGTGTCCAGCTTATCGTTATTCCGCTCATCGTAATGTGTCTGAGGTCTTGCCTTTTTAAAGTATTCGAGTATCACCGTTAACCAATACAGCTTAGTTTTGTCCACCTGAACTTTGATGAGCAGAACGGCACACGCGGTATGGTCTGCGTTTGTCACTGTCTGCCTCCTTTTGTGCAGTATCGTAAAGCCGATGGGTGCAGATGTGGTGGGCGGCCTTTCATTGCTGCAGAGAATTCCATTACATGGCTACGCCGCCACCTATCTATTCTACCGCAAAGAGATATTTGGGTCATTTGGTTCGGGACTACTGTAAGCAAGGCCGCTCAGATCATTCTTGTATGTGTCTCCCGGGCACGAGTTTCTCGAGGGTGAATCCCTAGCCCTGGCCAGGTCACCCCCACTTTCCAAAGAGGGTCCACATATTGGCTCTCCCACAGGCAGTGGCTGACAGCGCTGGGTGCCTGCACCCAATGTTTGAGCTGGTCCTCGCATTCCTATTGCGTTCAGCTGAGCCTCTCCTACCCAGGGGGACCCTGCTCCCCCTTTCTGGTGTCCCCAACTATCAGCATCATGCTGGGTAAGAGTCGCAGAAATAAACTCCATGGAAACCAGGGCACTTACCCCACAGTCAAAGCAGTTGAAGGAAGAGTGGAAATAAGGCCGTGTTCCAAGCCCGTACATTTTTATAAACATTTCGGACATAAAGAGTCCTAAGAAAATGAATTCTGCATAGTCTACAAGGGCGAGGGGGAAACAGAGAGAAGGTTAGTGCTGTTGCGGGGGTTACCAAGTCTGACTTTCCTGTTAATCCCAATCCTGTCCCTTGCCTGGCCTGGCAGAAAGGGAGAGAGAGGATGGTCTTTAGTGGCCTTGGCTAAAGGTTATTCGAGGCTTCCTTTCCACGAAACTCAGTTTCCCCTCTGTTAATGGGGAGGAGTGACAATTATTCCCCGCCCCCAACCAACCCCAGGCCAATCTTAAGAGGAGCAAGATAAACTTCAAGGGGTCATCATCTTTCAATTGTTACTTTGGTTCGATGAGAAGGGCTGGATGTAGATTATTGCCAAGACCTTAGGTTTTGTGTTGAGTGGTGGGTTCCTGGGAGCTTACTACATTTTAAAAACTAACGGACAAATCAATGAATGAACTAACTAACTGGCTATCTAACGAAATAACAATGGCCGGCCCTATGATGTCAGTGTGTCCTAATCTAAAAATTAGGATTAATCCACTTTTTTCCCCTTTGTTAATGCTCATGGGAGGGTATTTTTTTCCATTGATTTTTAGAGAGAGTGTAAGGGAGGGCAGGACGGAGGGGGAAGGGAGAGAGAGAAAGAGAGAAACATCGATGTGAGAGAGACACACCCATCGGTTGCCTCCCACACATGCCCCAACCAGGGCCAAGGATGGAACGTTCAACCCAGTGAGAATCAAGCCAGTGCCCTTTGGTGCTCGGACCGATGCTCTAACCACTGAGAACACCACCCAGGGCTGATGAACCCACTTTTATATGCCTGAGCTCCAAAGGAAAAATAGAAACAGAAATCATAACGGTGTCCTATTTGTAAGTCCCTTGTGTTAGAGATTGAGTTGGAGCATCACAGGGAACCAATCTAAGGCACAGTTTTTCTTCCAACTTGGAAAACCTCTCTGATGCCCCCTGGAAGTCCGGTCTTGCTGATGTCTAAAAGCCTTGAGCAAGAATTTTGTTGAAAGCCTTTTGTTCTTGCATGAGAAAGCATAACAGTGCAAATGCCTCTGGGAGAGACAACACGTGGGTATTTTTTTGCAAAGAATTGTCTAACATGAGGTCTTTTTCTGAGAGGGCTTGTTAGTGAGGGAGGGCACAGGTACTCACTAATGGATGGAAGAGAGAGGTAAGGAAGACTTTTGAGGGGAAGAAAGCATACAGAAAGGGAAGATAGAGGACTCACACTTCCAAGAATTTCAATTTGGGTCACAAAGCTAATGCTGTTTGAAGGTGAAGGATGCTTGTTATATTATTCGTTGAAGAGATGGCCTGAACTGACTGTCAAGGTCCTGCCCACTCATTTCTATCAAAACATTCCCTTCGTTTCCAGGACTCCAGAGAGCTCCCAGTGTCGGAGGGGGATTTTAGGGTCTCCAGGCCCGAAATGTCAGGGAGGGAAATCTGTCTATAACATCTGGTGCATTCCAAGAACCACCAGAGTTTCCAAGAAGCTTGTTCCCCAGTTACCATGGAAACAGGACAGCCAGTGATGCACAGAACCTGAGAGAATTGTCCATGGCATTGACGGGTCTGGAAGAAACCTCTTCCACCAAGTACAGACGAGGAATTTGAGACTCAGAGAAACTCCTATACTTCACTGATTCTAAGACATACATTTTTTGGTCACATTCTGACATTTCTGGAATTGGAGTGTATATGAAAATCGGCATGGCCTAATTTAAACAGCAGTTTTGTTTTCTTTTTTAGTGGCACATAAACTGAGAGTGCCTTCTAATGGAAGACGCCTGCAATTAATGGCTTTGTTAATGCCTCGTTCAGGTCACAGGGCAAAGTAGGGGCAGGCATTGAGGACCAAGGTCACCTGGTGGCCAGGACAGGGATCTGTTATCAGACACAGCTTGGAGTCTGGGTTCAAATCTCGACTTCATCATGAACTAGCTGTGTGACCCTAAGAAAATTACTTAACTTCTCTGTGTCTCACTTTTCGCAACTGGGGATAATTAAAGGACCTTGACAGACACAGAGGCCCAGGGCAGAACCTGCTCTTCCTGAACCAGGACAGGCAGAGCAGGGTGATTAGTGGGGAGAATTTGGGAGATTAAAAATAGACTATCAGAGGAGGTTAAGACTAGAAGTAGAGAGTCCTCATTTGTAAGCGACTCCAGGGGGACCAAATGCAATTACTAAGGTTGGAACTAGGTCAGGGCTCTTGGAAGGAGACCTGGCCCCTGGGGGGTGTCCTGGGAGGGTCAGCCAATGTGACTGGAAACAATGAGGGTTACAAGGAGACAGTGACCTGGACCAGGCTCCCAGGCCTCGCTAGGCTGAAGATCCGACTGTCTCCAGTGGCTGTCTGGGTCAATTCTGAACAATGTCAGAAGGGCAGAGAATCCACAGACCTAAGTCAGACAAGCCAGTAAATGCAGGAGGAGGACAGTCAGAAGGCAACATGATTTTGGTTAAGTCCTCACTCAGGGGCCACAGCCAGATCCAGGGCATCCACTTGCCTTCCTCACTGCCCAGCCACTGCTCTTGTTGATTCCTCAAAGCTCTTTATTTTAATTTTTTTTTTATTGACGAAGGGAGAGGGAGAGATAGAAACATCAATGATGGGAGAGAATCATTGATCAGCTGCCTCCTGCACATCCCCTACATGGGATTGAGCACAACCTGGGCATGTGCCCTGACCGGGAATCAAACCATGACCTCTTGGTTCATAGGTTGATGCTCAACCACTGAGCCACACTGGCCGGGCTCTTTACTTTTAAAATCTTGGTCAGAGGTCTACCTTTCACTGCTTCTCCTCAACGCTACCTGGCCATCAACTTTGTTATTATTTCTGCTAATTCCTAGAATATGGGAATAAGCCCAGAAGGGCAAAGCCTTGGGGGTCCTGGTACCCACTGAGGGAGCAAGATGCTCTTACATTTGCTGGAGGGGATCTTCGAGGGATGAATCCCAAATACAAGGAAGTCAAACAGAGCAGGAGAGGAAAGGGGAAAGAAGCAGAAGGTGTGGTAGAAGAGGGGAGAAGCAGAAGTCATATATAAGCAGATAAAACAGGACCACTTTTTGGCCCTAAGGCACCCCCATCTCTCAACCACAAATTATTTATTTTAACATTCCCAGAGAGGCATGTGTGTTTCTATCTCTAGCTGCCTTTCTTGCAGTCTCTGCCTCTCTGTCTCCCTTCTAATACCTTCTGCACTAGCACTCCCATGTCTCTCTCTTAGAAAGGGGTGGTGGCCTGAATTCGAGCTTCCAGCTCTCAGGCCCAAAGAAGTTGGGGCCTGTCATTGCGGCAGCAGCAGCATCAGCGTCAATCCCAGTTGTAGATGTGGCCAAATGAAAAGGCAGATTCACCAAGGACCAAAGAGGGAACACACAGTGCTAGAGAAAGAGAACTGGAAAGAAAAGGTGTGAGGCAGGGGTCAGGGCGCGGGCAGGGGCAGGGCCAGGCGGTACTCACAGAGGAAGTCGGAGAGCCACTCGGGCTGGTTGTAGTGAACGATAGCAACACACAGCGTGTTGAGGGCTACCAGACTGAGCACAGTCCAGTAGAAGGCCTGAGTTTTGACCATGCGGCGGATGTAGAAACGCACCCTCCTCTCCTTTTTGTGAAAAAAAGTCGAGTTCTCCAGCTTGGCACTTTTAATGCTGGCTCGGGCAAAGGGAGACCCTGCCAGGGAAAGGATGGAGAATGTCAGGGCGTTCCTGTGGAGGAAAGCAACTGTGTGACTCAGGCACGGATTGTGGCCAGGGGATCCATTAGCCTCCCCAGCAAGCACTCTGGCCTTGCACGTCATGACCCAAGGGCCGAGCTTTCCAGAGATGGAGCTGACGAGGAGATGTCCCTGAAAGTCATGGTATTGGAAATAACCAATGAGGACTCAGGGTATCAATGAGGAGGCTGACGGCTCTCGCTGCCAGAGCTAACCCTCGGTGTCTCTCCATCTTGGTGAGGTCTGATGACTCTGGGCGTTGTGCCATGGGGCAGGATGAGCAGGAGCCGCGGCTCAGGATCCGCCAGTGCAGGGGTAGAAAGCAGAGCCACAGGGGGCATGCTTGGAAAGCCTCCAGGAGGAGGCGTGAATAGGACCCTGGTTTTCCATGGACATTTCATTTTAGAAATGATCACTGAGTAATGAACCAGCTGTGCCTCTGCCTGCACATGGCTTTGCTCTTAAGCATTTACGAAGCGCCTACTGTGTGCCAGACTCTGTTCCAGGCGCTCTGAATACTCTAGTTAACAGACAGAGCCTTACCTTCCTGGGACTGACGCTCCAGTGGGGAGATATACAGCGAAGATAACATAATAAAATAGTTAATAGTGTAATGGAAGGTGAAAAGTCTTTTTGGAAAAGTAAATAGTAGAGTAGAATAAGGGGATTGGGAGCCCCAGAAGGGCCCACAGGGCAGGCTGCAGTATTAAATCAAGTGGTCCAGGTGAAAGTATTGACCTATATCACTTTAGTATCTTAGGCTGAGTTAACAGCATGTGCAAAGGTCCTGAGGCAGGAATGTACATGCCTGTCATATTTAGGGAACAGCATAAGGAGGTCAGAATGGCTGGAGTGGAGGAAAGAAGGAGGAGGCGAGGGCAGGTAGATAACAAGGCAGGTTGTGAAGGGCCTTGTGTGCTGAGGGAGGACTTTGGCTTTTGCTCTGAGGTGAGAGCCATGGAGGGTTCTGAGCAGAGGAGGGAAGTGCCCTGACACAGGTGCTCACAGGCGCCCTCTGGCTGTTGTGGGAGGAACAGACTGTGGAGAGCATGGATAGGACCAGGGAGGAGGCTACTGCACTAGTCCAAGCAAATGATGATGGGGGTTGGACTCTGTCATGACTGAGAAGAATGAAGAGCAGGTAGATTTGTGATATATTATTTAAGGTAGATCTCAATGGATTGTGGATCAGTGTGGGTGTGAGAGAGAGGGAGGAGCCAGGTTTTTGGCTTGAGCACCTAGAGGAAGAGCTACCATCCACTGAGAGAGGCAGGTTTGTCAGGGGGTTGGGTGGAGCTCAGTTTTGGATGTTGGTTTTTTCTTCTAAAATGCCTCTTCTTGAAAACCTTCAATTTGCATTCATTTGTTTATTTGTGCTTCATTGGTTTATTCATTCTTTCATTTATTCATTTTTTTCATTCATTAGTGCACTTATTTGTTCATTTATTCATTCCTTAGTTCATTTATCAGTGCATTTATTTATTCATTCATTAGTGGGCACCTCTGCTCATTCATTCACCCATCTGTTCATTTGTGCATTCATTCATTCCCTCATTTATTCACTCATCTAGCTACCCATTATTATTTGTTCATCCATGCATTCCTTCCTTTGTCCATTCACCTGTCCATCCACCCAGCGTGTTCATCAACCCCATCCCATCAGACAGGCATGGACACAGCTAACATCTTGTAGGGTGCCGCCTCCTATTGGAAAATTCTAAACAGAGGTTGCGAGTTGGCACCCCCGGGGCCATACTGGTCTATCCTGAGTTTGTGAAAGTTGAAATTATTGGTCCACATTTAAAAAATCAGCTTCTCACGAAAGGAGATGATAGCTGACCTTTATTGTACATTCAGGAGGCACCAGGCAGGCGGGACACATTTTACATGAGCCTGCTCGCTCCTCATTGCAACCACAGGAAGTAGGGACTATAATTAACCCACTTTACAGCCAAGGAAACGGAGGCCGAGAGGGTTCTGCTGACTGTTAAGAAGTACAGTGGGGCCTTGACTTACAAGTTTGATTGGTTCCGTGACGGAGCTCCTAACTCAAATTACTTGTATGTCAAATCAAAAAGTGAACCATTACCCCACTTTACAGCCAAGGAAACGGAGGCCGAGAGGGGTCTGCTGACTGTTAAGAAGTACTGAGTTGGCTCAGAGCCCGTGTTCTCGGCCACCACACTGCACTCACTCCTAGAACATATGACCACTGGGTGGGGCCGCCTTCCCACCTGGCAGCCGCTGGCCAGACCCCGGGCTGCTCTCCCCTCGGGCCCCTCACCTGCCTCACTCCACAGGACTTGAGAGCCCGGGGAAGCTCCACATGGCCCTGCCCAGTTGGGGTATTTCTGATTCCTGCTGCTCCCAAAGATGGGCTCAGACTCACAGGCATCCACAAGGCATGGCAAAGGGAAATGAGGTTCTTGAAAGTCTCAGGGGTCAGGGAGAGATATTCATGTGTGTGTTTGTGTGTGTGTGTGTGTCGGGGGGGCAGCCGCTGGCCAGACCCCGGGCTGCTCTCCCCTCGGGCCCCTCACTTGCCTCACTCCACAGGACTTGAGAGCCCAGGGAAGCTCCACATGGCCCTGCCCAGTGGGGTATTTCTGGTCCCTGCTGCTCCCAAAGACGGGCTCAGACTCACAGGCATCCACAAGGCATGGCAAAGGGAAATGAGGTTCTTGAAAGTCTCAGGGGTCAGGGAGAGATATTCATGTGTGTGTTTGTGTGTGTGTGTGTCGGGGGGAGAGCGAGAGAGAGCGCTCTCTCACAGTGGGCAGGAGCCTTCTGACTTCCACTCCTGTTGGAGCCACACTGAAAACCTGGCTCCATCACCAAGGTGAGCGACCTTGGGCAAGTCAAGTCACCCTACATCTTGGGACTCTAGTGCCTCCATCTGTAAACTGGGCACAGCCTCACTTCCCATCTCACAGGGCCACTGGTGTAATCAATGGGTTCATACACCTTAGTGTGATGCTGGCACATAATGATTATTAGGCCTAAAATCTCCTCTTGACCTGCAAGAGCTGAAACCAAGACAGCCCACATGCCAATTCATTGAGGAAGTCTTTCCTGATGCCCAGGCCTGCAGACATCTCCCACAACAGGCATGGCAGTCATCAGGAAGGGAGAGGGAAGTGAATATTAACTGAACACCTACTACGTGCCAGGCCCCCTACTAGCTGCGTTCTGTCACCCATATTTATTCCATTTCATACTCACTTTGACCCACGCTCTGTTTTTCTATACATACTTGTCTCTACTTTTTCTCTGTGGTCTGGAATTATAATTGTAGGCAAGCCTTAGGTTTAAAAAATAATTTTAATAAGTTATTTTATGAAACCAAATATTTCCAAAATATCATTTCTATATGGAATCAATATAGAAATATATTCAAGAGAGACTTTACACTCTTTCTTTCGGGTGTTAAGTTTTCCAACATCTGGTATGTTATTATGAAACACATCTCCGTTCAGACAAGTCAAGAGCCAGGGAGGCCAGTACCAGCCTGGAAAGTTCCGTGGCGAGGACAGCAGCATGTCACCATCAAGGCGTGATCTGGGGATTTTTGGCCATTTCGATGCCCTGAAAATTCTGTAAGTTGAAACAGTGCTGCCCAAGTCATGGGCTGAACCATCCCTCAACGAGAGGTGCTGAAGCCCTAACCCCTGGCACCTGTGAAGGTGACCTTATCTGGTTGGCAGTAGGGTTTTGCAGATGCTGTCATGTTAAGGTGAGGTCAGACTCGATTAGAGTGGGCCCTAAAGCCAAGGACCAGTGTCCTTATAAGAGGAGAAGAGACACAGGGACTCACAGGAGGAGACCACGTGGCAAGAGAGGCCGAGACGGCACCAGTGTCCTTATAAGAGGAGAAGAGACACAGGAGGAGACCACGTGGCAAGAGAGGCCGAGACGGGAGTGCTGCACGGACAAACCAAAGGTTGCCAAGAAGTGCTGACAACCCGAGAAGCTAAGAGAAAAGCATGGGCCAGATTCCCCCCGGGAGCCTTCAGAGCCAGCACAGCCCCAACAACACCTGGGTTTCAGTTTGAACTCCGGCCTCCAGAACCTGGGAGAATAAATTTCTGTTGTTCTAAGCTGCCCGGTTTATGGTGCTTTGTGCTGGCAGCCCCACGAAACGAATTCAGCCCACGGGGAACTTATATCATTGAAGTTGGCTTTTTCTAAAGAGATGGTGTTGTGATGGCAGCTTCCCTTCATGGTTCAACTTTTCCTACAGATGACTGAAGTTCTACAAGTTCATCAACTATAAATGAGGCCTGGGGGGAGGGGAGAGAGAGAGAGAGAGACATCTACTGGCTGCCTCCTGCACATACCTTGAGCAGGGCTGGGGGTCAAACCCACAACTGAGGTACGTGCCCTTGTCTGGGAATTGAACCTGTGACCCTTCCATCTGCAGGCCAACGCTCCAACCACTGAGCCAAACCAGCCAGGGCATCGGACATTTCATTAGAACCGCTATTATTATTATTATTTTATTTTTTACAGAAATAAATAAAGGTGAAGAGATCTCTTTGTCAGAAGCCCGGAATTCTCGAGGTCTCTTTCCGGGTGGTGTAGGAGACCACTGGCTAGAATGGTTGTGAGCTACCAGGCAGAGAAACTGGATTTTGGTGGGTTTGTTGGTCGAAAGCTTGGTCCCAGGAGACCAAGTCACTGGTCTGTGTTTTGAATCTGTTTAGAAAGCTGAACGTCACCTGCTTTCTTAATAGGTGCCGTAGGACACCGTCAGGTCTCATTCAGTCTGACAGCTCCTACTTCAGTGTCTCGCCGTCCCTTTACCGCACGTTAAGCAAATGCCAGCCTGAACTCTGGGTTCTCCAAGCAGCGAGTTTTCTTACGTCAGCCACACACTCAAGAGCAGGGTCCCCCCAGACAAGCCCTCTGTGAGTATCTCCCATGGTTTCCTGCATCGCCCCCTTCTACGAGCTGAACTGTGTCCCACCGAATCCACATGTGGAAGTCCTAACCCCCAGGACCTCACCATGGGACTGTACTTGGAGACAAGGCCGTTAAAGAGGTAATTATATTAAAATGAAGGCATTAGGCTGGGCCCTAATCCAGTATGACTGGTGCTCCTATAAGAAGAGATTAGGACACACACACACACAGGGAAGATGAGGCGAAGACGCAGGGAGAAAAGGACCGTCTTCAAGCCCAGGAGAGCGGCCTCAGAAGAAACCAATCCTGCTGATGCCTTCGTCTCAATCCTCCAGCCACCAACACTGTGAGACAGTAAGTATCTGCTGTTTAAACCGCCCAGCCCGTGCTAGTTTATGATGGTGGCCCTAGAGAACGAATGAACTCTCCCGTTCCACATAAAGCCCAGTTTGGAAATGCCTCCTTCATGAAACTTTCTTTGCTTTTCCACCAGATTCCTCCCTGTCCTGTTTAGCCATGAGATCCCTTCTGATTAGTCTTCATCGCTTTTACGTAACTTGAAGCTTACCTAATTACTCTTCTGATTTCAAAAGCAATGCATGTCACTAATGCGTACATTCCAGAAAAATATCACAAAATGATGAAAATCCCGCCTTGTCCTCCAATTTTAACACCTTCCTCTTGTGGATGAGAAAGGGTGCTGAAGTAATTCTAACCAAAAGCCACCTCACAGGGTGGTCCGACCATAAACTCCTACCTGGAGAGATCATACCCCAGGCCTTAGCTTTGGGTAAAGGTTCATCTGCCTTAAGCAAGCCCCGCCCCTTGTTCCTGTGCCTCTAGGTCAGTGGTTCTCAACCTTCCTAATGCCGCGACCCTTTAATACAGTTCCTCATGTTGTGGTGACCCCCAATTTCATTGTTACAAATTGAACATAATTAAAGCATAGTGATTAATCACAAAAACAATATGTAATTATATATGTGTTTTCCGATGGTCTTAGGCAACCCCTGTGAAAGGGTCGTTTGACCCCCAAAGGGGTCACGACCCACAGGTTGAGAACCGCTGCTCTAGGTGAACAGACCTTTGAAATACATCTTTCTCAGACCCCTCAGAGGCACAACCACCCCCAAAGGACCACATGATCTTGTTAACTATCCTGTAATCCGAATGCCTGCCTTGCTTTCTTCTCTTTTTAAAAAAAAATTTTTTTTTTAAGTTTTCTTAAAATTGATTTCAGAGAGAGGAAGGGAGAGGGAGAGAGAGAGAGAGAAACATCAATGATAAGAGAGAACCACTGATCGGTTGCCTCCTGCATGCCCCACATTGGGGATCGAGCCCATGACCTGGGCAGGTGCCCTGACTGGGAATCCAACCGTGATCTCCTGGTTCATGGGTCGACACTCAAACACTGAGTTCATTGGCTGGGCCCCGCCTTGCTTTCTCTCACCTTCATGTAATCTTCCTTACTTTCCCTCCTTAATCTCAAATATATAAAAGAAGTTGTAAACTGCCATTCTTCAGAGCATTGGAGGTCTTGCTTCCTGGCAATGTCATCAATTTGTCTCAGCTAAACTCATAAAAATTCTCTACGACTTTGGACGTTTCTTACATGAATACACTCCTTACTATTGTCTGTAAAATGGGAACATACATTTTACATAATGTTCTGTAAACTGCTTTTTACACTGATAAATATATTTCAAAATCTTTCCATGCCAGTAGCAACCGAATTCTTTTTCTTGGCTGTATTGTATTCCACTGCATGTAAACATTATATCATTAACTATCTTCCCATTTTTTGGGCTCATGTGCTGCTTCTGGTTTTTACTTTTTGAACACCAGAAACAATTTTGCTGAGAAGAAACTGTGCATAGATATTTTTTAAACATTTTTAATTTTTAAACATATTTTTATTGATTCCAGAGAGGAAGGGAGAGGGAGAGAGAGATGGAAACATCAATGATGAGAGAGAATCATTGATCGGCTGCCTCCCGCACACCCCCTGCACGACATGGGCATATGACCTGACTGGGAATTGAACCGTGACCTCCTGGTTCATAGGTCGATGCTCAACCACTGAGCCACACCAGCCAGGCCTGTACATAGATCTTTTGCATACATGAAGATATGCTTTGAAGTGGAAATGCTAGGTCAAAGAACATAAACATCTAGAATTAAATAATTCCAAATTATTTAAATAATGCCAAACCGTATACTGCAAATTATACTCCTGCCAATGGCATAAGACAATGTCCACCTCCTCACATCCTTGCTGACATCAGGTAGTACCATTTTTCATCTTTTTTCAAATGACTGATGAAAAATAACATCTCCCTGTTACTTAAGCCCAGGTAGCTAATCTGGTTCATAGAGGAGATCCTGACTTGGGGACTCCTTTTTTTCCCCCCAGTACTTGGCATTTAATAAATGTGGTATGAACAAAAAAGATTACCTATTTTTTTTTAAAAAAAATCAGATTAAAAAAAAATGGAGGCAACCTAATTGGGAAAACACAGAGGACAGACATAACCAATCAATTGCAATGAGCATTGATGAAGCTCTAGTCCTGGAACTTGCTGGAAGGAGAGACAGATGTATCCACAAGTGAAGAGAACTAGTTCATCATTAAGGGGAAGGGTGTTGTGGCGAGAGATTACAAATGCAAATGAAAACAAGCTTGAAGGTATCATTATAAACTGACTTCACCGGGGAAGGAAATGAAATGGGGAATACGCAACGGCTGGGGTGGGGAATCCGTGAATGGGGTGCTCGGCAGGTTTATAAATGGGTTCAGTGTGTATTTGAAACTCAGAAGCGCTCTGTGAATAATGAGTTGAAAGGCTGTTAATATCTTTGATCCTATAATTATCCCCAAGGAAACACGCCCAAAGGGTGGGGGGAGTAATTGTACATAAATGTTCACAGCAGTGCTCCTCGTAAGGGCAAACATTGGAAACAGCTCAAATACCATACAATAGAGCCATGGCTCAGCAACTCTGGTGCAACCACCCTCATGGAGTATGAGGCCGCAGTGGAAATTCCGTCAAAACTCAACAGTACGGGGATAAACCAGGGCTGAGTGAAAAAAGCATAAAATAGTCGGTGCCAGTGGATTAGAAACGTGGGTATATTAAGTTCTCTCCTTTCCTTCTTCACTCCCTCCTTCTCCCATCCTTTCTTCCTCTGTTCCAGCCACACAGTTCCCTCATCAGCCTCGATGCTTTCTTCCTTTTGCATCTTGTGTTAGCTCCGCTGCCTCAATGCTCTCCCCCATCTCGTTCATCCTTGGAATTTTAAAAACCCCTTTCAAAAACTAAGATATTCTCCCTGGCGAAGGTCAAAAGCAACAGAGTCTCGATCAAGAGGGGTGAGCAGGAAAAGGGTAGGTGTCCCCTCCCACTCCCAACTCTGCCCTTTGAGATAACCAACGACAACGGTCTAAGCGCAGCCTTCTACATGCTTCTCTCTGCTTTCACTGCCATGGTGAACCCCTATCCAGTCTTCAGTTCTCAATTCAATGTCACCTCCTCCAAGAAGGCTCCCCTGATCACACCTACTCTCCCACGGCAGGCCAAGCCCAGGGCATCTCTGCAGTGCTATTACCATGACAGGCTTATTTGTATAATGATCTGTTTAATATCTATTTCTTGCACTAAATGGCAAGCTCCACGTGGGAGGGGTGTGGTCTCTGTCTTGTTCACAACTGGGCACCTAATAAGAGCAGCCACTTAATGAGTACTAATGAATAATATTATCATAACGAATAATGAATGAATAATAATATTATCATGAAAATGAATGAATAATGTCAGGCAACATTACTGGGAGCTTATTTTTTTGCCCGGTGCTGTTCCAAATGCTTACTGTGGATCATTTAGTCTAATCCTCCCAACAATATTAGAAGGCAGGCACTGCTGTTACTCCCATCATCATATCTGCCCAGGACGCACAGGTACGAAGGGGCAGAATCGGACCCAAACCCGAGCAACCTGGTGCCCAAGCCTTCAGCTCCCACCTCCCGGGCGATCAGCGATAAACAGGAGGGACTCACCCACAGAGGCGATGTCCGCGAGCTGATCCTCTGCCTCCTCGGGGTTGAGCAGGTCTGTCTTGCTCTTCTTTATGGTGGCTCTCCGCAGAGCTCCAACAATGGAAACATGGCAAGAGAAAAAGACGTGACCCTTTTTGCGACAGCAACGACATCCACCGAGTGTTTCCTCGGGCCCAGGCACTCTGCCAGGGACATTCTAGGTGGCACCGGAGCTCACCCTCGTGGCGATCCAGTTCGGGGGGAAGTAACAGGACGCCCATTTTACAGATGTGCAGACTGGGACTCACGGAGGTCGCACGGGTACTCAAGGGTAAAGGTGAGAAATCAAGTCTTGTTCAGTCTAAGTCTGGGATCTCAGCCACGGTATCCCCTCTGGGGGCTCTGGGATATACAGTGACTCCTACGAAGACAGCCTACCCCTTGACTTTATAATACCTGCTAGGCAGGTTGGGGCTGTGGACGCCCTGCCCTCCCTCAGTATTTAGTCTTCACGGCCCCAGAGCTCTCCAGGGGTCAATGAGTTGAGGCATTAATTTCTAATAAAGTGACTTAGTCGACCCCATGGGTAATCACCTCCCTTCCCCCCAAATAGTAAAATCCAGTTTGTAACTTATGGGAAGGAATCCCAGCTCCTTTGCTTCCTTCTTACTCCTGGTATTTCCAATAAAAACTTGTTCCATCTGCTGAACTTCTAACACAGGAGACAACTGTCCTTAACTTACAGTAAGCTGGATTTATTTTTCTTGGTGAAATTATTATTAATTTTTTTAAATTTAGCAAACACAAAGGGTGCTGACCCTGAGCCGGGCACTGCTCTAGGTCTTCTATTTGGAAGAATCGATGTGACCCTTATCAACAACCCAGTGCAGCAGGTGTTATTATGGTCATGCCCATTGTGTAGATGAGAAAAAAGGAGGCACAAAGCAGAAGAGGCTGGGCACATGGTTAAGGCAGAAAGGGGAGGCCAGAAGGTGCAGACTCTGCCACGGTCCTGAAATCCCCAAGGAAGCAGATCTCTGCCATTCCCTGTATCTTCCTGACCCTGACCCTGACCCTGACCCAATCTCATGTTCGTTCTTGGCATCACCCGGACCCTGAACATCCATCCCCTGGAGGCCCCCTAGGACCACGTGGCCTGTTCCCCCATCTCCCCTGAGACCCACCCCGAGCCAGGGTCACAAGAGTTACCATCAAAGGGATGCCTCTGCTCCCCGTCAGTTTCATCCTCGGCGAGGATCACCTCTTCTGAGGAGGAAGAGCACACAGTTAAGCTCCAGTGTCCGGAGGACTCTTCGGGGATGGGTCCCCTCGGACAGAGAGGAGAAGGGTCTGCCCGACCACTTCCCCTGGCCGATGGCGACAGTGCCATCAGCCAGAAATCTGCTGCTCAGTTGTTTCTGACTCCCAGCCTCACTTCAGCGAAGGTAGCCATCGCCCAATTATCCCCACCTCCCTCCAGACAAAACCCAACAGCCTTCCCACAGCTCATAAGGCTTTGCCTGATCCAGGCCGTCACCTCCCCGTCTCTCTCTCCTCCCACTCTCCCCTTCACTTGGCTCCAGCCACACTGGCTTCCTTGCTCTGACTCCACTCTGCTCCTCACTCGGGGCTTTTGCACTTGCTGTTCCCTCTGCCTGGAACACCCCTCTTTAGACGGCCACATGCTTCCTTCTTCATTCCCTTCAGGTCTCTGCTCCGATGTCACCTCCTCGGGGAGACCCTCTCTGATCACTTGCCTCCTCTGACCGGTTTCTGCCTCCTGCCCTGCTTTACTTTTCTTCCTAGCATCTGGCAGCACCCAACATTGCCTGCCTTGGTTTATTTTCTGTCTCTTTCACTAGAACGTAAGAGCCCTGGGGGCGGGATTGGGTCTGTGTTGTTCACTGCGGTATCTTTAGTGCCTAGGATAGCGCCTGGTACACAGTGGGTGCCGCTTAAGTGTTTTCTGAATGGCTGAGCAAATACACGTGCTCACTGTGTGCCAGGCACTGCTCTTCCTAGGTGGCTTGGCTTGGATGGCCTCACTGAATCCCCACACAGCCCGATGAGGTAGGTACTACCACCATCTTTGTTCAGCAGCCAACGAAACGGAGGTCTGGGGAAGCAGGGTGCATTGCTAGGAGGTGGGAGAGCTGGGATGCAAACCAAAGTCTGGTTTGAGAGCTCGCTACCACACGCGAAGTCCTATCCTGGCTTTATCCCAGAAGTTTTACTATCTTATTCTGGATTCTTATTGCTAAAAATTGGAACTACCAGTCCAGCCTCTTTCTCCTCCCATCACAACCCTTCCCTCATCCATCTCCAAACTGCACGCACGGCTGAGTGCTCCGTGGCCCGGGATGTCGATGCCTGGGCCCCAAGATGAAAGGGCCTCACCTGCTTTCGAGATCCACTCCATGTACCCATTGAGCTCTCGTTCGATCTGTTGCTGCCGCCTCAGCTTCAGAAAAGCCCGCCGGTTTTCCACCCGCTCCCTTTCTTTGGCAAACTCCCTGTAGGAGCACAAAACACACACACACACACACACACACACACACACACACACACACAGAGCCAGCGTTGGCTGTTTCAGAAATTTTAGGGAGTGTAAGTTTCTGGAGGGCAGAGGATTTTAACGAGTGGAGTTGGGTCTCCTGGGAGAAAACTCGGAATATTCTAGGAATGGGTATCTGCCGGCTTCCCAGCAACTGCACGGAGCCGGAGGAAAAAGCAAACCATAAACCAGCCACGCCAACCACTGCTGGCTGCATACTCTACCCTCCTTCTCCATACTCTTGGCTTTGGAGTATGTTCATGAGACAACGAGCTGATGATTTCACCAGCAGCCTCACTTCCCAGGTAAGGCCCCACCCCATCCTGTTTCCTCTTTCCTCTTCCTGTTTGGAAGTAGGATGACCGTCTTGTGAATGAAACTGAAAGTCTCCGGTAAGGATGTCAGAGTAGAAATCTAGAAGGAACTGAGGTCCCTGATGGCACCAAGGAGCCACCAAACCAGTCCCAGACTTCTTGTTGGTAAGAAAACTGAAACTCATTTATGATTAAACCAAAGAAATCAATCCTGGGGATATGGAACAATCCTATATAATAAAAGCCTAAGATGCTAAGCGTCCGATCCTTCTTTCGACTGTTCGACCAGTCGTTATGATGCACACTGACCACCAGGGGGATCCGGCTGATCAGGACTGGGTGAGACGGGCCAGACACGCCCTGGAGTCCTCCCGGGGTCCCTCCTGTGGTCCCTCTCCGGCCCCGATCATGCACTGGTGGGGTCCCTCGGCCTGGCCTGCGGGGATTGGGCTGAAACAGGCTCTCCAACATTCCCCAAGGGGTCCCGGATTGTGAGATGGCACAGGCCAGGCCAGGCTGAATCTGTACACCGGGCCTCTGGTATGTATCATAAAAATTCATGTTTGAGTATAGGCTACAATTTTATATTTGGAAAACAGAGGAAGGGGAAACCCAACCTATTGTTTGTTTGTTTTTTAATGTAAACTATAGAAAGTAAAATTCTATAGAATTTTCTTGTGTTGTAGGTCTGAAACATTTGGGCAAACCTTCTGAATGAGAGGTCTGCATTGGAAGAAGCTCCCCTTTCCCTGGGAAGAGGTAGCTCAATGCCGGGGACACAATGTGGTGAGTCAAGTCTGGGCTGGATTTCAGCCCCCCACGAGTCCCTTCACGGGGTTCCCCCAGCTCTGCACAACCCACACACCTATACACGGCCTGCGAATCACTGTCTGGCTAACCCAAAGCAAGGGAAGAGTGGTCCCTGCCTGGAGAGAATGAAAGCAAAGCTTTGATGGTCCCTCCCTGGGAAGAAGATGACAAGGAGAGATGGATGGGGGAGCAGCAAAGACTTACCCCGACAGCACACCCAGCACGAGGTTCAGCATAAAAAAGGAGCCGATGATGATGAGGGGGATGAAGTACAACCAGTTCCAAGTGTTCCCTGAGGCATCGTTGCTCTGTGGGAGGTGAGGAGGGAAGGCAGGTGAACACCGAGTTGGACTCAGGTCTGACTGGACAGGTTGGGGTAGGGGGACTCCTGGTTCTCCTGGGGCTGTATTTCCCAAATGTCTTTAACCCGTGGAGTTCTGGAGCTCTGGCAGCCCAGAGAGGTAAATGGAGCACAGGACGGACCATTCGGGGGAACCCAGAGGTACCATGGGAAGGACCAAGTCCCCTCCTAACCATGTAGAACTCATAGGACCTTCAAACCAGCACGACACCCAGAAGACTCCAGGCGAAGGGAAAAACAAAGCCTGTCGAAATGAAGAAATGAACCCCTGGTTCCTTCCTTCTCCCCTGACACAGTCCCTCTCCCCTTAGAGGAGGTGCGCGATGGCGGGGTCTGACGGCCAGTTTAAATCACCAAGCCAGACGGCAGGGCTGTGAGCCTTTTCCTCGAGTGTTTCTCTCCTCTATTTTCTGCTTCCTCACTGTCAGCCACAAAAACTTTCCTGGAAGCACCCAGCTCAATTTTCAACGTGGGAGAAGTCCACAAATAGAACATTCTCCTCTGATATGGAGAAGAGAACACTGTGGCAAGAAGAAAGTAAGAGCAAGGGAAGAAAATCAAGGAGAGCGAGAGAGAGACCCAGTATTCACAGAGTACTTGCTGTGTAGTAGAGAGTCTTCTAAGCACATTATTTACATTAGCTCATTTAATCATTTAATCTTCATGATACCTCTATCTTATCATCATGCCCATTTTACAATTGAGGAAACTGAAGCTCGGAAAGACAAAATTTCCAGCCCAAGGTCACAGAGCTATCAGTGGACGAGGGATTTGAACCAGGTGACCAGGCCCCAGAGCCTGTGGACTTAACCTCTGAGCCGAGGAAGCCTCAGCTGCAGCAGCCAGAGGAGGGGGAGCTGATGGGTAACCAGCTCTGTGGCATGCGCAGAATGTGGGGCTCCCACACATGGCTTTAAAAGCTCATCTTTAAAAGCACATTCAATGCTGCTGTTGCCCAGCAGAAAGGCTAACATGAGAAAGACTAAGCAGTTCACCTTCCTGGCTACAAATAATTAGCACCTGGAGAATGTCCAAGTAATACAGATGGCCAGGTGCCTGCCCAGAGAATTTGATAACTGGTCTCTGGTAGATCCTGAATATCTATATTTCAAAAAAAATCAATTTTATTGAGGTATAATTTATATACAGTAAAAGGCACCCATTTTATTTATTTATTTATTTTAACACTTTTAAGTTTTTTATTAAGTACTCATATTCCCATGGATTGTTCTTTTTTTAAAACATTTTTTAATTGATTTTTTAGAGAGAGAGGGACCGAGAGATAAAACATTGATGAGAGAGCAACATCATCAATCGGCCGCCTCCTCCACACACCCCACAGAGGATCAAGCCCGCAACTTGGGCGTGTGCTCTGACCAGGAATTGAACAGCAGCCTCTTGGTTTCTGGGTCAATGCTCAACCACTGAGCTACACCAGCCAGGCAAAAGGCACCCATTTTAAGTGTACACTTCAGTGCGTTATGACACATGTTTACATGTAGCCACAAATCCACACCACAAAGCATCCCTCAGGCCCCTCTGCGATCAGTCTTCACCTCCACACCTAGACACCGAGTAATCTGCTTTCTGTCTGTATAGATTAGTTTTGCTTTTTCTAGAGTTTCATCTGAATGACATCATACTGTACATATCCCAGTGCTGGCTTCTTTCACTCAGCACAATGCTTCCAAGTGTCTATCAGTAGCTTGTTACTACTGCAATGCATGGACGTCTGCAACCTGTGTATCCATTCCTCTCCTGGTGGACACTGGTCGTTTCTGTTTTGTGGCTTCCATGCATCTCCCTCTCTCTCTAATCTCCTTAAGTATTCTGATGTGCTGCCAGGGCTGAGAGTGAGAACCACTGATACACCAGGAGAGAACTCCACGGGGAGAGAATCCCCGCTCCCTCTCTTTTGGAGTGATTGTCTTTCTGCAGAAGTGTCAACAGGCACTTTATATGTGGAATCCTATTTTAAAGAGCTGCTGTGTAAAGGAAGCAAGGTTATAGAAGGGGCAACATTTCTATAGGGTCCCCAATCTGTCATGGGTTCAGTCTGGGGGATTGTTGATTGGGGAATTTGTGCTTATGCAGAGATGCACCTTGTGAGCCTGCTGCCAGACCAACAGCACTACATTCCCCTGTAACTAACTCAATGTAATTTTATTTAAAATTATTTAAGTAAAAAAATAGAAAGACTGACATTGCCATGTTGTTACCAAATCACTTCCCAAAATTCAGGTTCATGTACCTGATGTGCCAGGAGGCCAAAACGTAAATACTGGTGCTCGGCAATAGAGAAATGTTTATTCTCTTTAGCCAAAGTGAGAGGACAGGAGAGCAAGATCTCTCAAATTCATCCCCCGCAAAGCAAAAGTAGGCAGTGTTTATGCCAGTGTTGGCGAACCTTTTGAGCTCGGCGTGTCAGCATTTTGAAAAACCCTAACTTAACTCTGGTGCCGTGTCACATATAGAAATTTTTTGATATTTGCAACCATAGTAAAACAAAGACTTATATTTTTGATATTTATTTTATATATTTAAATGCCATTTAACAAAGAAAAATCAACCAAAAAAATGAGTTTGTGTGTCACCTCTGACAGGCATGTCATAGGTTCGCCATCACTGGTTTATGCAGCTGGGGAGTAGGCAAGGGGGGAGTTCCAGGGAGCTGAGAGAGAACCTGTTTCTCTAGTCATTGATAAGGCTTTTGTGTATCAGACTCCTAAGCGTGAGCAGCTGGTTGCAACTTTCTTAAAGGCATTTACTCCTTCTGCAAAACAAACTTATAAATTCTCCTGTGGCCCTGGAGTTATCTCCTGCTTGACAAAAATCAGTACATCAGAAACACAAAATTATACTGTGAGAACAAGGGGTGCTACATTGAAGAACTGAGATTCTGCAAAATATCTCAGGATTGTGCGCCATGACGTTGTCTTTAAAGCAGAGACTAGACATGTGGCTATGGCCACTGTCCAGCGGTTCTCAACCTGTGGGTCGCGACCTCTTTGGCGGTCGAACGACCCTTTCAGAGGGGTCGCCTAAGACCATCCTGCATATCAGATATTTACATTACGATTCATAACAGTAGCAACATTACAGTTATGAAGTAGCAACGAAAATAATTTTATGGTTGGGTCACAACATGAGGAACTGTATTTAAAGGGCCAGAAGGTTGAGAACCACTGGTTTAAGCTATCATTGTTTTGTGCTTAACTAGTTATAGTTTCCTATTTTCTCAGGCAAAGTGTACTTTTATACATTTCTCCTGGAACCCTTGTTGCAGGCAGCTCTCAGAACATGACTAACATGCTTTCTTTTTTTATTTTAATTTTATTTTTTTGTTAATCCTCACACAAGGATATTTTTCCATTGATTTTTGAGAGAATGGAAGAGAGAGGGAAAGACATAGAGAAATATCTATGTGAGAGAAAGACATCGATTGGTTGCCTCCCGCACGAGGCCCTGGTACGTGCCCTTGACCAGAATGGACGCTCTACCCACTGAGCCAAACCAGCTAGGGACTAACATGCGCTCTTAATCTTTGACTATAAGCTACGTGACAACCGAAGCAACTGAAACATTTAGTTAAAGCCTGTACCTATGTTCTAATTAAGAACTTCATTATTGAATTCTAGCTGCCAAAAATACCAGGGACATTAAAATCACAAGGGGCTCAGCTACAAATGCCCCCTTTTCATTGTAAGTCCCTGAATCTTGAGGGATAGAAGTGTTCACTGGTTTGCCATGTAGTACAGTTACCACAAATTTCGGGGGATGAGAGATGATACTTTGTCTTATGTAGGAAAAGAGGTGCCATGAAGTTTCCTAGAAGACATCAGCCCAGTAGTCACAGAATCTGTGTTCTCGTCACCTTGGCAAACAGTTATTTGGGAAAACAAGGTTGCTTAGGCCCAGCCCAAAGTTCATTTTGCCTGGTTTTATTTTTTTTTTAAAGAAAATATATTTTATTGATTTTTTACAGAGAGGAAGGGAGAGGGATAGAGAGTTAGAAACATCAATCAGCTGTCTCCTGCACAGCCCCCACTGGGGATATGCCCTTGACCGGAATCGAACCTGGGACCCTTGAGTCCGCAGGCCGACGCTCTATCCACTGAGCCAAACCGGTGAGGGCTTGCCTGGTTTTAACATTCCAAGATCTGAGGTATAAGACCGGCAAGGCAGTTCCCCTGGCATGGCAGCTCTGGTTCCACTTTCAAGTGGCTCCATTTACATTCTGTTTACAGTAATTAAGATCTTTGATTAAGATTTTTTCTTGAAAGCATTGCTGATCAATCATCAGAGAATGGCATGATCAGTAATGTAAAGCACCATCGGTCTTTTGCTGTCAGGTGAGTCTGGGCAGACCTGGGACCCTCCTGTGCTGCTGATGGGAGGGTAACACGGTGTATGAGTGTCCTTCCCCCAGATTCCTGCACGACGCCTCCCTCACTTCCTTCAGGTCTCTGCTTAAATGTCCCCTTCTCAGGAAGGCCTTCCCTGATGGCGCTTTATACTTGCACCCTTCATGTCTAATCCCATCTCCTGCTCTATCCCCCCTCCCCCTCCCCCCGCTTTAGTGCATCTCCTTATTTATTTCTCCTGAATGCTTCTGTTTCCCCAGCGGGAACATCGGTTCACAAGGGCCAGGGACTTTTGTCCCTGCTGCATTCCCTAATGCCAGGCAGGCAGGCAGTGTTCAATAAACGCCTGATGAATAACCAAACGAGAGGTGGGTCTAAGCCCCCTACACAGCCCAAATCCTCAATCCCAAGACATGGTCCCTCCTCCTCCATCGTCTGCTTTTCTCTCCCAGGGGGCTGGGGTTCTGCTGCCTGATTTTAGAGACACTCGTTCTCTTCCAAGTCTAGCTCTGATGATTCACGTCCATGCTCTGGGTGCAATCACTGAGGAAGAAGTTGGCAGGGTTTTTTAAGTAGGAGGTGGGCTTTCCCTGGGTTTGCTCAGGAGCAAAGTGGGAAATACATTTCCCAAATGGCCGTTCTGTGCCAGCAGAGAATGTGGGGGATACAGCCGCCCCTCCTGTGTCTCCTCTATTGGGGCAGCTCAGGGTGGGCTGTGCAGGAGTCTGGGTGCAGTGAGGAGGAAAAGGCTGGGAAACTTGCTCACTTGTCAAAACCATTAATAATATCGAGAAGGATGTGCTCTCAAGACTGTCTTGTCTTTATTCCAAAAGCTTAAAAGAGGGCCACTGCCTGGAACGCCTTTTCCCGTTAGTACCGTCACCACAGATTTCCGCTGATGTGGCTGGATGGCCCCTCCTGGTCTTCCTGTGGACAGCTGAGGGCCGCATGGTAAGTGGTGGCCAATGAGGAGTGAGTGGAAATACCTGTATCACTTCTGGACCAGAACACTGACCTGTCCGTGTGGGACCCTCTGGGACTCACTTTGCTTTTAGGGCAGCAAGTGGAAATGTCCTATGTGGTGGCTGCTCCAATCATTAGGGAGGTCCCAAGTGGCCACAGTAAGCAGAGCCCCCTTCTCCTTCACTGGCAACTCTGGGGGATGTTTGTTTCTGCAGCATAACCTAGCTTTCCTGACTTATACACCCTGGCATCTCCTTAGTTTGCTCTTTAGTCTCCTTCAGGTATTTCTCCAATATCACTTTCTCACTGACCCTTATATGGATCTCAAATGGCTGGTGGGGAAAAAAAGACATCTCCTGTACATCTGATGGAGAAATTGGTACCCAAAAAGGTAAAGTTCAAGATTACAATCTGGCCAGCATGGCTCAGTGGTTGAGCATTGACCTACGAATCAGGAGGTCACGGCTCGATTCCCAGTCAGGGCACGCGCCCTGGTTGCTGGCTCGATCCCCAGTGTGGGGCGTGCAGGAGGCAGCCGATCAATGATTCTATCTCATCATTGATGTTTCTCTCTCTCTCTCCCCCTCTCCCTTCCTCTGTGTGAAATCAATTATATATATATATATATATAAATGATTACAATGAGCTAGTTATTTCTGTTCTCTGAGCCTCTGCCTGGAGCCCAACTTTCCCTATATCTTGGCTTGGTTGATTCCTCCTCATCACTCAACCTTAAACTCCAAGGAACCCCACTCAGAGAAACCTTCCCAGACTCCCAGGCAAAAGGTTTTCCCCTCTATTCAGCACAACCAAGCATCTCATTCTCTTCCCAGCATGTTTCCCACACTGAATCAGTCGTCGATTTACGCATTTACTTGTTTACAGATTCTTTGCTCCCTAAAACACCAGCTCCCCAGTGCCCAGAACAGGACGTGGCACACAGTAGTTGCTCATTGTTGGTTGCGTGGGGAATGCATGTCGACCTTAGGTGCCTGAGGGAGGATTGTTTAAATAATACTAATGACTGGGAAATGTATTTATCTCTCCTTCCAATGATCAGGCTGTATTCCTGGGAAGTGAGAGGCAGGTGGGACAGCCGCGGTCGCTTTCATAGAACCCTTTGAGCTGACAAACCACCCCCTGATTCCTACGACTGCCACACTTAGCGGATGGGGAAACTGAGGCTGAGAGAGGCAGTGTATTTGCCTGGTTCACAAGGAGTGTGGATGGCACGGCTGGGGCTAGACCTATTATTCTGGCCTATAAATGACTTTTTTCCTATCTCACCCCTTGGCTGTGCTTACATAGTACTTTATGTTTATAACAATCGGCCCATGAGAGCCTTAAAGGAGAGGGGAGGTACTGATTCATTCCAGCACTGCCAGTGCCTAGCGTGGCGCCTGGTGCTTAGCAAGCGCTCGATAAATACTCGTCAAACAAATTAATGGCCGAGTCCCAGTAAAATCCTTAAGTGCCTTCTGTTTTATTTCCCTCTGATTTTTTTAAAGCATGGTTCATTCAGGAAAAATATAAAGAATGTAAAAAAAACCCCCAAAACTCAGCTCAGGAGAACACCCAATACCACAGCACACGGAATAAAAATGGGGTGGATTTGATGGGGAAAGAGATAAAGGCCCACAGTGGTCACGAGAAAGGCTGCATGTCACAGTTTATACCCGTTATAGGTCATGCAATGCCTGTTAAATATGTTTGAGTCCTCCTTTCCCCATTTATTTTCAAAATTGTCCCGGTTTGAACGATACATTATAGTGTCTCTGCCTGTGCGATACCTGTCACCATCTTTGGACTCACCAGCTCCCTCTTGCTCTCACTCACTCCCTTCCAGCCACATGGGCTGTCTTGGGGCTCCTTACAAATGCCAAGCTCACTCCTGCCTCAGGGCCTTTGCACTGGCGGTTCTGTTGGCCTCAGTCTCTCTACTCTTATGTACATGCATGGCTCCTCCTCATCTCCTTCAGGTCTTGTTAGAACTGCAACCTCGCACCTTGACGATCCACAGCCCCTCTACTGTTTTATTTTTCTCCTGAACTTTAATCATTTTCTGACACAGGAGTTGGCAAACTACAGCCACCTGTTTTGTAAATTAAGGTTTTTGTTGTCACACACCCAAGCCCATTCATGATGTATTTTCTCTGTGGCTGATATCATGCTTAAACAGAAGGTTGAGTAGTTGCAACAGAGATTGCATGGCCCACAGAGCCTGAACTATTTAAGGTATTATCTGCCCTTTATAAATACAAACAAATATATAAAAATATGTATCTCTTAATTATCTTATTGACTGCCTGCTTCCCCCACTAAAATGTCAACTTCCCTCAAATAGGGATTCTGCTTCCTCTGTTCTCTGCATATACTGGGTGCCTGGAGGAGTGCGTGCACACAGGATGCACTCAACAAAGGCTTGTTGAATGAAAATGTCATCTACAGTCCCCCCAAATCTGATGCTTTGCTATTGGCCAAAATGAACATCTACGAATGAAAAAGGGCTGAGGGCAAGATCAGCTTCAACCATTAGCAATCATTTGTCAAGGGGCATCCTATATAGTAAAAGGCTAATATGCAAATTGACTGAAGGGCACAATGACTGGTTGCTATGATGTGTACTGATCATCAGGGGGCAGACACTCAACGCAGGAGCTGCCCCCTGGAGGTCAGTGCGCTCCCACAGGGGGAGCACTGCTCAGCCAGAAGCCTGGTTCACGCGGGGAGCGGGCCTAAGCTGTCAGTTGGACATCCCCTGAGGGCTCAAGGACTGTGAGAGGGTGCAGGCCAGGCTGAGGGACCACCCCCCAAGTGCATGAATTTCATGCACCGGGCCTCTAGTGTGTTTATAATCACCAACTACAACACCGTATTGTTGCCTTCTTAATTAACATTAATGGAGAAATAAATAGTGAGAGAAACACAGGAAATCACAGAGAGGCGAGAAAGAGGAGGAGAAGGTGAAGGAGGAGGAGGAGAGAGAGACAGGGACAGAGAGATGGACACACACACTACGTTCTCGGTGTCTCTTCTATTTTTTTAAAAATATTTTTATTGACTTCAGAGAGGAAGGGAGATGGAGAAAGAGATAGAAACATCAATGATGAGAGAGAATCACTGATAGGCTGCTTCCTGCACATCCCCAATTGAGGATTGAGCCCACAACCTGGGCATGAGGCTTTGACCGGAATCAAACCCTGGACCCTTCAGTCCGCAGGCCGATGCTCTATCCACTGAGCCAAACCGGCTAGGGCTCGGCGTCTCTTCTTATAAAGGCACTAATCCCACTGCGAGGACCCACCTATCACCTAAACTGTCACCTCCTCTGAGGGTTTCTAGGCCCAGGGACTGAAGAAGTCACCTATGAGAGTCCCTTAGTCTCAACTGTTGTTGTTGTTGGGGGGCGGGGGACCCTGGGGACTCCTGAGGATAGAATTCAAGGAGCCTGTGAATGTGAAGAGAACAAAGTTAATCCTTCACTTTCCAAATTTCCACAGGAGATGGGCATTTTCTTCCATTATGAAGGGAGGCAGCTGTCTGGACAGAACCGCGACGCTTGTCACCACCAGAAATCGCATACAGTTTACAGATATTGCACAACTTCTTTTGAGCTTAATTCTCTCATGAAACGATGGGATTTCTCTGAACCATCACCAGGTCCACTGGAAATGGGTTATAAAGTCTAAAACTGCATCACGGACCTGTATTTATTTATTTATATTTTTACTGATCTCAGAGAGAAAGGGAGAGGGGGAGAGAGTTAGAAATATCAATGATGAGAGAGAATCACTGCTTGGCTGCCTCCGGCACACCCCCTACTGGGAATCAATTTTGCAACCCGGGCATTGCCCTTGACTGGAATTGAACCCAGGACCCGTCAGTCCCCAGGCCGACACTCTATCCACTGAGCCAAATGCACAGATCTGTTTTAAAAAATATTTTGGTAACAATTTCAATGCATTCGGCTTCCTTTGCCATCTCATCTCTTTTAATTTATGCCTTTAAAATCATCAGATGACGAAGTGGTCTGTGGCTCAACAAGGTAAGGATCTCGAAGGCAGAACAATCAGGCACCACACTGTGCCTTTTAGAATGACCATCGTCAAAAACACGAGACAAGTGATGGTGAGGATGTGGAACAAAGGAACCCTCGTGCACTGTTGGTGGGGCTGTAAGTTGGTTCAGCAACTATGGAAAACAGTAGTTCCTCAGAAATTAAAAATAGAACTACCATATGATCCAGTAATTACAGTTCTGGATATTTATTCAAAGGAAATGAAAACACTAAATTGCACACACACACACACACACACACACACACACCGTGGAATACTATTCAGCCATAAGAAAAGGAAATCCTGCAAGTTGTGACAATGTGGATGAAGCTTGCGGGCATTACACTGAGTGAAATAAACCGGAGAAAGACTAATCCTGTGTGATCTCATCTACACTGGAGTCAAAAGAAACCAAACTCTTAGAAAAAGAGATCAGATTTGTGGTTACCAAGAGGCAGGAGAGAGGGAGCTGGGTGAAGCTGCTCCAAGATACAAACCTCCAGACAAGATGAATAGGTACCGGGGATGTAATGTACAACTCTAGATGCGGTGACTCTAGTCATCACTCCTGTCTGGGACACCAGGAAGTTGCTAAGAGAGCGGATCCTAACGGTACTCATCGCAGGAAAAATAACCATTTTCTGGGTAACTATATGAGGTGATGGGTGTTAACCAAACTTACTGTGGTCATCAGTTTACAAAAGATGTAAGTCCAGTCATTATGCTGCACACCTCACACTCTAGTGTCGGATGTCAATGAGACCTCAGTAAAACTGAAAACCAAACCCAAAACCTGAGGTGGGCTCTCCTGCTCCCAATCTTCTCTCTTTTCTGTCCCAGACTTTAGTGAGAGTTTAAAGAAATGACTTATTTACAAGTTAAACCAACAGATTTGCTCAAAGCAAGTTGCCATAAACCTTCAAATAGTAAAAAATAAAAAAAAAAGAAAAGAAAGAAAGAAAAGAAAGGAAAGAAAAAGAAATATATCTGCGAAGCACAATGGGCAAAGTGCAATAAAGCCAGGTGAAGTGCCTGTATTAAAAGATCTAAAATTATATTGCAACACATGCACAGTGAAAAAGTATTCAACATCCGTGTGCCCTCTGGATTCCCATGTCCCGAGGGGCCTTCCCTACTTAAGAGTTCTGAGGATGACCAATCCCCGCTCCCCGCCCCCGCCCATCCTCAAAGGCCTGCTCTTCTGCAAACATGTTGAGTTGTCCCTGGGCTGCCTCCCTGGCTCAGGGTCCCCCCACGGCAGCCTCAGGAGTTGGCTGGTCCCGGGGGGCCACCTCCCTCCAGCCCTCATCACTCACGTTGTAGAGGAGGTCAGTCCACCCTTCCATGGTGATGCACTGGAAAACAGTCAGCACTGCAAACAGGATGTTGTCGAACTGAGTGATCCCGTTGTTGGGCCCTTCCCAGTAGGGCTGGCATCTGGTCCCATTGGGGCAGGTGCGGGCGGGTTCCTCTGTCCCACATGGAGCTGGGGACTCACTCTGAATGTCATCTGTGAAAGGGAAGGGCAGAAAAGTCAGGAG
This sequence comes from Myotis brandtii, assembly GCF_000412655.1. Taxonomy (NCBI): domain Eukaryota; kingdom Metazoa; phylum Chordata; class Mammalia; order Chiroptera; family Vespertilionidae; genus Myotis; species Myotis brandtii. The sequence continues at coordinate 636,289 of NW_005370658.1, forward strand.
AAGGAGCCTGGGAAAAAGCTCTGAGAAGCAGGGGCCCAGGAAGATGCAATGCTGTTGGGGGAAAAAAAAAGGGTTATTGGGATGAATTTATCAATTATGTTAAAAACAAACCCAGCACTTGCCTTCGTTGATCTATTCATTGTTTTCTATTTCATTAATTTCTTCTCTAAGCTTTATTACTTTCCCTACATTTTTTGGATGAATTAACTTCCTTTAAAGCTATAAACTGCTCTGTAAGTGTGGCTTTAGCTGCACCTCGTAAATTCTGTCATGTGTCATCATGGTTCAGGTGAAATATTTGGCAATTTCCACTATTATTTCTTCTTTGACCCAGGGATAACCAAGAAGTATTTCTCTTAAAAAAAAAACTTGTCAGTGATATGTAAGATAGAGTAGTATAACGAACTCCCATGGACCTATCACCAATTTCAACATTTATCAACTCAGGGCCACTCTTGTTTCATCTACATCCCCTTCCCACACTTTGCCTTGCCACTAGAATATTTTTAAAGAAAATCTCAGACATCCTGTTATTTCACCCACAAATAACCATGTCTCCCAATTTCCAGACACATTTAGAATGGTCTTTTTTGTTACCGATTTCCAGCTTAATTGCATTGTGGCTAGTGGATATGTTCTGTATTATTCAGTCTTTTGAAATCTGTCAAGATGTGCTCGATGGTCCTGAATACAGTCAACGTTGGTAAATATGCTGTGTGCATTGTGAGGTAGTTGGGTGCAGTGTTCTCCAGACTCCATTAGGGCAAAGTTGTCCATCACACTGTGTTATCCTTCTGTAGCCTGATTTTTTTTTTCTTGAGATGTGCTGGGCTCAGGGAGCTGTTCTGGGGGCGATGAAGGCCAGTACACACAGTACTCACTCTCAGGCACAGGAGCTAAGCTCTCTCCCCACAAAGCAGGAGGCAGATTGTGAAAATGCCACCAGTAGAGAGACACGTGCGAAAGGAAGAGCCTTTTGCTAGAAACCAAAGACAGCTCTCGGCTAAGTTGGGTTGGGGCTGATAGTCGGGTCTAAATTCCGAGGGGTTGATCGGGAGGGAGAGATGCCTGTGTGAACACCTGGAGCCAGTGGAGCACACATCCCGGGGGTGTCCCCAGCGGACCAGAGCAGCAGACGGGAGAGGACCCTATTCAGGGAGTGATGTTTCTGAAGGTTTTCAGGGAGTGACATTCTCCACCAAGAAAACAGACAGCTGAGTGTGTAAACTCAAGCTTCCCACTAAATGAAAACTCATCTCAGTGCATGTGCTCCAGGCTGCGCACCAGGCCCCAGCCTCCACGCAGCACAGGGACATCAACCAGCAGGGAACGCAGGCATCTCATCGGCCTTTGAAGCTGAGTTAAACAGAAACTCGAAGTCCTGCAAACTAATGCCCACAGCTCTCAGAAGTGTCACTAGTTTAAGGGGCTGGGAATGCCTTCCTATTCACCCTGGACCTGGTGGAGGGGCCATGGTTTATACATAAGGCTCAGGGCAGGGCGAAAAAAAAAATCATGGGCTCCTATACTAAATGAGAGCCACTGTTTGTTGGGAAGGTTGCCTCTGCTGGGAACCTTCTGCCTTCACCCTGTGCACGAGTCTGGCTCTGTTCCTACCCGTGTTACCCCACTGACCACTGGTCCCTCCTTGTCCTCAGGGCTGCAGTAGCTCTCGCATGTTCATAGCACGGGGATAACATCTTGCTTTCGTTTTCATTACTATGAATTGGTTGCAAAGGAGGGCTCTTGTCTCCTTAAACTACAGTGGGGCCTTGACTTACGAGTTTAATTCGTTCCGTGACGGAGCTCGTAACTCAAATTACTCGTATGTCAAATCAAAAGTGAACAAGTGAGACACGTGATGCTGGGCTGATGTTGTGGCGTTCACTGTGACGTTCGCTGCGCCAACTAGCGGTGGGGTATCTGAAGCTGGCTCATAACCCGAATTTTAGCTCGCAACTCAAAGCAAAAAATCGGCCGAGAGACCACTCGTATCTCGAAAAACTCGTTAGTCAGGACACTCGTAAGTCAAGGGCCCACTGTATTTTGGAAGCTGTTGGAAAGCGGGTAGAATTCCACTTTATCTTTGTGTTTCTTTTCTTTTCTTTTTTTTAAAATTACGACTTGTTTCTTTTTAAAAAAAATATATATATTTTATTGATTTTTTTACAGAAAGGAAGGGAGAGGGAATAGAGAGTTAGAAATATCGATGAAAGAGAAACATCGATCAGCTGCCTCCTGCACACTCCCTACTGGGGATGTGCCCGCAACCAAGGTACATGCCCTAGACCGGAATCGAACCTGGGACCCTTGAGTCCACAGGCCGACGCTCTATCCGCTGAGCCAAACCGGTTAGGGCTCTCTTTGTGTTTCTGTGAGCATTTAGCACGGTGCTGGGCGCATGGGAACCGGGCTCCTGATGACAAAGAAATGCAACGGAAAACGTGTCTGTCTTTAGTGGCTCTGCCCAGTGGTGTTCTTGATCCCGATCCCCCTCAACTCCCTGCCTCCTTTCGTGAAACACGCGGAGCGCTGCTTCTGGAAAAGCAACCGTCCAGAGTCTGAGGAGTTTGGTTATAAATATATTTTAAAATTAACCTGCTGCCTGGGTGTCTGTATATATCTGTCTCTTACTCACACGCCTTATAATTTTCATCGTGAGCTCCTCAGTCATCTTCCTAAACGGAGGCTTCCCACCTCTGGGGGCCCCTCCCACGCCTGTCCCCTCACAACCCCACTCAGACCCAAGCCCAAGTCATGTATCTTCTTGGCTGGAAAGGAAAAAAAAAGCCAACAAAGTGACCAAATCTAGGACCCAGATGTCCTGGTTTCTCTGCTCCTGGCTGCTTTTTCCGGGGGCCCTGCCCTGCATCTCTCCTCGAATTCCCGCCTGGTGACGAGGCCAGGCGCAGAAATAGCTCTGCCTCAATTAACACCTTCTTCATCGGGGAAAGAAATAATTAGGACATCCCATATTGAGCGAACTGCACAAGCTCAGGAGAGAAGGAGACAGGAGGAGCAAGAAGAAAAAAAAGAAAAGGAAAAAAAAAGCATCTCAAATAAACCTTTCCTCCTGGGGTTTCCTTTCCCCTGGGGAGGGGGCTGAGCCGCGTGGGGGTCACGGCAGAGCAGGTGGGTGGGAAGGTTCTCCAGGGCAGAACCTTCTCCCAGCAAGACCTGCCTACAACCTCTCTCCTTCCTACGCGGGTCTCTTTCAGCTCCACCGTCGCTCTGTCCATTCCTTCAATTCACGGAGCCCCGGACCCAGGACTAGCGCTGCCATCCAGCCCGTTTGCGCTGAGACAGCCAGTGGTCCAAATCCTGACACACAGGCTTCCCTCCGTATCTGGTTCCAGTTGGTTCTTGGTAGCAGGGGATTTAACGGAAAATGTATCTGGAAGCTATTGGGTCTCCGAGTGTGTGGATAGTGGGGACACTGCCCTGCCACACTGCTGACTCAGAGCTGAGTCCCGGGGCGGGGGTGGGGGTGCCTCCTGGCTTTCCTCCTGCCGGCCCCACACCCATTCTTCTTGCCCCAGCCACTGAGGGGCTGACACGGACGCAGCGTGGACGGAGAGGGCCCAGGACCTTGTTCTGGCTGGTCAGTGCCAGGACTCCCAGCTGGAGTGTTTGAGGCACATGCAGAAGTCATCCCTGTTCTCCTTTCCTTCAGGTCACCACCCAGAAAGCAACCAGACCCCTGGTCCAGGGGCCCTTCCTCTTCCTGCTTTGGACTCAGCGTGGGCTGTGGGCACTGCCAGGGAATTTGGCAGAGGCGGCCGGCACCCTGTCCGTATCCTGTTGCCACCTGCCCTGCCTGCTCCCACCCGAAAACACCTTCATGCCCACCCAGGAGCCGTCCTCACCAGTGATGGGCAGAAGTCAGTGAACAAGTACCCAGCTCCCTCGCTCCTCAGGGGCACGGCGCTGAGCTGTGTGTCCTCTGCTGTCTCCCCGAGGTGCCCAATGGGACCGAGCCCCGGCTGCCCACAGTGGTAATCTGCTTGGTGACACCCCTTTACGAGATGTCTTCCCTTCCCTGTCTGACTTCCACACGCCCCCGATGGCACTTCGTGGGACCACTTCCCAAATAAACCACTGGACAGCTTCTGGGGAACCCCAAAGCAAGGCCCTGGCAACAACAAGATCTGCGGTGCTGCTACGCCCCGTCTTGCCTGCAGTGCATCTGGAAGCTTCCCGGAGAAGCGAACCCTGCAGAGCCCTCCCAGGAGCTTGTCCCCAGGGGAGGGAAATACACGGGAACAAGGTTGGGAAAAAACACATGATGAGCTTCAGACCTACCTGTCCCCTCTTCAAAGCAGGTGGTATGAAATTTTCCCATATAAAATTCTAACCCTATGATTGCAAAAATAAGGATTGCAAAAAATAGGAGAAGGCCGATCTGCAGCAAGGGGATCATCGCCTTCATGATCGACTTCAGGACGACTTGTAAACCTGGGGAGACAAGGAGAGATGCCCCATGGCCGTGAGCAGTTACCCAGGAGGCCCTCCCCCTCCATGCTTCCGAGGGAACCCAGAGCCCACGGGAGGCTGGGGATGGCTGATGGTGAGGAAAGGACACACAGAGGCTCCTCATTATTATAACAGGCGCAATCCCCCTTGATTTTTAAAAGCACTTATGTTAAAACATTTAAAAAAGTACTTGCTATATGCTGTGTCATTTGATGAACCTGTGGGCTAAAAGGAGTGGAAATCCATTGCTTTCTGAGCCGTGGTCCCAGGTGCTGGGTGGCTCCCACCCAGAGCCGGGCGGCTTTTACTAATTTTTTTCCCCACCAACAAGGGCCTCTTTTCCTCATTTGTGCCAAGGCACCATGTAGACAAGTAGCAACTCTGCACGGGCAAGCAGTTGGCCTCCCAGTTCCAATCCAGAGAAACCAGACATAACTTCCCTGGCTTCCAGCACAAGCCCGCCACGCGGTGGGCGCACGTGTAAAATGATCCCCGTTTGCAGAGGTGGAGAGAGTGGTCGTGATTCACCCAAGGGCGTGAGAAACAACAGAGCCGGGACTCAAACCCAGGTCTGAGTGGTGTCAGAGCCCATGTTTGTGACCACTGGGCTACCTATTAGGAAAGTCTGTGGTTAAAATTAGGGTTCCAGCATATAACCTGGGACTTGCTTCTTGATGAGAGAACTTTGCACGGCCCAGATCAGCACCTCCTGACAGGTGGAGACCCTAGCACGAGAGGGACACTGTCGAGATAGCCCAAGGGGACTATGCTACCCCAAGGGGTCCAAAATGGAAGGCGATGCTAATGGAGGGAGCGTGGCACTGTGGGCCAAGCCAGAACCCCTCTGCTGTGGGGGCATCCACCCTCCAGCTGCTGCGAGCATTGGCTGCTAAGGGCTTCCAGCTCCCCTCCTCTTCACAGGGTTGCCCTTGGTTATAAAGAGATGCCTTACCTGGGAGACTGTTGCTGCCCCCACCTCCCACCCCCAACAATTGGCCAGAGAGTACAAAAGGCCAGCCTCCTTTTGTGTTTGAGGCACCAGTGGAGGACAACCCTGGTGCTATTCACACTCCATTCCCTCATCCCCTCCCTCCTGACAGCCCGCCCCCCCATAAAGGAGGGGCAAGTGAACACCTAAGTCTGCTCTGAGGGGGCCAGACAGCCCTACTCATCTACTTGCTAGCAATGTGACCTTGAACAAGTCAAGTAGCCCTTCTGAACCTCGGTTTCTCCACCTGTAAATGGGCATGACAACAGTGCCTCCCTCCCACAATTAAATGAGGGAGTTCATACCTAGCAAAGCCCCTGACATGTCAGACTCCTGTTAGTGTTAGCTTGGGGATGGCTCTTAATTTAAAATGATGCAGACACCTGCTGGGACCCTGCAGACACCTGGCTAGAAGTGCCTTCGTTCTACAAGGAGACCCTGCTGGTGGTCTTCTGGGAAATCCTACTCTTTAAATCTGGATGGCAATGAACCTGAAGAACGACACCAATGACAATGGTGACAGCAATAGAACCCACATCACAGGCTTGTTATGAGGATACATGAGTTTAAAAATGGCAAATACTTAGAACAGTGCCTGGCACATAGTAACTGAGGCCGTAGGACAGAAAAAGGCCAGCTCAGTGTTTGTTTGGTTTTTGCAGCTGAACATAACCCTGACCCTGAATATTGCAGCCACCGCCAGAGGCTGGAGGAGAAGCACTCGTAGAGAATGAGAAAGCAGGGCGGAACGAGAATGGACTTCGGGGCTGGCCACCAAAAAGCTGCAGGAACTCAGGTGAGTAGTTTAACCTTTCTGCGTCTCAGCCTTTGCATCTGTAAAATGGGTTTATGGGGTGATTACAATCATGAACTAAAATAATGCATTTAAAGCTCTTTGTGCAGTGCCTGGTACACCATACAGGCATTCCAGAAACGGGAACGGTCACTGCCACCAGGGTTACTGCCCAGGCGTGGGGCCACACTTGCCAACGCCTGGTTCTGCCACTTAGCAGCCATGGCACCCTGATCGAAGTATTCAGCCGCCCTGGGTCTGCTCCCCCATCTGTAAAATGGAGATTTCAGGACTAGCAGCTTCGCAGGGCTGCGAGTACTGAATGAGATGATGTGTGGCACTTAGCATGGCTCCTGGGAGACAGCAGGCGCTCCACAAATGGGGGCTGTGGTTATGGATGAGGCTCCTGGCCTGCTTTCAGGAGCTCACCCAGACCCGAAGCCAGGTTCCTGAGGGTTCCCTGGGGAGCTTCCCCAAAGCGGAGGCTGCCCCAACACAGGGTAGGGCAGCACCCGGGGGCCCCTCCTGAGATGCAGGGGGGGAAACCGACGACTCCAGGGCCCCAAGCAGACCCCTTGCCAGGATCGGAAACTCACGCACTTGGGATTCCAGACACCAGCTTGAGCGGTCGCAGCACTCGAACTGCCCTCAGTGTCCGTAGGTCAAACTCTGTCCCAACTGTCGCCAAGATGCTGGAAGAAAGAGACCAGAGTGGAGAACAGAGGGTGGGTTTCAGGGTCAGACAGGTGGGCGGGGTGCTTGGGGTGTGATGTTGTCAGTTATTGGCTGGGTGACCACAGGCAGGTGACGTTACCATTGCTGGGCCTCAGTTCTGTCACCTGTAAAAACAGTGTTAATGTTGCCGGTTTCACGGGATAACATGTGATTTTTGACCCCAAACAGGTGGGTGGTTGATGAAAATAAATGCTGGAGTAGGAGGAATGGAATGTGATGATCAATACATTTCACAACCACCATCAGAATGGAGAATGGAATGTGGTGGGGTGATGATCAATACATTTCACAACCACCATCAGAATGGATTGGGGGGATCCTGGGGGCACTGGGGGAGAGACGGGAGAATGGCAGAGCCTTTAAGGGCTTGGTGCTCTTTACCAACTGGCAGGAAAGTAGTTCAGTATTAATAGCCCGGACTAGCCCTAACCGGTTTGCTCAGTGGATAGAGCATCGGCCTGCGGACTCAAGGATCCCAGGTTCGATTCCGGTCAAGGGCATGTACCTTGGTTGAGGGCACATCCCCAGTAGGGAGTGTGCAGGAGGCAGCTGATCGATATTTCTCTCTCATCGATGTTTCTAACTCTCTATCCCTCTCCCTTCCTCTCTGTAAAAATCAATAAAATATATTAAAAAAAAATAGCCCGGACTACATGGGTTCAAATCCTAGTTCTGCCACTTCCCAGCTGGGTGACGTTGGGCAAGTCACTTCCCTGCTCCCTGCCTCAGTTTCCCCCTTCGTATAATGCGATGACAGTACCTGAGAGTACAGTACTCAACACTACACTTCAAACAACAGTACACCGCAAGGGTTGTGAGGATTAAATGAATTGATAGTTGCAAAGTGGTTGGCACAGTGCCCGGCACACAGGAAGCTACTCGTAAATAAATGGAAGAATGAACAAACCAAGAAGAGGTGTGGCCCTGATGGTGTGGACCAGCTGGCACTGGCTCTAGAAAGCAGCCACAGACCCCAAGTCTCAGGTCAACATGAGTCACTCTTGCAAATACAGGTAAGAGAAGCCTTCTGTAGACCCCTACCCCACCTGGAAAGACCCCCACCTACTAAGACCTCATTTGTAAAAGCGTTACTGCTGAGAAAAGGGGTCCCACAGCAGCTCCTCCTAAGGCTCCACGGGGAACCTCCCTGACCTGTTTCCTGAACGAGTCCATTTCCAAGGTAAGTGATGTAGAATGAGCTACCACGGAGCCACTCAGCAGAAAAGGCTGTCACCATCACTTCAGATGATGGACAAGAGATGCTGGAAACCAGTGGAGGGTGGCTAAGCAAATGATTTGAAGGTGTCATCAGTCTTTGCCAGGGGTCTGGACCTTACCACTTGGGTCTGTAACAACCAGTACCTGCGTCTCTTTGACTGAGAGCTTTCTCCAAAACTGAGACTGGCCCTATGGGAGCAGCCCGCAACCAGAGACTGCTGGGAGTAGGTGGATCAATTCCCAGGCTTCCTCACCTCTTATTCCAAACGGCTCTAAGATGTGTTCCCAAGAGGGATTGATCCCAGCTGCCCACCAGAATGACCTGCCCATCAACACTTCCTGGGGTCACCTCCCAGATGAACTACTTGCACCTAAATCCTTGTTTCAGGATCTATTCTGAGGCACCCCAAACTAAGACAGGGGTTGTTTCCAACTCTTTTTCAAGACTACTCCTAGAGCAGAGATGGCATTTTAGATTGGACGGACCTATTTTTCCACCATCAACAAATGTGCATCTGAGTATGTCCTATGTGCCAGGCAGGGCAACACACAAGACTCTCCCTGCCCCATGGAGCTGATACAGAAGAAAAATGTTTAACAAAAAAGTGGACACAATGAATGAACCCACCGCTGGTATGATGCATTCTTAGAGAGAGCCAGAAGACAACGGCTCTGACAGCACACAGCAGGTCATGTTAACTAGTCTGGGACCCAGGGAGGATCCGTCTCAAGCTGAAGCCTCATGGATGATGAGGAGGAATCTGGTCAGTGGGGGAAGAACTTTCTAGACTAAGGGAATGGCTGAGACAGAGCGCATGGGTGGGAAGAAGCTCGGTAAATTCAAGGAACGAGATGGTGCCACGAAGCTGGAGCACAGGAGGGAGCCATGCCATACAACCCCAAATAACTTCCAATTCAATTTACTCTATTTTTCTCTTCCTCTACCAACGTTCTCATATTCCTTTGAGTTCCTCAAACACTATCCTATTTCTACATCTCACTGTCTCCCCCTCTTGGCAGATAGCTGGTTAGAGTGTGCGGAGCAAATGACAGGTATCATTTGAGTCTTCATTGAATTCACAAACATTAGCTGAGTACCTACAACATAGGAGACAGAGATTCTGGGGGCACCAAGAATAAACCCAACAATATGCTGGGTGTCAGGGTGATGAGCACGAGGGAGAAAAGCAATGCAGGGAGGGGGGAGGGAAACATCAGCGACACGGGGCAGGATGAGGGGGGTAATGACATGAACATCAGTTGGGGAAAGCAATGGTTCTTTACCATCTGGCAAGGAAGTAACTCAGTGATAAGAATGCCCAGGAGAACTTCACTAAGAGCTGCGTGTGAAATTTGTAATTTTCTAGCAGCCACATTATGAGAGTAAAAAAATAAAAAGCATGTGAAATTAATTTTAATAACATGGTTTCTTTAACCCCGTCTATCCAAAGCATTATCATTTCAACAGGCAATCAACATGAAATATTTATTAATAATACGTTTTATACATTATTTTCTTTGGAGGAAGCCTTTGAAATCTGGTGCATATTCTTCACTTAGGGCACATCTTAGTTGCGGTACTTAATGGCTGCATATGGCCAGTGGTGAAAGTCCTGGACAGTGCCGGCCCAGGGAAAGAGACACTGAAGTAAAGATGTGAAGAAAGATAGGGGGTGAGGCTTATGAATAAGTCAGGGGGAAACTCGAGGCAGAGGGATGGCCAGTGCAAAGGTCCTGAGGCATAACTATACCTGGTGCATTTGAGGAACAGTGCAGAGGCCAGTGTGGCTGGAGCCAAGGGAGCCAGAGTGACAGTAGGAGGATGCGAGGGCAGGAGGGGATGAGACCTTGCAGGCCACGGGAGGATTCTGGCTTTTGCTCGGAGTGAGGTGGGAGCTATGGAGGGTTCTGAGCAAAGGAGAGACATAATCTGACAGAGAATAAGACCCCCCTGGGATAAGTCCAAAAGCTGAAAGACTTGGGGAGGAAGCAGCTGCATTGTTCCAGGGGAGCGCTCATGGGTCTAGATCAGGTTGTGCTGGACGTAATGGAACACTGAGGTGAACTCAACCCTGCCCTAGAGACGATCACACAAGTAAGTGAATGAGAGACCAAGTCCTCTGGTCCCAGAGCTGTAGGAGGCAGGAATAAGGAGGAAGTGAATACAGACAGGAGGGCTGGGATCATCATCATCATCATCATCATCATCATCATCATCATCGCGGAGCCCGAGTCTGAGGAGGCAGCACAGCACCAAGCTCGAAAAATCTCAGACCTGGGGCTAAACCCCAGCCCCATGTTTTCTCCTTGTGTGGCCTTTGCTGGGACGTGTCTGAGCCTCAGAAAGGCAGAACTTCCCTCCTGCCCGGGGCCATCCTAGCCAGCACCCAAGATGGCCTGCCTCCTGGTCTCCTCCCTGGAAAGGTGAGAAGGAAGGAGAAGGAGAAGGGGAGGCGAAGGAAGGCCTCTCTGGCCGAGAGCACCCGCAGAGGCAGAGGCCTTGCTCAGGGTGTGAGGTGCCTAAGCCATCGGCGGGCTGCACGGTGGAGGCTGTGAACCGGAGGCTGAGGAGGCGGGTCTTGTCGTGCGGACAGTGGGAGTCATGTAAGGTTTCGGAGCAGGGGAGGGATGTGATTGGGGTTGGCGTCAGGAAGACAAGCCTGACAGCTGAAAGGACAGATTGGTGGTGATGGGGGCAGGAGCTAGGAGGGAGCCGCAGAGCAGGCCGGCGTAATGAGGGCTGGAAGTAGGACAAAGGCAGTGGGAGTACAAAGGAGGCCCCGATTTATATTTAGCTGCCATTGATTGCTGTGCACCAGGGAGCTTGCCTGGGCTCATCCATTCCTTCCTGCAGCCCAGCATTTAGCGGGATGAGCCCCATTTTACAGAGCAGGACACTAAAGCCCAGAGACGTTACTGATGCATGGAGATCCACATCACCGAGTAAGACCTTGGACCCGGGACACCAGCACTCCAGAACCCCATTTCTCCCCGTCACAGGGCTCCCTGGATGGGGCTAGGGCCGTGGTAGACAAACTGCGGCTCGCGAGCCACATGCAGCTCTTTGGCCTCTTGAGTGTGGCTCTTCCTAAGCCTTAGGAGTACCCTAATTAAGTTAATAACAATGTACCTACCTATATAGTTTAAGTTTAAAAAAGTTGGCTCTCAAAAGAAATTTCAATCATTGTGCTGTTGATATTTGGCTCTGTTGACTAATGAGTTTGCCGACCACTGGGCTAGGGCAACGGTGGGGATGAAAGGGAAGGGAAGAACGGCTTCCTGGTCTGAATGAACCACCGAGAGATGGGCATTTGTTTATCCAACAAGGTTTATTAGCACCTACTATGGGCTGCGTGCTCAGGTAGGGCCTCAGGATGCCGCCATGAACAGAGTGACAATGGTAAAACACATAGTAGGTCAAATGGTGGAAAGCACTACGGAGAACAGTATAGCAGCCACCCGGGCTTCCAATGGGAGGATGGAGCGTGGGCTGGGAGAGAGAGGAGTCAGGGCAACTGTAGGGTTCTGACCTGGGCTATCTGAAGGAAGGAGTTGCTGTGATTGAGATGGGGAAGACGGAGGAAGGGGTAGGTTCGAAGGAAGATCAAAAGCTGGTTGTGGACCCGTTGAGATGCCAGTTTTCTGTAACACTCATGTCAAAACTTTCCACTGGATCCCATTAAGCTTAGAATAAAATCTAAAACTCTGCCATGACCACAAGACCTTCCGTGCCTTGACCCCTGCAGGCCATCCCTCCCACTCCGGTCACTCTAACTTTCTGCCCTGCCTTTCCTACCATGGGCATGACATATTGGCCATTTCTATTTCTTCAAATGCTGGCCCATCCCCTCAACTCTCTCCCTCTTGTCTTAGCTGACCTCTTCAAATCCTTCAGGTTGTAGCCTAAATTTTGCCTTCTCAGAGAGCATTTTCCAGGCACCTCTGGCTAAAGAGGCCCTTCACGCTCTCAAATTGTGTTGTTTATTAAATTGTGCTTAGTATTCACGTCCTCTTCTAGAACGTGCTGAGAGTAGAGAGACCTTTTTCTTTTTGTAGCACCTGAAGCACTTTCCATGGCCTGCCCTAGCAGGAACTCACTAAATATCTGGTGAGTGAGTAAGGAGTAGCATAGGATTATGGTAGACTAGAGATCCCAGAGTAGATAGATAAAGCAAAACAAACAAACAAACAAAAAAAAAAGCCAAGGGCCACAATGGAATGTTGAGGAAAAGGAACACTGTAAGAGACAAGAAGAGGAAGGAGATGATGACAAAGAGGGAGAAGTCACAGAGGTGGGACAGGACCGGCAGAGAGCGTCATCCCTGGGGATCAAGGGCAAACGTGTTTGGAGAAAGGCGAGGTCACTGGTCTCCAGGGCAGCACAGAGAGGAGTAAGATGCAATGGAATGAAGAACATCCATTACTCACGGCATCAGGTCAAGGGGGAGACCAGTGACCTTGCCTATCTCAAAACACGTTTGAACTTGGTCCCCAGGGATGACACTCTGCCAGGAGAGATAAAAAGAACTGGAAAACAAGAGCCTGGGTATGAGAAGAGAGGGATTCTCAGGGCGGGGGAGATGTGAATAGGTTTATGTTGAGAGAGAAGTCAGTGATGTATCTCTTGGTGTTTAGAGCTGTACTGCCCAATATGGTAACCACTAGCCATACAAAGCTATTTAATATATACACTTAATTTAATTTAAAGTAGACATTCAGTTCTTCAGTTGCACTTACACATAGCTATTTAAATAAATACTTAATTTAATTTAAATTAAATGAGACATTCAATTCCTTAGTAGCATTAGTCTCATTTCAAGTGCTCCACGGCCACACGTGGACAATTGCGTACACAGAACATTTCCATCACTGCAGAAAGTTCCACTGGATGGTGTTGCTCTAGCGCAGCGGTTCTCAACCTGTGGGTCGCGACCCCTTTGGGGGTCAAACGACCCTTTCACAAGGGTCACCTAAGACCATCGGAAAACACATATATAATTACATATTGTTTTTGTGATTAATCACTATGCTTTAATTATGTTCAAACAATGAAACATCCTGCATATCAGATATTTACATTACGATTCATAACAGTAGCAAAATTACAGTTATGAAGTAGCAACGAAAATAATTTTTTGGTTGGGGGGCATCACAACATGAGGAACTGTATTAAAGGGTCGCGGCATCAGGAAGGTTGAGAACCACTGCTCTCTAGCGTCTCCACTTTGCCAGGTCAGGAGATTTCATCTGTTATGTTCACAGCTTTATCTCCAGTACCTAAAATTCTGCCTGGCATACAGTAGGTGCTCAATAAATGTTTGTTGAATAAATGAATGAAGAAATAGTGAAGAAGTGAAATGTAGGAAAGCATAGGGATAACTATTAATAGAGTATATTCTAGAAGAGATGGATGGGTGGCTGGAAGGCAAGACTTCTATCAAACCAGGAAAAGAATACCCAATAGCCATCCCCACTCCTTCCCTTGCTAGATGGAGCCCATCTTCCATGAAAGAGGCAGAAAATGCTCAATAGTTTCTACTACCCAGGATTCCTTGTTGTGGGAGCACTGGTCACATGACTGAGTCATGTGTCTAACAGATCCTAAGTGAAAGTCTGCTGGGGGCTTCTGCGAAAGGCTCCTCCTCTTGAGGAGTCACAGGACCGGAGCCAGCCTTCCTTTTCTTGCGTGTCCACCTGGGATGGCTGGGCAGGCACCGTGGAGCTGAGGTGGCCATCTGGGCACCCTGAGTGGTGAAGGTTACCAGAGAGTCTTTACACTGAAGATGGCAGAGTGGAAAGATGGGAAAGATTCCTTGGAGACATTGCTGAGCTGCAGAACCAACCGCCCAGTCTCCAGGCTTCCTGTAATCTGTGCAACAAACATCCTCCCTAGAGGTTGAGAGCCAGACAGCTTGGGTTCAAACCCCAGGTCCTCTAGTCACTAACGGTGGCCTTGGACCAGTGACTCAGTTTCCTGAGCTGTAGAGTGGAGATGACAGTAGTACTTCTTTTATAGGTGTGGGAATTTATGGGAATGCGTACCCTTGTGCTTGGAATTTATTAACTCCTACACAAATGCTTGCTCTCATCGCCATTTTCATTCTATTTTGTTATTTGCAGCTAAGTTATATCAGAACCGACCGATACAGGCAACATCACTGAGTTTACTGTCAGGTTGTACACTTTTTACTCAGCATACAGAGATCCCATTTTATGCCCGGGTATCTTTACCAGGTGAGTGTCCTCCCATTTCACTGAAAGGAAAACTAAGCCCAGAAGGGTTGGCTACCTGCCCACAATCACACAGCTAACGTGTGGTGCCTGGGTCCCCAGTCTGCCTTTGCCACCTCTATTGTGCTGCCCCTTGGTTAGCTCCATCACCCCACGTACCCTCTCCTGGGACCTCAGCCAATCTCATGCCTCCACTAACCTGAGTGCGGAAGGAGCTCTATGTTCTCTGCTGTCTGGAAGCCAGGATGGTAGTATGTATTTGCAGAGTAACAACTACTATGTGCCAGGGGGTGAGGAGGGGAACGTGTGCAAAGGCCCTGGGGCAGGGGAGACCTCATGGTGAAGAGTGAGAAGGAGGGGCAGAGGGCAGGAGAGTGAGGAAGTGGTGTGAGCATGGTTGGAAAGCAGGGAGAGGATGGGAGAGACCTCATGGTGAAGAGTGAGGTTACAGGTGAGAAGGAGGGGCAGAGGGCAGGAGAGTGAGGAGGTGGTGTGAGCATGGTTGGAAAGCAGGGAGAGGATGGGGGCTGTTGCGGATGCCCTGACCTGAGGAGAAGCACCTGCCCCTTGCAGATTCGGGTCAGATCTTTCTGAGAGGAGTACTTAGGAGTGTAACTGCTTCCCCTGCAGCCTGTATTCTTGCCACTCAGGAGACTGGGCCAATCCTCTTCAAGTTCATTTTGGTATCACCTGACTTGTAGTTCCTCTTGGGAAAATGACTCCTAATTTTTTTGAAACCCTCAAATACAGAGTTTCAAGTTACACATTTTCCTCACTTCATGGCATATTTTCACCTTTGGTCTGTGCAATGCCCCTCTCTTGATCGTTTGTTCGTTCGTTCATTCATTCATTCATTCACTCATTCATTCCCTTTTATCCTCAGACTCTGCTTTCATTCTTCCCCCAATACAATGTTTAATCTGGTTTTATTAGAATACATTCTGGCAAAAGACACGCTTCATTCTGAGTATGTATATTTTTAATTTACATAAATGGCACAAAGTTAGGCATATTCTGTTGTTTTGTGTTTTCACCTTAGAACCATGTTTTGACGCCCCATCCAGGATGGTCTGTTGGACGTGCAGTCTGAGGCCACATGCTTCATTTTGAGTATGTATATTTTTAATTTACATAAATATTTTAAATTTACATAAATGGCACAAAGTTAGGCATATTCTGTTGTTTTGTGTTTTCACCTTAGAACCATGTTTTGACGCCCCATCCAGGATGGTCTGTTGGATGTGCAGTCTGAGGCTGTCCCTGGGCCCGGGGGTCCACAGATGCATCTGTCACATCCCACCTCCTGTGCCCCAGAAATGGGCACCAGGTGGCCCCCAGCTCCTTCTCCACAGATGGTAGGGGAGCCAACATCTCTGTGCCCTTCCCTTGGAGACCCGGGATGGGGCGTGGGAACATAACTGCTGGTGGGTCTGGACTTACCTGGACTCGGTCCTGCTGAGGGTCCTCCTGACAACCCAGGCCACACCCCGAGTGAGGCAGGGGCTTCGTCCGCCCCACATCCCCCTCATTAAAGTGTCTTATCCGCCTTCCTAACTTTCCCACTCTGAGAGGCATCCACAGATACTCACTGTTTTAATTTTCATCTTTCTAATTACAAATGATGTTGAGAACGAGGTCATACTGATTAGCTCTTCAGAGGTCTCTTCCCTAATCTGCCCGGTCACATTCTTTTGTTTTCCTATTGGGATTGCTGCATTATTCTTGCTGATTTGAAGACATTCCTTCATACAGTCTTTTTAAAAAAATATTTTTTATTGATTTCAGAGAGAAGAAAGGAGGGAGAGAGAAACATTAACCAGCTGCCTCCTGCATGCCCCCAACGGGGGATCGAGCCTGCAACTGGGTATGTGCCCTGACTGGGAATTAAACCAGCATGGGTTGATGCTTAACCATTGAGCCACACTGGCTGGGCCCCTCATATAGTCTTGATGGATTGCTGCATTATTCTTGCTGATTTGAAGACATTCCTTCATACAGTCTTTTTAAAAAAATATTTTTTATTGATTTCAGAGAGAAGAAAGGAGGGAGAGAGAAACATTAACCAGCTGCCTCCTGCATGCCCCCAACGGGGGATCGAGCCTGCAACTGGGTATGTGCCCTGACTGGGAATTAAACCAGCATGGGTTGATGCTTAACCATTGAGCCACACTGGCTGGGCCCCTCATATAGTCTTGATCGGCACTGCCTTTATGGTAGCCACTGGCCACATGTGGTTATTGAGTACTTGAAATGTGGCTAGTATGAGGGAGGAACTGAGTTTTAAATAGTATTTACTTCTAATTTATTTATATTTAACATAATCACATGTGGCTAAGGGCTACAATAATGGACAGCAGTTCATTATTAATCCCTGGTTAGTTTTCCTTCTACCATTCTATGCACTATTTACAAACACTACTTTAGTTCTTACCAGGTACCAGGTGCTATTCTAAATGATTTATAA
>NW_005370658.1:653223-734794 GCF_000412655.1 Myotis brandtii
TGTCCTGTAAAGTAGAGGACCGCACAGAAGGGCACAGTCCTATTTTGGGTGATTCCCGAAGCTCTCTCAAAGTGTAGTGTTTTCTTAAATGAGAAGGAATGGGAGCAGATGCAAAACCCCCAGAAAGTGCCAGGTAAGTGATTCTAGAAAAGATGGGCTGACGATGTCGAGGACAAGAAGGGGACGGCATTTGAGAGGGGACTTGCAGATCTGGAGATTAGCAGGCCTAGGGCCTCCTGAGGTCGCACTGCCTCGCTGGTAACAGGCTGAAGGAGGCAGTGGAAGGGGAACTTCCTCCCGAGAGTAGGATGAGGAGAGGGAGGAAGGTTACGTGGTGATCTGAGCGGGCTGGGACACGGTCTTCCCAGCAGAGTAGATGATTCACCCATTGCAAGCAAAGAGCTCAGCGTCAGTGGAGAAGGAGAGCCCGCAGTCCACTCCAGATATTTGATGGAGTGAAATTCTCTAAGAAATGGACAACGATGCTTCCAATTAAATTCCCAGACACTGAGTGGGCACGTCCGACAGGAGGGAGAAGCACTCCTACACCAAAATATAACTAAACTCTCGCCCACAGTAGATGGGAGTTAGACTGGTCCAACCACTTGGGGAAATGGTTGGGCAATTTCCACCAAAGTGACACAGATCGCTCCCTTCGACCCAGCAATTCCATTCCTAGAAAACCTCCCAGAGAAATGTGAGCAGCAGTCACCAAATGATAAGTAGAAGAGTGGAGACAGCAGCTTTCTCTGTGATAGCTCCAAGTGGAAAGCACGCAGGTGCCCACCATCAGTGCTGTGGGTAACAGGCGGTGCAGCACACACAGCCATGAGGATGCATGACCGACGGCTACAGCAGCAAGGATGGAGCTCACATACATCCAAGGAAAGAAGCCAGGCAGAGCACACAGTAGGATCTCGTGTGAACTCCACTAATCTGCACTGTCCCACGTCAGGATGGGGTTACTGGTGATTGATGGGGAACGGGTTTGTGCTGGCCTCAGGCAATGAGAGGGTTTCTGGAACTCGGGGATAGTCTTGCTTCTTGATTTGGGTGCTGGTGACCTGGGTGTGTTCAGTTTTTGAAAATTTCTCAAACTGTACCCACATACGAGTGCTTTTCCGTATGTAATGTTACACATCAGTATAATGTTAGACAGATTTAGAAGGAAGCTGACGTTGATTGAGTGCCTGCTGTGGGCCAGGCAGTGCGCATTACTTCACTCAATCCAACATGGCGGTCCTATGAGGGGGGCCTGTCATTCATTCCCTCTACAGTGGGGCCTTGACTTATGAGTTTAATTCGTTCCGAGACCGAGCTCATTAACTCAAATTACTCTGTCAACTCAATGCAAAAAATCGGCCGAGAGACAGCTGGTATCTCAAAAAACTCGTTAGTTGGGGCACTCGTAAGTCAAGGCCACACTGTACTTTCCAGACCAGAGAGTCTGAGTCACTGCTCCAAGCTCACACAGCTGGTACACAGCCGAGCTGGGTTTTGCTCTCGTGTCCCGTTCCTTTCTAACTACTCTGCAAAAAGTGAAGGTTCATGGATTTCTCTGAGACAGAGGAGAAAAAGGGAGAAAAAAAGCAGATGATGATCTTGAGGAAATTGAAAGGAAAAGGGATTTAAAAGTGACCGCTGTCTTAAGAAAAAGCTGGCACGATCCCAAGGAATCAGAGCAGGCTGGAAGCAGATGTGGGTTGAACTTAATCAAGGCACTGACTAAAGCTGAGGAAACGGGTTTTGTGCTGGTATCAGCCTATCAATAACCAGTGTTGTGGCCGGACCAGTCCTTGTGGTTTCTATTATGACTGCAAGACCCCCTCCAACAATCATCATCAAGGAATTTTGAAAAAAATAAAGGATTATTACTCATAGGACCTGCAAATTACACAATACACCTGGGGCCACACAGCGAAGTTGAGGGGAAAGAGGGGGAACATGCAGGCCAGGGCTTCAGCTTTTATTGAGATGGAGGGAGGCTGGGGGGACTTAGGTTTTTTGTGTGTTTTTAAAAAAAAATAGATTTTTATTGATTTCAGAGAGTAAGGGAGAGGGAGAGAGAGAGAGAAACATCAATGATGAGAGAGAATCATCGATCGGCTGCCTCCTGAACGCCCCCAATTGGGAATCGAGCCCACAATCTGCCCCTGACTGGAATCGAACCCAGGATCCTTCAGTCCATAGGCCGACGCTCTATCCACTGAGCCAAATCAGCCAGGGCGGGACCCAGGGTTTTGAGGGCTCACTCTTCATTGGCGAATTTAAAACATAAGAACAAGAATTTAAAGTACAAGAAAGAGAAAAAACTTCAGTGGCCCCCAAAGTCAGTAATTGAAATCAACCAAGATTTGTAAAACAAAGGAGCCTCAGTGGCTGTAGTCAGTGGCCGAGTGTTAATTGAGACAGCTGTCTTTGAAGTGGATGCCTCTTTGAACTGGATGCCTTGGCGATCAGAGCTTAAGTCAGGCACTTCCGTTACAAAAAAGAAAAGAAAAACCCCCAACACTTACAAAACAGTGAGGGGTACCAAAGTCCAGCAAAGGGGACCCGGTGCAGGAACTAGAGGAACCCCAGCCACTGATTCTCTTGTGCCATTTTGGCTTCAACAATTATTTTCCAACAGGGCAACAACTAACGCGTTATAGTCTTACTTTTCCATAGCCTCGGTCATGGGCACCATCACCACAGGAGGTAGGTTGACACCCGCCTTGATGATGAACAAACCGAGGTTCCAAGAGGCCAAGTGTCTTGACTGAGTTCACACACAGTCTGACCTAGAACTGAAGCCTTCTGCCTCTACTCTGCCCCTTGAAGCAAAGCCTCCAACTCAGTGGAGCTGCTCCCTCCACCTCCCTGCGTCTCCCTCTGCTCCTTTTTTTTTTTTTAAATATTTTATTGATTTCAGAGAGGAAGGGAGAGAAGCTTCAATGATGAGAGGATGGGCTGCCTCCCGCATGCCTGCCCCTGATGGGGATCGAGCCCACAACTTGGGCATGTGCCCTGACAAAGGAATTGATCAGTGACCTCCTGGTTCATAGGTCATCACTCAACCTCAGAGCCACACCAGCCGGGTTCCCTCTGCTCCTTTACCCAGAGAACCTCCTCCCCACCATCCACAGCTCTGCCTTCAGCATTGCTTCTGCGCCAGCCCGGAGACCTTCCTGCCATGGTGGGAACATTTTATTTGAGTTGTACAATATGGCAGCCAACAGCCACGTGGCTGGTGAGCACTTAAAATGTGGCTGAGCGACTGAATTTTTCATTTGATTTAATGTTAATGGATTCACACTTATATTTAAATAGCCACATGTGGCCAGTGGCTACTGTGCTGTATTGTGCGACTCCGAAGTTGCGTTGTGGAGTGGATTACATAATCGAGGCGTGCAGTTGGTCACATACTACTGAGTGCTGAGTGCCCCCCGCTTTGCTCCCCAGGTCTATTCTTCAGCTTCCCTGTGCCCAGCCAGATCAATCCCTGTGGACTACATCTCCCAGAATGCTTTGCTCTGGTTCCTGGTTGGGTTTGACCAATGGGAGGCACTGGCAGATGAGGGAGAGAGATTGGAGTCTTGCTTCTATGCTTCTTCTCTGGTTCTAACCCGGTCTTTACTGCATGGCTCTGTCTCTGCTGGGTTCCAGGAGTGTAGGGATAGCAATGGCTTCCCTTTGGGGATCTCAACATCCCTTACCTACTTTATTTTTTTTAATTGATACCAGAGAGGAAGGGAGAGGGAGAGAGAGAAACAGCAATGATGAGAGAGAATCATTGATGGGCTGCCTCCTGCACACCCCACACTGGGGATGGAGCCTGCAACCCGGGCATGTGTCCAGACAGGGAATCGAACCATGACCTTCTGGTTCATAGGTCGATGCTCAACCACTGAGCCACACTGGCCAGGCCTTACCTACTTTCTTGACTTGCCCCATCTCTTTAATCCTACCAGACCTGAGGCCCTGAACCTAACTGTCTCCTATACCTGGGCTCCTGAGCATTAAAGAGAAAAAACCAACATGATATAGAAAAATGTTAGTTACATGCAAACAAGTGGTTAGAATAAGATGGGACTTGGAGACATTGTAGAAAATAGGTCTACCTTTCATCTAGCGCCAATATTCCACCTTTGTGTGGAAATTACCGAAAAATCGGTACAGCGGTATAGTAGGGAATTTCTTCATTATCTGCTCTTCATTTGAAACCATCTGGTGGGTAAATCCTATTTCCTGTTGGGACCTTGATTGATATAAGGTAGGAGGAATGGATGGTCCATGAAGGCTGCCCATCTGAGGGTTCCTAAACCCTCCAGTTTCTGAGACAAAAAATCTCTGGAGAAGTGGGATTTGAGTATAGGATCCTTCTCCTCAAATGGCAGGGATACTCTGCTGTCTTTTCCCAATAAGACTTCAAATTGGGTGAAAGATATTCTGCTAGGTTCTTGCCTCGACCCCTTGCAACGCAAGAGTAACTAACTCCTTAGAGCAGGAAACCCAAGAGGAAGTGGGTGGAAAAAGACAAGGGTGTCTCTTAAAGTTGTCCTAAAATGGGGCTTGTAAGGGGGTGACACAGATCAAGATACGGAGCTGGATTCTCAGTGAGGACCTATGGCAGCACTGCTTTCTGTCTCTTCTTCCTGGGCACTCACTAGACTATATTGCCCCTTCTCACAGGTAGGCGTGGCCACATGGCTAAGTTCTGGCCAGTGGAGGTGACGTGGGCTACTTCTAGGCGGGGCCCAGAAACGTTTCCCAGGTGTTCTCCTCCACAGTCTCCCCTTCTACGGCTTCATGCCATGGAGCACGGAGACCGTGAAAGCTACAGGCCGAAGACAAGGAACCACAATCCAGAAGGAGCTGGGGCCCCCGCCTCCCTGCTTGGAGGAGAGCTGTCCACTACTCACGAATATCCCTCTGGCCCTGGCCAGTGTGGCTCAATTGGTTGGCATATTGTCCCATGAATTAAAGGGTCACGGGTTTGATCCCTCGTCGGGGCGCATCTGGGAGGCAGCCGATCAATATTTCTCTCTTACATTGATGTCTCTCTCACCCTCTCCCTTCCTCTCTCTCAAAAATCAAGGGAAAAAAATTTTTTTAAAAGAAAGGAATACTCATTTGGGGCTTTCTGCATGCCAGAATTAAACCTCTATTGTGTTTGAGCCCTTATATATATTGGGGGTTCTTTGTTACAGCAGCAAGCAGTATGTAATATACTTACTAGTAACTTAGCTTATTTAATACACAGTGACTAATACACTTGTGCAGCTAAAACTTCAGCTCCAAGGATCCGTCTCTTGTTCGCTGACGGACCCTCACTGCCTAGGGCAGGGCACAGCGCATGGCAGGCTTCAAGAAGTAAGTACTTGGTGAATGAGCTGTCAGCTTCAATGTTTCCAGCTGGGTGAATGCAGAAAAGTGTAGCAGATGTGAACTCCGGCTCTCAGGTGGGAAGGGGCTAGGCTTCTATCCTGCAAAAATATCCACTAATTGTCTATATTGGGCAAACTCCCAACTCAGTTGCCTCACAGGGAGGATGGAGAATTACAGAAAAGCTTTTTCTTTTAGTGGACAGTGGGAGGATTAAATGTGACCATTCATGAAAAGTGCTGAGCACACTGTCTGATGCATAGTAAGCCCTCAGGAAATAGCCGTCATGATGATCTGAACTCTTCTTATTCTCGGGGTAAACCGAAGGCTCAGGAGTGGCCCCTGCAATCGGCTCTGACAAATCTCGGGCCCCAAGGTATGGGAGGTTGAGGGTTGGGGGGGGCAGTGGGGGGGAAGCAAGGCTTGATCCTGGGATTACAGCCAAAGACCAACTCAGAAAACGCTATTACACTCCCATGATCCTCCTGCAACAGCTTGAGACTTGAGACTCTGTTTCTTGCCTTGACCTCAGGCCAGCTGCCTCTGGGTCAGGGTCCCACTGGAAACCCAGCACTCAGAGAGCCTGGTGGAGTCCTCAGGCCTAACAGAGGAAATAAGCCATAGTTTAATTTGGGGCAACCCATGTTTCGGGGGGGGGGTTATTATTATCATCAGCCTGGAGGTATGGGTGCTTGGACACATGCCTGAGGACCGATCAGGTCTTTCTCCTCCATTAATTAAAATGTGAATCACAGCTGAGTCACTGAAGAAAGAAAATGGTCAATGAAACAACTCTGACTTCCTCCCTCCTTCTTTGCTCAGAGAGATGAGTCAGCAGAAGTCCGGATCCAAAAATGAGAAGGGGGAAAAAAAAGCAGAAGAGTTGCAGGGCTTGCGAGAGCAGCAGCAAAGCGAACTTGAGGCACTTTATCCTTTGTCTTAGCAGAAAAAGTCCCCAAATTCCCGACCCAAGGCCAATGATCCAAACTCCTCTAGTGAGCACACCTCTCTATTTCTTGTTTTTACACAGATCCATGGACACCCCAAGTTCTATAGAAGCTTCAACAATCTCTTTTCTTGATTCCTTCAAGTAACAGCAGGTTCCTCACCAAGCCAAAAATAGCCTCAAATCTCCATCCTTCTGCCTCATTTTCCCCACAAAGCCCCAAGCTTTGAATTCACACATCTTGTTTCACAGCTAATGGAAGAGTGGGAGCCGTGTTGCCTCTGGTCAATGGGAGAGGGCTACCAGGAGTGAGAGTAGAAGGTTCCAGAAGTGGGGGTCCCTCAGGATTGGGGCATCCATGGAGCCTACTGGTTAAAAACACTGCACCTGGAGCCAGGTTGGTCTGAATCCTGGCTCTATGTAGCCTGGGACAGATAATTTGTCTTTCTGAGCCTCAGTTTCCTTATCTGTGAAATGGGTGCAGTAAAAGAAACTACTCACAGTGTGTAAAGATGAAGAACAGCAACCATTAGAAGTCAGCACTCATAATATTCATTAGAAAAAAATAATCCAAGAATTCATGCCTCACCCCTAAGGTCACCCTATGGGAAAATGATCACATTGGTTGGGGAAATGGCCCGCAGTGAGCAGAGAGGATGCACAGTGCCTGGCACACATAGTCAAGCTGGTGTGTGTGTGTATGTGTGTGTGGTGTGTGCAATTTCCCCTGAAAATACTGCCCACTAGTACATAACATCCCAATTTCACTTTTGACTTCCACATCATGATTTTTCAGGAGTAACATTTTTACTATCAAATTCACAGGGGTTTTTACCTATGACCCAGGTTTTGATACTTTGATATTCAAACCATTCTCTTTTAAATAATGTGTGGTGTCATTGTCCTTGTCAAAGTTTAAATAGACGAACACTGTCTGGGCCTGTTTGTTAATGTTTCAGGGTGTGATTTCAGCAGTTTGCCATAGTTCTGCTCACAGACTTTATGAAATCCTGCAATTTTTTTTTGCAAGGCTGGCAATTTCAAAGTCATTCTGCCTTGGATTTGCACTATATTATCTTTATATATAAAAGGCTAATATGCAAATGTCCCGAGGGAGTCCCACTGGGAGTTCTATCGCTTACTATGATTTGCACTGACCACCAGGGGGCGGTGCGAAACGAAGAAAGGCCCCGGCTGGCAGCTGGAAGGCCCTGATCGCCGGCCAGGCCTAGGGACCCTACCCGTGCACAAATTTCGTGCACCAGGCCTCTAGTAGAATAATATTTAACAATCTAGAACAGTGGTTCTAACCAGGGGCGATTTCATCCCCAGGGGCGATTTGGAAATATATGGAGACATTTTTCATTGTCATGACTGGGGGTAGGGTGCAACTGGGATCCAGTGGATGGTGGCCATGGATGCTGCTGAACATCCTGCAATGCTGCGGCCAAGAAACTCTGATCTAGAACCTGATTAACCAGGATGTGGACCCAATGGGCCATAGTTGCCCTGGGTTGATTGAGCTCTTTGAGTTTGAACTTACTTTTACAAGTGGTCAGTTCCTTAGTGGCCAAAAAGTAGATTACGTCAACTTTTGGGCCCCTCTGCCTCCTTCTCACTACAATAAATTTATGCTAAGCTTGGGGCTCTGTGGCAACATTTCCTGGATTTTAGTTTCAACTCTGCCACTTCCTAGCTGTGTGACTCTGGGCTTCAGTTTTAGCAGCTGTAAAGTTTGACTAATAATAGTGCCCAATGAACAGGGCTGATATGTGTAAAGCACTCAGAACGTGCCTGGTACATAGTGAGGTGTGGTGGTGGTGTGGGAATTGGACTGAATCCCTGGTACAAACATGATGCCAATCTTCTCAATAAAGATTCACATTCTCGTTCCGTAGCGTGGCTGAGATATGGATGCCTAGTCAGAAACTACATTTCCCAATCTCCCTTGCAGCTAGGTGGTGTCATGTAACTACTTCTGGCCAATGGAATGTGGGCAAAAGTAAGTTCTTACTTTCCGGCCTAGCTCATAAATACCTCTTCACTTCTCCATCCCTCAGCCTACTTGCTGGATACAAACTCTTAGGGTAACTCTGGAAGCCACATGCTGGAGAAGGTGACACCTCCATCAGCCCAGATTGCAGAGTTTGAGGAGCCATACTTGTAACACCCACACTTCCACCCCACCCCACCCCTTACCACTTGTACTTCAGAAGTTAATTTCTTACTCAGGTATACACTTAAGCTAGGGATGTTTGGTTTAATCTGTTATTGTCTCTTCTTCCCTCAGCAGCAAATATCATCATCTCCTCACCATCTGACCAGCTTCAAGATGACTCTGATTCCTTTCCTTCATACCTTCCCGATGATCTGGCAGAGAAGCTGGGAGAAAGCCCCTTCTCCCAGAAGGGGGAAAGAAGGTGGGTGAATTCCCCAGGCTAGGACCTTCATGAAGATCTCACCTTGGCTGGGTGGCTCAGTTGGTTGGAGCATCGTCCCTTACACCAAAAAGGTTGCAGATTGGATTCCCGGTCAGGGCACATGCCTAGGTTGTGTGTTTGATCCCCATCTAAGCCCATACGGCAGGCAAGTGGTGGATGTTTCTCTTACAGCAACGTTTCTCTCTCTCCCCTCACCACCCCCCCTTTCTCTAAAAACCAATAAACAAGTCCTCAGGTGAGGATTTAAAAAAAAAAGATCTCTGATATATGAACTAGGAGGAACACAAGAGTCCTGGTTCCTCTGCCAAGTTTTGGATCTCACCTAATTAATGGGGCGAGTGAGACTTGCCCAGGTGAAATTCAAGCTTATATCAGTGCCACCAATAGTAGCAATATGTGCCCACACTTCAGCAGTCTGCTCAAAGGTTACCTTCCCAATGAAGCCCACCTAGACCACCCCACTGAAAACTGTATCCCGCACCCCAACCCAACACTCCCAGCTGCCTTTACCTGACTTTACTGTTTTACCCATGGCACCCCATCTTCGTGCACAGCACTGTTACTGCTTATGGTCCCTCCCTCTCCTGTTAAATATCGAGGGCCACAGGTCTCCCCATCACCTAGAACAGTGCCAGGCACACATAAGGTGCTAAATGAATCAATGAATGAATGAATAGATGTTGATTTGAATTGAGTGCTTGCTCTGTGCCTGGAACATTCTAAGAGATTTACACACATGAACTCATTTTCATGCTCACAACAGTTCAACAAAGTGGAGACCGGGGTATTCCCATTAGACAGATGGAAATAAAAGGGGGTTCATTTTCTTCAATAAGAAAGGCACTCAGCCAGGAAGTGGGAGAGCCAAGATCTGAACCCAGACCACCCAATCCCAGGGTCTAGAATGTGTTTTGTTTGCGCACACGTTATAGAGTTGACTAACTCTGGACAAGCAGGAAAAGCAGAGATGTTTATTAGTTTGAAAGATATACGTCATGTTGCATATGGTGTATGGGCATGGCCACGCCCACAAAATTGTGCTCGGCGACTGTTAAAAGAATGGAGAGGTAGGAAGTGGGCGGATCCGGCCCACGGGCCGTAGTTTGCCCACCGCTGCTCTAGAATGTGTTTTGTTTGCGCACACGTTACAGAGTTGACTAACTCTGGACAAGCAGGAAAAGCAGAGATGTTTATTAGTTTGAAAGATATACGTCATGTTGCATATGGTGTATGGGCATGGCCACGCCCACAAAATTGTGCTCGGCGACTGTTAAAAGAATGGAGAGGTACATGCAATCAATCCTGTCCCCTCCATTCACCAGCTGTGTGATTTGGAGGCAGTAACTTAACTTCTCTATGCCCCAGTCTTACCATCTACACCAGTGATTTTCAATTGGTGTGCCACGGCACACTGGTGTGCCACAAGCATTTTTAAAACATGCAATACCTGACTATTTAGTCAAGGGCACTGATCTCTTTTCCTTTAGATTGCCAAGTAAAAAAATGACAACAGCTCTGGCTGGATGGCTCGGTTTGCTGGAGCATCGTCCCATGCACCAAAAGGTTGTGGGTTCGATTCTCGGTCAGGGCACATGACTTAAGTTGCGGGTTCCATCCCCATTGGGGCGTGTACAAGAGGCAAACTAACGATGTTTCTCTCTCACATCGATGTCTCTCTCTCTCTAAAAGTCAATAAAAACATATCCTCAGATGAGGATTAAAAAATGACAACAGCCAACACAACAACAGCCACCCAAGTGTGAATGAATCAAAATTATATATTTTTTTTATCAGATTGGCAAAAAATATAGCATATTTTTTTGGTGTGCTGCAGAGTTTAGTAATTAGCTTATGTGTGCCATGAGATGAAAAAAGTTGACTACTGCTGACCTATACAATGGGTTGTTGGGAGGATGAAATACTTTATTTCGTTATTATTTGTCAAGTGCTTAAACAGGTTCGTAGGCGCATGCACACACGTGGCATAGATGTGCACACAAACACAGCAAGGTTCACAGCAAATGCTAAAAAGTGTCCATTAAAGGCATAATGATCACAGTGCCTGCCGGAAGCTGGGAGTGCGGGGCCGGCGCCTGAGAGCGGAGCCGATTCCCGAACTGCACTCAGCCGCACGCCACCTGGGGAAAGGTGTGCTGTCACACTGTGAGTCAGAAGAGCTCACAGCGGCCTGCCAATGATTCCTGCTAATTTTCAGAGCAAGCTTCTCAGTGCCGATGCTTGAGCCAAATTGTTGGTTTTTAAGTAACAGCACAGGGATGTGCTTACAGGCCTGCTGCCTTGGGAAGACGTGGGCTGCCCAGAAAGCTGGGTGTCAAGTGGCCCAGGCTGCCCCAACCGGGACAGAACATGGCCTGGAGCACAGCAGCGGTGGGCGGGGAGAGAAAGCATAAGTCTACCCTCTGTGTTCTCAGTCTGCCAGGCCAAGGGACCTAGCGTTGGCTTATATACAGCCGACCCTTGAACAATGGGAGGGTCAGGGTGTTGACCCCCTGCGCAGTTAAAAATCCAGGTGTCACTTCTGAGTACCCAGAAACTTAACTACCAACAGCCTACCGTTGACTGGAAGCCTTATTGTAACCGTTGATGAACACATTTTGCATGTTAGAGTATTATATACTGTATTCTTACAGTAAAGTAAGTAGAGAAAAAGAAAATGTTAAGAAAATCATAGGAAGAGGAAATACATTTATAGTATTTATGGAAAAAAACTCATGCATAAGTGAAGCCGTGCACTTCAAAATCATGTTGCTCAAGGGTCAACTGTATCGTAAAAGCCCGGTGATGTCCGGAGCCTGCAAAGCACACGCAGCTCCAAAGCGCTTTCTTAAATCGAGCTAACGAAACCCCAGGGACGGGTCATTGCCACGGACTGTGGTCACCCAGAGGGGAAGTGTTAATTCCATTCCACGAAAACTGGCAAAATGCAGGGCAGGGAATGAGAGGCTCTTGGTAACAGTGATGATGACGATGACAAAGACATTATTATTACTCTTATCATTATCATCATCTTTCAATAGTCCCTAATACTTATTGAGTGCTTACAAGGAGCCCGGTACTGTTCTAAGAGCTTTCTGTGGATTGTTTCAAGTAATTCTCTCCATAACTCTAGGAAGTCGGAGAATTCTCACTGAACAGATGAAACAAATGAGGCCCAGAGATGTTCCAGACCTTCCCCAAGTCACACAGCTTGCAAGATGGGGAGCTGGTTCTGGCCCAGGTGGTCTGGTAACATAGCATCCTCATTACCCTCATCCTCAAACACAGGCAGGGCGAGTGCGTCACATGATGTTCTGTGTATTTTACAATATTTGCATCTCCCCAAGGTGAGGTATTACCGGCCCTATTTTAATTTAAAAAGTGTTGGTTTTTTTTTTACTGATTTTAGAGAGAAAGGGAGAGGGAGGGAAAGACAAAACATCAATGATGAGAGAGAACTATCGATTTGCTGCCTCCTGCACACACACTCCCTAACGGGGATCGAGCCTGCTACCAGGGCATCAACTGGGAATCGAATCGTGACCTGCTGGTTTATAGGTCGACACTCAACCACTAAGCCAGGCTGGCTGGGCAACCGGCTCCATTTTACAGATAAGAAAATTGAGGCACAGAGGGAGGTGGTGGAATCAGGATTCATCCACGCTGCCTTCCTGTCTCACAGCCCACATCGGCACCAATGGACAGGCATTCTTTCCCCAAGCCAGCTTTACAAAGCAGGGAACCTGACCCCAACTTCAGTGGGGACAGCTTCAGTTCAGCGTTTGAGCAGTACAAAAGGCTGATAGTCTTGGTACTCACTGCCTGACCTTGGGGGGTGGGGAGCTGCTCAGCTTGATCACGTTCAGCCTAACCCTCGATAATGTGCTGGACGGAGAAGGTGGGTGGGCATCCTGTACACAGGCAGGGCGAGTGCTTCACATACACTCGTATTCTGGTCAATACACTCAGCCACAGTGATCCTTCTGAGTAAAAATCCGATGACATCCACCCCTTCTCTAAATCCTTCCATGGCTCTCATGCCTTCAGAATAAAGTCTCAACCTCTGAAAACATGGCCTGATCCCTGCTGACCTTCTGTAGAGTCTTCTCTTGCCACTTTCCTCTCCTGGCACACAAGCTTATGCACACACACATGTACACAATGGGCACACAACACACATGTGCACATACGAACAATTGCATGTACACATTGCATGTACATACATAGTTCCAGTCACACTCTGTTCTTCGGTGTAGATCCTGCTTCCAGACGGCCTGATTTTGAATCCATTTCTGCCACTTGGGCAAGTCACTGAACTTCTCTGTGCCTTGTTTTTCTCATCAGTAAGATATTTTGCTCACCCATATTTTTCTAAATCCTAACTCCCAATGTGCTGGTAATTGGAAATGGGACCTTTTGGAAGTGACTAGGTCATGAGGGTGGAACCCTCATAAATAGAATTAGTGCCCTTACACGAGGGACCCCAGAGAGCTCCCCCACCCCTTTTGGCATGTGAGAGCGCAGCGAGAAGATGGCTGTGATACAGGAGGTGGGCTCTCACCAGACACTTCGTCGGCCAGAACTGTGAGAAATAAATGTCTGCTGTTTATAAGCCACCCAGTCTGTGGTATTCTGTGACAGCAGCACGAACGGATGAAGACCATGACCATTTTCCATTGGTTTTGTGGAAGATAATACCCATACATGGTGTGCAATTCAGAAAAACATATATCATTTATCATGGAAAGTAAGTTTTTTTATATACTTATTTACAAGTCTCTCAGTGTCCATCTACAGCGGCACACACAATGATTAGTTTCTTGTGGAATCTTGTGGAAATATTCTACGCATTTACAAGCAAATGGTAGCGGCGATACGTACCATTACAAAACGTGCCCTTTTCACCTGACAACATATCTCGGATATAGAGATTTCTATTTTCCCATCTGTCAACCGGGAATACGACAGAATCCGCCTTACAACTTGTTATAGGGTTAAATGAGTTCATACTCGTTTTGGAACAGTGTTTAGAATGGTGCCTTTCATATAGGTGCTCTCTAAGTGCTAGCTCTTATGGGTACCCAGAGTTCTGCTTCTTCCTTTTTTAAATGCTTCCATAGCATCCCATGGATGGATGTACCCTAGTTTATTGAATAGTTTCCCATGATGCACATGAGTTATTTCTAGCCCTTTGCTACAACAATGCTTAATAAATATGGCTGAACAAACAAAAGAATCAATGAATGAAGAAATGCTCTTTGAGCAGAATAGAGAGAACTTGGGTAAATTTCAGGATTCCAAGTTGTCCAGATATCTTGTTAGGCATTAAGTCCTGGGCTTTTACAAATTGTTTCCATGTAATACTAAGGATATATGTTCCATACCACCAGTGTGATCAGATTATGTCACTGTGCATGGGGTATTATGTCAGTCCCTTCACGGAGAAGTGGTCTGCCCAATGAGAAAACCCTCACAGTTGTAAGCTGAGTTGGTCCAGTTTATCAACTGTTCTTGCCCCAAAGAATATAGTTAGCATCATTTGCATCAGCTCATGGTTTTTGAAAATATTGTTCGTCCCAAAAGGAAAATAATAGTTGGTCAAAGGAGTACCAACTTGGCCCAGGGAAGGAGATGTGTGGTGAAAGAACAGCCCCCAGAGTGTCCTTGAAGGATCTGAAGGAGACCTGGTGAACCTGGGCTGAGTTGTAGGAGGAAGTGAAGAAGGGGTGGGAGGCAGAGAGGAGGAACGAGGTGGATCATGAGCTTTATTAAAATGTATTTTTGTAACTGAGTTGAAAATAGACACAACTTCATTCTGACTGTTCCATCTCATGACGTAGCCTTGCTTGTGGGGCCTATCCATTCAGCACATCTCCATGGCAACGGACCACTTCTCATTCACGCCATCTCCAGGGTTACCTTGCTTGGCTCATTCATGACTGTTGCCATGGAGACAGGCCCATTGATACAATCTTGATTCTTTAGAACTTTGCTTTTTCGAATGATGAAGTGTTGGCCTTGGGGTAAGAATGGGATCATGGTAAGGAAGTGGGTTGCAGGGGGTTCCTGGATGAGTTGGGGGAGTCTAAGGACTTAAAATATAGCTAGAGGAAGAGGAGGTGGTGGAAGGTGGGAGACAAGACTAGAAGAACATCATTCCTGATTTTGCCATCTGAGATGGGTGGTCTTTAAACAATCCCATGTGTATGTGTGGTGTCTTCTACTGAAACGGAAGTGCAAGTATAGCAGGTGCTCAGATATGTCTTTGTTGGCAGCCGTACCCAGCACAGTGTGTAATAGAGTAAAATTATCCTACAAATAATTACTGAATTACTGGAGTTTGTTGCTCATGAACCTGACCTTCATAAACTGTAAAAACACACACCCAGAAGCACTAGAATGGAACTCTCAGAAGCACCTGCCACTGTATTTACGCCCACCCCCCAGCATTTGTGCCCATCTAGGGCCTCCCCCCATGTTCCTATAGATGACTGTGTAGGCTCCTACCTAACGCGAAACCTTCCACTTGTACAGATGCCATTCCTTCCTGTCCACCGGGAGGTGTCCTCTTGCCAACCCTTTCCTTTCTTTGTGGCATCATCATGTTTTTCCTCCCCGCTGGGTTATTCCCATCAGCATAAAACCTGCTGTTAGTCTCCTACCTTCCAAAAAGAAAACAAACCCCTGAACTCCACTTTCCCCGCCAGCGAACACCCCATCTCTCCCCCTCCACCGTTCACAGCAAAACTCTTCAAAAAGAACTGCTGGCAAGCCCTCCAACAGCCCTGTCCCTCCACCCCTCCTCAGACCAGCTCGGGTGGGATTACCGAAGACCTCCATGCGGCTAAACCTGACGGTAGATTCTCATTCCTCGCGCGAGTCAACCCATTGGCATCAGTTGACGCTACTGGTCGTTCCCTCTGAATTGAAATGTCTTAACACTTGACTCACACGGCATCCGGGACCCACAGGCCCCTCATTCCTCCATCTCAGTCTCCTTTGCTATTTTCTCCCATCTCCCCAACTACTTTAATGATGGAGAGCCAGCCCCAGGCTCAGTCCTTCCTGCCCTTTCACGTCCACTTCCTTATCCAGTTTCATAGCTATAAATAACCTCCACAGGCCGATGACTCCCGCATTTCCACCTCCAACCCTGTCTTCTCCTCCTGAACTTCAGACTCCAAATATTCAACGGCCAACCCAGTAGCTCTGTTCACCAGCAGGCAGCAAATCAGCGAGTCAAGCAGAGCCCCTAATCTTCCCCTGCCCCATCCCAGCTTAGCTGATGGCAAATCCATCCTCCCAGTAACTCCTCAAATAGTGCTCCTGTCTTTTTTCTCTTTTGCACCAATAACTTTTTCTCTTTTAAGTTTGATTCTATGGTGGGAAGAACATTTAACATGAGTTCTACCCTGTTAACAAAACTTTAAGTGTACAGTACAGTACTGTCAATTACCATGTTGTACAGCAGGCTCTAGAGATTTACTTACCTTGCTTAACTAAAACTTTATGCCTGTTAGTTAACAACTGCCCAACCCCCCCTTCCCATCCCTTGGAAAACACCGTTCTACTCTACAATTCTATGAACTTGACTATTTTGGATACCTCATACAAGTGGGATCGGGCAGTATTTTTCCTTCTGCAACTGGCTTATTGCACTTAGCATAATGTCTTCAAGATTCAACCATGTTGTTGTGGCACATTGCAGGATCTTCTTTTTTTAAGGCTGAATACTATTCCACTGGCATGTATATCACATTTCCTTTATCTGTTAATCTGTCAATGGCCATTTAGGTTGTTTCCACATCTTGGCCATTGTGAATAGTGCTGCCATGAACATGGGAGTGCTAATCTCTCTTCAAAATCCTGATTTCATGGTTTTGGATAAAGACCCAGCAGCGGCATTGCTGGATCACACGGCAGTTCTATTTTTAATTTTTTAAGGAACCTCCACACTGCTTACCATAGTGGATGCACCATTTTGCAGTCCCGCCGACCACGTGCAAGGGTTCCAATTCCTCCACATCCTCCTCCATGCTCGCTGTCCTTTGTTTTTGTGAGAATAGCCATCCTGACAGGTGTGAGGTGGTGTCTCATTGTGGGTTAGATTGCATTTCCCTGACGATTAGTGATGTTGAACATTTTTCTCAGACCTGCTGGCCCTCTGTAAGTCTTCCCTGGAAAAATGTCTACTCAAGTCCTTAGCCCATTTTAAACTTAGCTTATTAGGATTTTTGCTATTGATTATAGGAATCCGGTCTGTGTCTTTCTACTGCCTGGCGCTGCTCCTCAGAGGACTCAGGAGTGGAGCCGTGTGATAAGGCGTCCTGTGATGACGATACGTTCTTCACCTGTGCTGGCCCACACGGCAGCCCCGCACCCCGTGTGGCTATTGAGCACTTGAAGTGTGGCCAGGACAAGCGACAAACAGAATTTTACATTTTACTTAATTAAAAATGTAGGATGTAAAAATTAAACATGACATTACCATATGATCCAGCAACCCCACTTCTGGGTATGGACCCCAAAGAATTCAGAGCAGGCACTTGAGATAGCTGTACGTCCGTGTTCATAGCAGCAGCATCCCCAACACTGAAAAGGCGAAGGCCACCCATGTGTCCAATGCCAGATGAATGGATAGAGAAACTGCAGTCTATCCATACAATGGACTATTATTCAGTCTTAAAAAGGAAGGGAATTCTGACACATGTGACGCTGAGGACATTATGCTCAGTGAAACAAACCAGTCACAAAACCACAAGCTTTGTATGATTCCACTGACATGAGGTCCTTACCGGAGTCAGACTCAGAGAGACAGAGAGTAAAATGGTGGGTGCCGGGGTCTGGGGGAAAGAGAAATGGGCCGTTAGTGTTTAAAGGGGACAGTGTTTCCGTTTTGCGAAATGAAAAGAGTTCATCGGATGACGGATGCCGCAGGAGGTGGCAGCCACTTGTCCAAGTCAAAGAGCAACTGCCAAGGGCTTGTGGGACCTTGGCCGGGAGCCAGCCACCAATCTGCCAGCTTGTGCCCGGAGGCTGGGGGAGAGGCGCCGCATCCACTGCGCAGCTCGGCGCCGCACGCGCTCCGTGTCGGGTCCTGGGGGGCTTCCGCTCCACTGGGCAGGGAGAGGAAAGGAAAGCTGTCACGCGCGCTCGGCAGGAGAGAGCGGCCAACAGCTGAGAGTGGAGGTACCTGGCTCCCCAAACGGACCCGTCCACCAAGAGCCCATTCTGGAGGCAGCAAGGCAGGCCCCACCCAACCAGTGGCAGAGTCTCTGCTCCCGTTCAACTCTGTCTGCAGGTGCCTAATGTGTGAGGGGTGAGCTGGCTTGGGCTGGCAGACCCCCACCCCCAGCTGTCACCTGCTCTCTGGGTCTCATGTTCTTTTCCTTCCTGGCGCTTAGCACACAGTGGAAGCTCAAAAAGTATTTTGGACAACACTTGTGAGGCGGTTAGAACACGTATCTAGAGGTGGATCACACAGGTTCCAGTCCTAGCCCTGCTGCTTACTGTGTGTCCTTGGGTGACTTGCTTAACCTCTCTGTCCTGATTTCTCTGTGGTTTTATCCACGGAGACAATGACTTTGGTGAATGTGTGTAAAGTCTGTACGACAGTGATTGGTACATTGCAAGTGGAATGAAGCCCATGGGAAGTCAACTTTCCCAGGTCACACAGCAAATGCTGGGGGCAGTGCGCTGCAGGCCTTAAATACAAGGTGGGCCCCCAGAGGTCAGAAGTTGAATTCCAAAGTGCATTCTGGGTGTAGTGGGCTAAAATGGTGACACCCCCGCCCCCCACCCTGCAATAAGTCTATGCCTTAATCCCCGGAACCTCTGCATGTGACCTTAAAAAGGATCTCTGCAAGTGTGATCCAGAATTTGAGAGAAGGAGCTTATTCTTGGATTATCCACGTGGGCCCTAAATGTAGTCACATGGAGCCTTATAAGAGGGGGGCAGAGCTTTGAGAAAGAAGAGGACGAGGTCATGTGACCACAGAGGCAGAGAATGGAATGATGTGGCCACAGGCCAAGGAACGCCTGAAGCCACCAGAAGCTGGAAAAAGCAAGGAATGGGTCCTCCCCGCAAGAGCTTCCTAGGGAGCACGGCCCTGCCGATATCTTGATTTCAGACGTCCAACCTCCGGAACCGGAAGAAGAGGCTTCCCAGTGAGAGAACGTACTGGATGCTGGAGGATGTACAGAACTCAGTGTAGTCAGAGAGGAGAGATGACAAGGCGAGGTGGGCAGATGCTCCAGGGTCTCCAGTGCCCGGCTAAGAGACACATCGCCTCGGGAGGACTTCACAAGGGAAGAACTTGGTTAGATTTACATTCTGAGCAGCAAAGGGTTAACTGAGTGGGGCTGGAGTGATCAAACCCTGCATATTCCAAAGAAAACAGTGGCCTTCGACTTGCTCTTGGGAGATAACCTTGAGGCCTTTGGAATATCCTGCCTGACAAAGGTGTCTTCCTAGACTTGGAGTCTTGGGCCTTGCAGGTAGCTTGTGCCAACAATGTGACGGATGGCGGACCCCTGCGTGTGTTCATCTGCGGCCCCGGGCCATGCTGTGTATGTCTGATCTCTGAGGGTGGTGACCAAGCAGTGAAAGCTAATCGCGTGGGTGCTCCATGCCTGTGTGACTGAGCCCCAATAAAAACCTGGACCAAGGCTTGGGTGAGCCTCCACGGTTAGCAGTACACCATGCATGCTGTCACACATGGTTGCCGGGAGAACGGAACACTGGCCACACAACTCCGCTGGGAGGAGACACCTAGAAGCTTGCGCCTCGACTCCCCTAGATTCTGCCCTGAGCGCCTTCTACTTTGCAGAGTTTCATCTGTATTCTTTCGCTGTGATAAAGTGTATCACAGCATTACTGGGTCCAATGAGCCCTAATAGCAAGTCATTAAACATGAAGGTAGTCTTAGGGACACCTGACACATAGTCTTATGACCTTAAACCTGCCTCAGCCCAACGAAATTCCTGTTCTAGGTGCATGTCAAGAGAGAGCAGCTCCCCCACCACATGTGCTCGCCAGGCACAGGACTTCAGTGGATTCAGAAATAGACAAAACTGCTGCCTGCCTCCAAGTAGCTCAGAGGACGGAGGGCAAAACAGAAAGGAGATCAAATCAGGACGCTGAGTATTTCAATGGCAGAAAGTGTGATATGGGGCTAGCGGACTAATTTCTTCTTTACCTTCTGGTTGGGGATGGAGACAATTCCCAGTATCCAGGTCGTAGATTAAATTGATGGGGGCGGGGGAGAGAGAGAGAGAGAGAGAGAGAGAGAGAGAGAGAGAGAGAGAGAGATTGAGTGTGTGTGTGTGTGTGTGTGTGTGTGTGTGTGTGTGGTGCATCTCAGGGGAGAAGGAGGTAAAATGGAGCAGCCAGTGCTGCATGGGCCACAGTTGAATCTCAGAGAAAATTTTCTTTCAGAAACTCCACCTGGAGCAATGCGACATTTCGGGCACCCGGCGCTACTCCACAAAATAAATGAGGCTCCTTGCCAACGTTGGCTAAAATATGCAACACTGTCCGAGGAAATGTGCACCACCCTCTCCGACTTCTCCACCCCATTCTGCCCTCCAGGGAAGGCCCCCAACCAGGAACTCACTGTTCTCCCCTTTCACACCCTCCTTAGTAACAATCACAATAGCCAACAAACATAGGCCCAGCAAGCAGTGGGGCGCTCGTTGCTCTGCCATCTTATAAAATCCACACGCAGACCTCCACTTCTGGCAACGCATCAGGCCGGGTAATCACCCTGACTCTCTTGTTGAAAATAATCACAAATCCTGCATAAAATTCTAAGACCCTCTTGCGGAAGCACCGAAGGCCTGGCAATTTCGTAGATCATTATCCGCCCCCAATTTAACTGAAATCAGGAACCACCGGGAGGTAGGCAGACCATTAAAGCCACTTTCGCTGAGGGGATGTCCCTAACCCAGAAAAATACCACTTCAATTTTCATGGCCTCCTTGGGAGCAGGGGTGGAAGGCAAAGCTCAGGGCTCACCTAAGATAAAGAGTCTAAAAGGAGATCCCCTGAGCCCTGGCCGACGTGGCTCAGATAGTTGGAGCATCGTCTGGACACGGAAAGGTTCAATTCCGTCAGAGCATATACCTATGCTACAGGTTTGATCCCCAGTCGGGTGCGTACGATTGATATCTCTCTCTCATCAATGCATGTCCTAGGGTGTATTATTAACAAAAATAAAGGGAGACCCCCTGAATTAGGAGGGACCCCCAAATTACTGCTTTGGAGTGAGAAACCTGGAGTAAATGTACTCCATCCTCTCCATCCCCAGAGATTTTGAGGAAAATTACTTTGGCACTTAACAGAGGAGAGAAATAAAAGTCTTGGAAAAATAAGAACTATAAGCTGGCCTTTGCAAACCAAGGGCCCTAAATTCTCAACATGTTGGGGGTCCTGGAATGGGGGTGCCCCAGCACCTGGAATAAGTAAATGCAGATCTTTCGGGAGACCCTTCATCTCAGCCTCAAAGAACTCCCCGCAGCCCTGTCCGAGGAAAATGGGTTTCTCCCAATCAGAAATAATAAGACACTCAAGGAGAGAAGAGACAGCAGGAAAAAAGCCAGAAAGAATGTAGATACTTAAGTTATCAGATACTGATTATAAGCGAATTCTTTGAATATTACGTTTAAGGAAATGAGATGCACTTGAAATGCCGACAGAGCAATTCTCAGCTGGTGATGATTTTGCTCCTCAGGCACATTTGGCAATATCTGAAGACATTTTTGGTTGTCCCTCCTGGGGAGGAGACGCAACTGGCATTTCGTGGGAGGAGGCCAGGGCTGTTGCTCAACACCCCACAGACCACAGGACGACCCCGCTAGGTTTCATCTAGCCCCAGATGTCATTAGTGCCAAGACTGGGAAACCCTACTGTAGAAAAACAAAACCACTACAAAAGAAGAAGCACGTTTGAAAAGGAACAGACAGGACTCATGGAGATGAAAGATTTAATACTAGGAATAAAACACGTAATGGGCTTGGCTAACAGCAGGTTAGACACAGCTAGAGAAGAAATCAGTAAACCAGAGAGAGGCAGGGACAGTTTCTCTCCTCATCTGACAAATGGGTAAACCGAGGCACACACCGTGCCAGCATCTTGCTTGCTGGGAGGCAGTAAACCGCAAACTGGCCTCTAACTGAAGATCCGTGCTCCTGACCACGCGGACCGTCTATCTAAACCCAAGAGAATGCTTTCCTCTCCCCGCCTGTGTCTGAATTTCTCTCCCGCTTGCGATTTTCTTTGGCAAAATATTTTGAGGAAAATAGCCTTTGTCTAAAATGCCTAACGGAGAGACACGGCGCTGCATTAGCATGCGGGGAACAAGGCCCAGGGAAAAAAGCAGTGATTTCCATCTCTAAAGCATTTACCTTCTTTTAACCAATTATGTCGTCCACGGGAAGAGGTTTGGGGTGTTTATCCTTACATAGACAAAGAGAAAGTGGAATAAATGCACTTATCAAAGCCTTCCCCCTGTGGAGGAGGGATGTGGGGTCCAAGGCCATCTCAAATTTGTAACCCAGAGTTCTTTGTTTTTTTTTAATATATTTTATTGATTTTTTACAGAAAGGAAGGGAGAGGGATAGAGAGTTAGAAACATCGACCAGCTGCCTCCTGCACATCTCCTACTGGGGGTGTGCCCGCAACCAAGGTACATGCCCTTGACCGGAATCGAACCCGGGACCTTTCAGTCCGCAGGCCGACGCTCTATCTACTGAGCTAAACAGGTTTCGGCTGTAACCCAGAGTCCTTAATGCAGTCCTTGCTGCAGTCTCTGTGCCTCAGCTTCCTCGTGTGTAAAATGTGGGTAATGACAGATCTCGTGTATTGGCTCTTCGTGAAGATTCAATGAGTTGGTATTTTGAAAAGGGTTCTGAAGAGGGCCTGGCTTATAGTTAAGTGCTAGTTGTTGTTGTTTTTTTAAGGTAGTTTCTTTCTGTTTGTTTAATATTTTTTAAAAATTGATTTCAGAGCCAGAACCGGTTTGGCTCAGTGGATAGAGTGTCGGCCTGCGGACTCAAGGGTCCCAGGTTCGATTCCGGTCAAGGGCATGTACCTTGGTTGCAGGCACATCCCCAGTGGGGGGCGTGCAGGAGGCAGCTGGTCGATGTTTCTCTCTCATCGATGTTTCTAACTCTCTGTCCCTCTCCTTCCTCTCTGTAAAAAATCACAATGTAAGAGAATTATTAGGCTGCTGAGTGCAGTGTGGCTATACTGAGGTTCCACAAGGGCAGGAACCAGGCCCATCCTGTGGACCACTGCGCAGGGCCTGGCACAGAGGAGGAACTCAGTAAGTGATTTTTGAAATGAATGAAGAATTTCTCCTTTACCTGCCAATATCATCCCTAAACATAATGGAAACCCTGACTACCATTTACGGAGAACCTACCCTGGAACAGGCTCCCTGTTGAGCATATGCCATCCTTACAGCAATGCTGGGAGACAGGTGGCATCACCAGATAAGGAAACTGAGGGTCAGAGAGGCCCCACAGCCAGTGAGTGAAAGAACCAGAATTTTCAGCTCATCCACCTTGATTCCCAAATCCACGTGCTCGGCCACTTTCTGCCACCAGGACTCTTCCCTCAATCTGCTCCCCCTCGCGGATTTCACAGCTAACTCGTATGCCCTGAGAGCTCTCTTGTTTATATTTCTTTGTTTCTCCTTTGACCCTGCATCATTGCCTCCCTTCTAGGCTCATTTCCTGAATCGTATGGGGGAAGTTATTTATTTCAGTGTCCCAGTTTCCCTGCTCATAAATGGAGGATAATAATGTGTCTTTCTCATACAATGGTTAGAATTTTCAGCTCATCCACCTTGACTCCCAAATCCACGTGCTCAGCCACTTTCTGCCACCAGGACTCTTCCCTTCAATCCGACCCCCCTCACGGATTTCAGCTAACTCGCATGCCCGGAGAGCTCTCTTGTTTATATTTCGTTGTTTCTCCTTTGACCCTGTATCATTGCCTCCCTTCTGGGCTCATTTCCTGCTTCTTATGGGGGAAGTTATTTATTTCAGTGTCTCAGTTTCCCTGCTCACAAATGGAGGATAATAATGTGTCTTTCTCATACAATGGTCGTCAGGGTGCGTGAACAGTGCCTCATACAGACCAACCTTCCATAAATGCAATCATCACTATTCCACTCGCCCCCCTTGACCCTGGGGCTCATACCTTCCAGCTTGCTTCACCTCACCCAGCCTGGGTCCCCGTCCTCCGCCGGGTACTTTGGTACTTTTACTTTCCCCAGGCTGACTTAGCCAGCAACTTCTCCTCGAAGCCTCTGGCACTTCTCTCTCTCTCTCTCTCTCTCTCTCTCTCTCTCTCTCTCCTTGCAGCCTCTTCAGCCACTAAAATTAGCTCCATCTCCAGTCCGCATCCCCAGCGCGCCTGTCCTGGTTTCTCTCTGGGCTCCCAGCCACTTGCGATACTGTTTCTCAGATGCCACACGCTGCCTTCCTGATGCCACAGCCATTGCCCAAGACGAGCGGTATTTTGAGATACAGGAGCGGGTGAGGAGGGAGGGACTTCACACATGTTCCTCCCGGTGTGTTTTAAAAAAGCTGACACAAGAGCCGCCTCCCCCCACTGTACCCCTCACCCCTATTTCTAGTTTCAAAATGTCAGAGGAAAGCTTTAGTCAATGAGACCTCCAGGGCTCCCTGGGAGTTAGTCTTGATTTTTTAAAAAATGGAAGAACAATGATCCAGCAATTCTACTTCTGGGTTCACACTCAAAAGAATTGAGAGCAGAAACTCAAATAGATACTTGTATCCATAGCAGCATTATTTGCAAATGTCAAAGGATGAAAGCAACCCAGATGCCCATCAGTGGATGAATGGATAAGTAACATGTAGTCCATCCGTACAATGGAATAGTATTCAGTCTTAAAAAGGAAGGAAATTCTGACACATGCCACAACACGGATAAACTCGAGGACACTATGCTGAGTCAAATAAGCCAGTCACAGAAGGACGCATACGGTCTGATCCCACTTCCAGGAGGTCCCTAGAGCAGCAGGATTCATAGGCAGACAGTAGAATGGTGGTTGGCAGGGGCTGAGGGAGATATCTAGTGGGGAGTTAGTGTTTAATGGAGACAGAGTTTCAGTTTGGGAAGACGACAAAAATCTAGAGATGGATCGTGGTGATACAACAGTGTGAATGCACGTACTGCCACTGATCCGGACACTTCAAAATGGTCAAGATGGTACATTTTAGGTTTTGTGTATCTTACCACAATTAAAATTTCCTAAAGAAGGAAGAACAGTGAGGCCAGCTGGTCAGGAGGAAA
Source organism: Myotis brandtii (assembly GCF_000412655.1). NCBI lineage: Eukaryota > Metazoa > Chordata > Mammalia > Chiroptera > Vespertilionidae > Myotis > Myotis brandtii. The sequence goes on from NW_005370658.1 coordinate 678,296, forward strand.
CAGAACATGGCATGTGGTGGAGAAGGGCCAGTGCCTGAGAGAACTGGGCAGGGGTGGGCACCCTGCTACCTAACCAGGGCAGGGGCTGGATGCCCCTGGAGCATTTTTTGGGATCATTCACTCCATCAGTGGTTTATTGAGCACCTACTGTGTGCCAGTCCCTGTTCTAGGCTCTGGGACATGGCAGTGAACAAAACAGACAAAAGTCCTATTCTCATGGGGCTGATATCCTAGTGGGGGAGATAGATGATAACCAAGATATAAATAAATAAATAAATAAATAAATAAATAAATAAATGTGGTTTGGCATGAGCTCACCTGGGATGTGGAGGGCGTGGGAGAGTCCGGAGAGGGGTGTGGCAGTTACAGTTTTGAAGGACATTTGAGCAAAGACCCAAAGGAAATAAGGGTGGAGTCATGCTGAGTCCTGGGGAAGAATGTGCCAGGCAGATGCAGAAGGAGCAGCCCATGCAAAGGCCCTGAGGCTGGACCTCGCCTGGTGTGTTTAAGGAACAAGGAGGAGGCCTGTGTGGCTGAAGCTGAGTGAGTGAGGAGGGGAGTCAGGTGGATGAGGACTGACAGGAGACAGAGCCCAGCATATTGGCCTTGTGGGCCAGGGGGAGGACTTGGGCCTTTTCTTTTTTTAAATATATTTTTATTGATTTCAGAGAGGAAGGGAGAGGGAGAGAGAGATAGAAACATCAATGATGAGAGAGAATCATTGATAGGCTGCCTCCTGCACACCCCCTACTGGGGATCAAGCCCACAAACGGGCATGTGCCCTTGACCAGAATCAAACCTGGGACCCTTCAGTCTGCAGGATGATGCTCTATCCACTGAGCCAAACCGGCTAGGGCAGGACTTGGGCCTTTTCTGAGTCAGGTGGGAGCCACAGAGGTTCTGAGCAGAGGAGAACTGTGCCTAAACTTAGGAGCTCCAGGCACCCTCCGGCTGTTACAGGGAGAACAGACAGGGGACCAGACCCAGGGTGGGCCACGAAGGTGGTGGGCAGTGGGGGGATTTATGGGTAGATTCTGAAGGTGCAGCCAACACGATTTCCTAATAGATGAGAGGTGGGGGCTGAGAAAAAGAGGAGTGGAGAGAGATCCTGAGTTTTGGGGTCCCAACACCTGAAAGATGAAGCCGCTTTTATGAGTGGACAAGGAGGCAGGATGGGTGACAATGATCAGAGTTCTTCTGTCAGAGTCATACCCAATTCAATACCTCAAACATTAACTGAAGATGGACCCCTGGAGACGTGGAAACTGGCTTGTACCCAAAGCTTTGGGTCAGGGCCTGAGGGTGACCGTGATCTGGCTGAGGGGGACAGGTCAGACCCTGGGCCTCAGGATCTCATCCGCAAATGAGGGTGCTCACAGCCCTTACTTTAGAATCACTGTTAGGCACAAATGAGAGATCTGTGCAAAGGGTTTAGACAGCCTCTGGTACATGATAAGTGTGTGGAAAATGAGTAATTATTATTAGCAAGAGAAGGGTTGCGATGTATCCAGCTAAACTCTCCAGGGCAGCTGGTTAAGAGCATAGTTCCCGAAGCCAGGCCTCCTCATTGAAATCCCAAGTCCACTGCTTCCAAGCTGTGTGGCTTAAGGCAAATCCTCCAGCTTTTCTGAGCCTCAGTTTTCTCATATGTGAAATGGGAATGAGAATAGCTCACACCTTCTGAGGAGGCAGGGACTGAATGAGATGGTCCTTGTGAAGTCCTTGGAGCAGAGAGCCTGGCCACAGTAAGCATTATAACTGCAATCACCATTATTACTGGTATCTTCATTCGCCCTGCAAAATAGCTATAATAAGCCCCATTTTACAGATGAAGAAACTGAGGTTCGGAGAGACAAAAGGTTCACGAGAGGTCAGCAGAGCAGTGGAGGTCAGAGGGCAGGACCCAATTGCCTGGGTTCCCCTCCCAGCCCTGCCACTCACCCTCTTCGAGTCCCTAACCTGGCCTGTCCTTTCCCCGCAGCAGTATAATGGGGACACAACAGCACCTACCAAGAGAGATATACTGGGAGGGTTAAATGAGATAATTTCCCCGAAGTGTTGAGAACAGCACCAGCAGCACATCAGTTCTCAGGGAATGTCAGTGTTAACTGTAATGGCTGCAGGTCCCACAGCTGGATGCTGAGGAATCCCTTGTCTGTCTGACCCCAGGGTCCTGCTCTTGATCACTGGGCTTTGCCACTGAACCTACAATTTAAAAACATGCAAGTCTCCACCGCTGCTTTAGAAAGGACTAGAGAATGGGAAATTAGGGGCTGTTCGCCCAGGGCCTGTGTTCTCGAAGCCCCGATGCTCTTGGTGCCCAAGGCCTCCCAGGATGCCTCTTGGCTGGTCCAGCCCCAGTGGGAGGCCACATTGGTAGGGGATTCTGGCTGCTCCTGCATCTGGGCTTTCTTTGCTGCTTCTCTCCTGCTTCAGGGCAACAAGGCTGGGTTAAGGATATCCCGTGCTTCCTGCTGTCTATCCCTCAGCAAACCTACCACAAGGCATGGTGCCCTCTACCACCAGCTATGAATTCATTCATTCATTTATCCATCTATCCACCCATCCATCCATTTATTCATTCAAGAGATGTTTATTGAGCTGCATTCTCTAGTGTACTAGACTCTGGGTTCAGTCTTTGCATCCAGAAGAAGATCGGCGATTGGCCCAGAAAACAATGGTGGGAGGGATTACACTGCTGCCACCCCATGCCCATAAAGAGGGACCTAAGCTGGCCTCATGGTGAGCCCGGGGATGGGAGGTCAGGAGGGCTTCCTGGGGACAGAGATAATATCAGCAAACAATGTACTTCCCTGGGTCCTGTGAGTGACCCAATGCACCCCAGTCCTCCTCTAAGACCCCTAGACCTCACCATGATGCTGGCACAAAAGGGGAGCTTCTTTTCTTTTTATTCTCAAAGATATTCTCCTAAATTAACTTCTAGAAGTTTTAAAGTTGTTCATGTAATTATTATGAAGCTAAAGTGCTTCCCTTTTTCATTAAAAACATTTTAGGCCCCGCCGATGTGGCTTAGTGGTTGAGCATCAACCTATGAACCAGGAGATCATGGTTTAATTCCCCATCAGGGCACATGCCCCGGTTGCAAGCTTGATCCCCAGTAGGGGGTGTGCAGGAGGCAGCCAATCAATGATTCCCTTTCATCACTGATATTTCTATCTCTCTCTCCCTATCCCTTTCTCTCTGAAATCAATAAAAAAAGCAGTTCCCCCATTATCTACAGGGGATACAGCCAGAGACCCCCAATGAATGCTGAAACTGTGGATAGCACTGAACCCTATATATACAATGTTTTTTCCTAAACACAATTACCTATGATAAAGTTTAATTTATAAATTAGGCACAGCAAGACATGACAAGAATAACTAATAAAATAAAACAATTAAAATAATATGCAGCGATGAAAGTTATGTGAATGTGGCCTCTTTGATTAAGTTGAGAACTTTTATCTTTTCACGTAAAGGAAGCACTTTATGGTTTCTCTCTGGCATATCCAAGTTGCTACCATCACTACGCTTGTGCTTTGGGGCCGTTATTAAGTAAAAATAAGAGTTATTGATAACTGAGGCAACTACTAAGTGACTAATGGACAGGAAGCGTCCACAGCTTGGACACCATGGACAAAGGGATGATTCACGTCCGGGGCAGGACAGAGCGGGACAGCGGGAGACTTCATCGAGTTACTCAGACGGCATGCAATTTAAAACTTATGAATTGTTTATTTCTGGAATTTTCCATTTAATATTTTTTGGCCGCAGCAGACCATGGTAACTCAAACCATGGAAAGTGAAACCATGGGTCAAGGGGGGACTACTGTACTCAGCAATGCATGTTCTGTGCATTTAGTGAAGTCGCATCCAACTGGTATTTATCATCAACAAACTCAACTATGTAACCTTGGGACAAAAAGAGAGAAATTCAATTAATTTAGATGGTTTTCATAGTTTTCCTGTTATTCTGGTCAATGAATTTATTTATGACTGTGTAAATGTGAGACAGACAACATCCAACTGATATCCTTCCCATGTAACTTTCTGCGTGTAAGCATCTCAATATGTAGCTTATAATTTTAATATTTAAAGATATGAATTCTATATCTAACAGGTCTTCCAAAGCAAAATAAGCCACTTATTCTGTGGGGGAGCCTCTTTTTTAATTAGTCAGTGCCCATGCCACCTTGGATGTTAAATACTTTAAATACCACATCTGAGTAAGAATTAGCCATTCACCTAGGAGAGAGCATATTCCAGACACAGGCAACAGTATGTGCAAAGGTCCTGGGGTGAATGAGCAGATGCTGCTGAGAGAGGAAGCTGGGATCCTCTTTTCTATCTTTCCCTCTAAAATGAGGCAGTAAACAGAAGGAAGCCCGGCTCTGCAGTGGGGGTAGATCTGCATCCAAATCCAGGCTCAAGCAGATGCTTTTGATAGAGGAAGCTGGGATCCCCTTCTAAAATGAGGCAGTAAACAGAAGGAAGCCCGACTCTGCAGTGGGGGTAGATCTGCATCCAAATCCAGGCTCTAGACTTCCTACCTGTGTGACTTTGACAAGTAACTTCTCTCTAAGTCTAGTTTTCCTCATCTGTGACAATATTAATGGAGCCGTGGGAAGGCTTGAAGGTGATAAGGTGCGTAAAGGGCCTGGCACACAGCAGGTGCTCAACTAATGCTCATTTTCTTACTCTGAGGTTGACTTCTCCCAATGGCCTGGATTTCCACAAACCCAGAAATGCAGGAGGGAAGAGGGGTAGCTAAAAAAGAAGACAAACAAAAAGAAAGAGTTGGGGTGGGAGGGAGAAGGGTGGAGAAAAGCTATCCATCAGACACCCACCAGCCTGGCCTCTCTCCCCTGAGGCAATAGAACTGAAACAAGGTTTCCATGTAGCTCTGATCAGGAGCGGGTGACATTTAAAAAAAGAACAAAATCAAAAGCCCCAGTGGACAGTGGAGTCAGGCTGCGTGGCTGTGAACTACGGGTCAATGTGGCTGGCAAGAAATCTGTTCTTTTGCTCCAACTGCCCGTGAGGGCTCAGAGCTCAGATATCCAGTCTGGGTTTGATAAAAGCTGAAGGCATCTGAAGAGGCTGTGCAATCTTCCCCACTTTTATTTCCCAGGTGGCTGTGTGACGGGCCCTGAACTCTCAGCAGAACCTCCGCTGGCATTTTCTGCCCCTTTCACTGTGAATGATGCGGTAATAGTAACACGTCATCATCCCTGTTTCTTGCTAAGAGTCAGGAATGAAAAGGAAGGGGAGGGTGTCGCACCATTGGCTAACAGAAGCCAGGCCAGAACGCAGCTGGGGACAGGAATTGGGGCCTCAGTGACCCCAATGAATAACTTCTTGGATATAAACCCTTTGTAATGTGATGTATTGCTTCTCCCACTAAGAGATGGGTTTCTTGTCTCACCCCTGAATCTGAACTGGCCTCATTGCTTGCTTTGGTCAACAGTGGCCAGGGAGGGCGTGCCGTTCCTGAAGCTAGCCCTCCAGAGGCCTGTAAACTTCTTTCTTCTAGAACCCTGCTTCCGCCAGGTGAACAAGCCAATGTAGCCTGCTGGAGGATGAGACACCACGTGGAACAGAGCACCATGGTCCCAGCCAAGGCCATCCTAGACCAACCAGTCTACAGAGAGCCAACATCCAGAGAGAGGAGCCACCCAACATCCCATAGCTGACCACAGATGCATGGAAGAGCTCAAATGAGACCAGATGAAGCACCCAGCTGAGCTTCGCCTATACCGCCAACCTGCAGAAGGAGCTAAATAAATGCTTCTCACTTTAAGCCAATAGGTTTCTGGGTTGTTAGTCATGTGGCACTATTACTATAATAATACACATTGTTATAGTATCTCAGAGAGAAAGGACGAGGGAGAGATAGAAACATCAACGATGAGAGAGAATCATCCATCGGCTGCCTCCTGCACGCCCCCGACTGGGGATCGAGCCTGCAACCCAGGCATGTGCCCTGGCCGGGAGTTGAACAGTGACCTCCTGGTTCATAGGTTGATGCTCAACCACTGAGCAACACTGGCTGGGCAAGACAGAGTTTTAAAATAAAATGTTATGACATTAAACCCACCCTCAATCATATATAAAATCAAAAGTTAGAACAGTCTCTAGAATGGTTAGAAAAATTAAGTATTTTCCCAGGCTCTCTTGGAGCTAGAGATGGCCATGGGGCATGCTTCTGTCCATGAGACGTGAGTAGACGCTCAATGGATGATTTCTGGGAAGGATTTTGCTTTGCCTGATACAAAAGTTGGTAGAGCTGGATGGAGCCATCTCATCCCTGCTTCTTTCTGCTTTGAATGCGGACATGATGCTAGGAACTCCAGCAACTATTTTGCAACCGTGAGGTAGAGGCAAAAAGAATCAAAGAGATGCCAGCCAATGCCAACTGGTACCTACTCCAAAATGCCTTTGTCACATGAGAAAGATAAGTAAGCACTGTTGGTTTAAGCTACCATGAGTTGGATTTTGTTTCTTGCCACTGAATACACTCCTAATGCATCTTTCAAAATTTCCCCCATTTCCAGGTCACACAAGACTCCACAGTGAGACTTTAGGAACCACATTTCTCCTTCCTTTTTCAGGCGTGAACACACATGCAGGTTGCTGTGCTACACTCAGGGGAAGGCTACCCTGACGATGCCATTCTCACTTCACAGTGAGAAGAGCTTGGTTTCCCCACCCCTCCCTTTCTGGAACAAATGCTACTCATCATCGCCAGTCACAGATGATCACAAATGCTGCTAACTCACCCCCAACCCCAGGTCCGAGAATCCACATAAATCTTGTTTGGCTTTTTAGCTTCAGAAATTTATGCCGTTTAATTTGCTCTGATCCCGGCTATTTCCTGCACAGAAATTCTATGACCTGCCCCCTCCCTCCCCACCCGGCCAGGAAGGAGAGTTCTTTGTCTCTGGAATATCAACAGAGCCCACATTCCCTGAAGGTCCAGGGTGTGGCTTTCAGCTGCTTCTCATTCATCCCTTCCCTACGGAGCAGCTGTTCTCATTTCCTATTTGGGGAGAACAGGATGAGCTTCATTTCCTTCTCATGGCTGACGCCTAGAGATGAACTGATTCTCAAAAGGCTTCATCAGGAACCTAAGCAGTTGAGCAACAACTCGCGGCAGACTCAGGCAAGCGTAACCGCAAGGCTGACACCGTGCCATGCTGTGCCTGTGTCCCGCATTGCTCACTACCAACATCTCCGACGTTCTGGCCACAGAGGTGTGCTCAGCCTGAACGCAGGGCCGGCCAGGAAAGCCAGCGAGCTAGTGCCCGGGAGGACTCCCTGCCCCAGCTATCTTACTCCTTAGCAGGGCGAACTCTGAGGGGCATGTTCTACTCAGCCCCTGAGTTCACCAGAGAGATTAAGTAAGCGCTACTTGCCCAGAGCACTGACTCGTTTGCTAGCTAATTCGACCTTTACCGGCTGCCTTCTGTTCCCTGTATTCGTCCCCTATTCACCAGTCTACATTTCCTGGGATCGCCCAACTATTGGCCCTCAAATCTTTGTCAAGGGTCAGTTTGGATTCTGGGTTGCAAACATCAGAATCTGTCTGGCTGTTTTAGCACACAGGGGACTTTTAGGAAGCTCAGTTAATCCATAGGAGGCCAGAGGAGGTGGCTCAGAAAATGGGTAGGAGCAATGCAGCCAGACTGACCGCCCCCACCCCCCGCCCCCCTGCAGCAGGCTGCCACAAAGCAATCCAGAACCATCCCTTCATCTGGGGGTCACTTACTCTGTTTTCAAATTCCTGGGTGGGGAAGCATGTGACTGTTGAGTGTCAATCACATGCCCTAACTGCCAAGGGGTGGGGGGCGGGAGACACTCACCCCACAACCTACAACCTGAGATTAAGTTTGGGGTCCTGTAATCCAGCAGTATGACACACAAAGGCGGGAGTCTTTCCAAATTGGATGTTGGGTCCCCAACTAAGAAGAGCAAATGTTGTCTATAGTTAACTAACTGGTCTTTGGAAGTGGGCCTGGAAAAGTGGTAATAATTATTTTCATCATTATAATTATAGTTATTAGTCTTATAATAGCTAATATCAGTGAGCATGTATTCTGTGCCAGTTTCTAAGTGGTTCTGACTCATTGAATCCTACCTTTTGAGGAGGTAGAATTATTGTTCCCATTTCAGAGATGAGGAAACTGAGGCCCAAAGAAGCACCACATCCCTTGCTCTCTCTTAAGACCTTGCATTGGTAAATACCATCCATTCATCTAACCCACCACATGCCAAACATTAACTTATTAAACTTTAAAACAACTCTACAAGAGAGGGAATGTTATTACCCCGTTTCCAGATGAGAAACTAAGATTCGGGGAGGTACAGTCACTTACTCAAGGTTATAGAGCTTAGAAACGGTGGAGCTGGGTTTTGTATCTGTTCAAATTCCAAAGCCCACGGTCCTAAACTCCACGTGTGTATCCTGGCTGCCCTCTCGTCTAGAGCTGCCGACACTGGGCTGGCAGCTCAGCCTAAATGCAGGGCAAGCTGAGAGAGCCAGAGAGCTCATGTCCTGGGCTGCAGAGCAATGTTGCAACGTGAAGGCTCTACCTGAGTACCTGTTAATGTAGTTCCATATCTGGAAGCACAATACACCAGACACGTCATTCCCAAGAACAGAGCACTCAGTCCTGTATCAATGTCCGCTGCCCTGGTGAATCATATCCTACCTCTGCAGGAGAGGGGAGCGTCACAGGTGAATTTCTTGTATATTCCCAGAGTACATCCACCCCAAATGTATTCTCTATGTTTCATGAAGTTCGGTCCAGATGTCTTGGTATGACAGAACCAGAATTTTATGTATGGAGAGGCACAAAATACATGATGCCCATTTTCTTTGTGTTTCTAAACATGCCCGCCATCTCACCCTTCTGAGAAAAATTTTTGTCAAGGAGGGGAAAAAGACCCAGGAAGTCAAGCAATTCCCCAAATGGAACCACCTAACCCATCACACATGGTAGAAACTACCAAATATTTCCTCCTTCCTTTCTTTGCCAAACTTCCCAAATGGGGGAGCGTCAGGCTTACCGCGTTCTTTTCTTCTTAGACCTCTGCCACCAAGGTTCCATGCCTCCTCAACTCCCTATGGACAACCCTCTTTCCTTCTGAGTTACAAAGCCTCAAAGCCCCAGGGGGTTTCTTCTCTCTTCTGCCGCAACTGCAATAGACAGAGCCGAGGAGGCTTACCTCCCTCCCTAACTCCCTGTCCGCGGCATCTCCTGTTTCCTTCCCTGGTCCTCTTCCACCCGCTGGTCCCCAAGGGTAGGTGCTTCCTTGACTCTGGGATCCTGTCTGTCCCACCATCATGCCTATAGGGCTCAGTCTCTTTCCAACCTTAACCAACCTCTTTGTGGATGTCTCTCCAGTTAAGCTGTCACCATTTCTACATCTTCACCTCAACCCAATGAGGTAAGTATTAACATGAGCCTCATCCTATATAATAATCCTATATAATAAAAGGCTAATATGCAAGTTGACTGTGTTGAGCGTCTGCCTCCTGGTGGTCAGTGTGCATTATAGCGACCGGTGGTCATCCCCTGAGGGGTCCTGGACTGCGAGAGGGCACAGGCCGGGCTGAAGGACCTCCCACCCCCCCCAGCGCATGAATGTTGTGCACGGGGCCTCTAGTTTAACGTAAGAACTACACTACGGAGACTAAATTATTTGCCCCCAAGTCACACATCTTTGGAGTTGCCGAGTCAGGATCTGGGTACATCTCCAAAGTAACGCTATGAGAGAGTTACGTTCTGGTTTTAAAGTCAGAGCACAAGGGAAAAAATGCATATAACTCAAAGATATCCTTGAAAACCCGTAAATCATCCATAAAGCACGGTATATGTTGTTTTGTGTATTTAAGCCTGGACAGTAATAGCGTGTATAATGTGTACAGTAATATGTGATATGAAAGCTTGAGAATAGCCCAGCTGGTGTGGCTCAGTGATTGAGCATCAACCTATGAACCAGGAGGTCACGGTTAGATTCTTGGTCAGGGCACATGCCCAGGTTGCGGGGGCATGCAGGAGGCAGCCGACCAATGATTCTCTCTCATCACTGATGTTTCTATCTCTCTCTCCCTCTCCTTTCCTCTCTGAAATCAATAAAAAATAAAAGGTTGAGAATAGTATGCCACATGTGACAGAAACTGCTAATTGTTCCCATAGCCATTTCCCTCTCTCAGCTTACCTACAGGCAGAGCCAGCCTCCCATAAAAAGGCAAAAATGCCGATACTCATGTTTCTGGTCTTCCCTGAAGCTAGCCAATAGGAAGTCTGTTGGGAACTTCTGGGAAATATTTTTCTCTCTAGATCAAAAGAGAAATACCTCCAATGCAAGTTTTCTCTTCCCACCATGACTTTCCTGTAATGGATGAGGCTGTGAGAAGTGGAGATGTAGCAGCTATTTTGCAAACTTGAGGTGGCAAAGCATGAAGTCAAAATCCAACACACTAAAGAAGGTGGCGTGGAAGATGGAAGGACATCACTAAACTACTCAACTAATTCTGGTCCACTGATTTGTGGAATTCTAAGTCAGAAGGCACAAACCTCTACTTAATGCTAAAGCCCCTTCTAGCTGCCTCGTCTGTTACTTGCAGAGGAAAGCCTTCCCAACTCACCTAACTGAACTGGGTTCTATAAGGAACACATCTCATGCATTTTCCTTGGAAACAAGCTCATTAAATGGCGAGGCAGGTAGAAATGACCTCACAATCTGCTGTAATTATCACACTCTTCCTTTTTCTTTTTGTCTGTGTACCAACTACATACCAATGATTTTATGGTAAGTCATATTTGCTGCACACTTTCCAGTGTTGGCTTTAAAAATGTCCTATCCATCTAAACTCCCCAGTGTAGTTCACAAAGACCTCCTCGCCTGATCCCTCCGGTCCACTCAATCTTATAATGATTCCATTTAACATTCCTGGAATACCAACACGAAGCAAGCGAAACGGCACCAACCACATTTCAGTGGCCAGAGCAGGGCTTTCGAGGCTGAGGTTTCCCTCCTGTCCCCGATGCCAGAGTTCTGTGTCCTGAAATTCTGTGGGTGGCCTTCCGATGTGCCTGTGAAGAGTGAAAACAAACCACCATGCCCCGTGCCTCTTCAGTACAACCCCCTTCTCAAAAACAAACAAAAAACCCTCCACAAAACAAAGCAAACAGAACGTTGACTTCTAAAATCAAAGCTTCCTAGGGCTGAAGGGACTCTCGGGAGTAACGCATTTGAAGCTCGTGAGCCTCTGATGTTTCCAAAGAAGGTTTAACAAATAAGTGAATCACAGGCTTAGAAAATATGCTCCAGTGCCTGGTTAAATGGGCAACCTGCACAATCACACGCAGCGGGCCCGGGAACACCCCCCACCCCCACCCCCGGCTCAGACACTCCCTCCTCCACACAAACCTACAAATCTGTGCCACCTTATTAATGCCAATAGCTAACACAGCTGACTCCCAAAGTCAGCATTCAGAGCTGTAAGACATAAGACACACCATAACCCCTGGGGTGGCATCACAACCCCAGGCAGGCATCTTCTAACCACAGTACATGCAATGGTTAGGTCACAGGCCCAACAGCACCGTCTCATCTACACCGACTGACAGCCATGGGTCCTCAGGCCCCTAGGGGTCTGTCGGCCTTGAGAAGCAGTTTATTTTATAGTAAACCTGCCCTCGATATTGATAAGTCACAGGTACCACCGATTCATTCAGTCAGTCAAAAACATTTATTGAGCACAGTAGTGTGCCAGGCACTATTTTAGACATTGGGGAATATAATCATGAGCGGAAGAGACCAAATCCCTGCCCTCATGGAGCTGACCTAGTGGAAGGAACAGGCAAAGAAATGAATAAGTGAAATAATCTAGTTTGTCAGAAGATGGGGAAAAAATCTAAATAGAAGAAAGAGAACAGAAAGTGTTGGGAGAGTATTAAAATCATAGGTAAGGGGCCAGGGAACATTGGAGTAAAGTTTTGAAGATGAGCAAGTATTTGGGAGAAGAGCATACCAGGCAGAGGGAACTGCAAGTGCAAAGGCCCTGAGGTGGAAACTCGCCTGAGGAGTTCATGGTATAGGGAGAAGCCCAGTGCAGCTTCAGCCTCGGAGTGAGCAAGGAGGAGGGTAAGGGGTGAAGAGGGCGGGAGGAGATGGGGGCAGATCGCGCAGGTCCTTGTGGGCCATGGTGAGGACTTTGGCTTCTGCACTGAGTGAGATGGGAACCACGGGAGAGATGTGAGCAGGAAAGTGATTTGATCTAATTTATGTGTTAAAAGGATCCTTCTGGCTGCTTGTGTTGATAACAGGCTATGGGGGGAGGGGGAGGGTAGAGGCAGAGACACATGAACAGAGGCTGCTTCAACAACCCAGCCGAGAGATGATGATGGAGTTGGGAGACTCAGTGAGATCCCGAGTGTATGTTAAAGACAGAACCTATAGAATTTGCAGAAAGATTGGTCATGGGGTGTGTGTGAGAGAGGAGGTGTCAGGATTTTTGACCAGGATCCCCTGAGGGCTGGAGCTGCCATCCAATGACATGGGAAGACAGGAAGAAGGAATATTAGGAAGATGCTCAGGAGTTCCGTTTTGGACAATCTAGATTGTGAAATGCCAGCGAATTCCTCTCTAAGTGAGGACTCTGAGAGAACTCCAGGCTGGAAATGTTAAGTTTGGAAAATGTTAGCGTTAGAAGGTATTTAAACCGTTGAGGTTGGATGAGATCATCAAGGGGCTCAATATAGCCAGAGAAGTCAAGAAAAAGAGGGGTTTCCATTTTCCTAAGACTCCCCTCTCCCCTAAAGCTCAGCTTTAGCACTCTGCGATACAACCCCACTGAAAGTAAGGTTAGGCCCCTGTCCTCCCTGGACAGCTCTACCACACACACCATCTTCAGCGCCCGTAGCTCCTCCCTGCACAAAGCAAAGCACAGTGTGTCTCGCTTGGCAGCCTCTGCCTTGGCCCCAGGTACCCACTTGCTTCCTGCTCCACTGAGATTTCCTCTGCCCACCAGGCAGCCACCTCCCGGCCCTGGTGAGAAAAGAGGGAGTCATTACCCTGCGAAATGTAGAGGCAGTGGCCACATGCCTCTCTGGAGGCCGGCTGGAGTTTGTCATAGCAATTCAAGAGGACAACACCTCAATCAGCCCCTAAACCTGTGGAGAGAGGAACAGCAAGGTCTTCTCCAGCCACACAAAAAACGTCACCTAGCCATCTGGCCCCTGCTAAGTACCCCCTCCCCCTCACCTCAGTTAGGGGGAGGGATGAAGCTCAGAGGGAGAAAGGAGGACACCTTCATACGATAAAGTGTGCCGAGTGCTGTCCATGGTGCTGAAACATCAAATCCACTACCAGTGGTCGGCAAACTCATTAGTCAACAGAGCCAAATACCAACAGTACAATGATTGAAATTTCTTTTGAGAGCCAAATTTTTTAAACTTAAACTATATAGGTAGGTACATTGTTATTAACTTAATTAGGGTACTCCTAAGGCTTGGGAAGAGCCACACTCAAGGGGCCAAAGAGCCGCATGTGGCTCACGAGCCGCAGTTTGCCAACCACGGCACTAGGCTTTCCATCTATTGCTCCTTGGGTTCATTTGGAAACCTCGGAGAGCAGATGCAAGACAAAGACTTGAGGGAGGTGATCCACAGAATTATAAGGAATGAACTGGAAGTTGATAAAGGGTGCATGGATGACTGAGTTTCACTGTGAGCAACTGGGATTCTATCATGCAGAGGACCCTTTGAGAAGTTGTAGAACACACCTCTGAGTTTTCTACTGAGCAATGGGGAAGCCTTGCTCTTTGGTTAAGGACTGTTCCTGGGGGTGTTCAACATCTGCCATGTGGTCTGAACAAGCACCTGCCATGCTGTGGAAGACCCTCCAACAGCAATGCACAAAGATGAGAGCGTTGGAGGTGCAAAGAGGTTAGCTTGCACGAGAACTACAAACCACAGCTGTGTGAGCTGGATGAATATGGAATGGAGTACCTGCAGCATCAACCATACGCCTCCAAAGGAATTTGTTTTAACTTCCCCTTCAGATCACCAACTTCCATTTATGGAGCACTCATAGCATTTGCCACATATACTGCCTCCTCTAATCCCTACCACAGCCTAAGGAGGTGGACACTATCATCATTCCCCTTTTTCCAGGAGAGAAAACCAAGGCTCAGAGATATTAGCTCACATGCTCAAGTTTACCACTGGCAGAGAGCCCTCTGACTCTGAAGCCCAGGTCTTAACCACTGCGCTCTGTCGATTCCCCCATTTCTGGAAGTCTCTTTCGCCCATATTTTTTTCTGTCACAGTGGAATGTTTGACTATCTCTTATCAGTGCAATGGTCCCCATCTCCTTAAACAGCTTAGTGAATTTCCCAGGACACTCTGATGGTCAGAAGTATTACCACTTCCCAGCTTAGCAACCATCTATTTTACCAAGCATGTATGCTGCTAAGCCCGAGAATACGAAAACAACTGTCTTCATCCCTACCCTGGCAATGTTCAGTCTCTTTTCTTAACTTGCACAATTGTATTTGACCCCTCAGATGTTTTCTATATTTGAGCATTACAGTAAAAGCTGTTATCTCAGAAGTATAGCCAAGCATCTGAAATATTCCTCTTACACATTTTCAGTTTGATTCAGTCCTTCAAATACAATGGAAGTCCACTTTAAAGGAATTTGATTAAATTACAGTTAGACTTTCTCTGAGGCCTTGAGCTATACAGAACAAACAAAAAAATCCATGGGTAAGATCTTTCTCACCAAACTTTACACAAGAAAAGGCAAAAACCTTGGTAATCCATGAAGAAAAAAATGGGTGTTTTAATACTATGGTTTACTCAGAAATGTGAGAAGACAATGAGTTAATCAGAAAGTGCTCTTAAAAATCATCTTTGTCTCAATGTCAAATTAATACACTCGAGTCCCCTCCCCCCGGAACATGGAGTTCAGCGTTTACTACATTTCCCCCCCAGTGACACTGAGCAGAAGGCCAGGTCTGCAGCGCTTTTAGTCTCATCTCCCTGTTCCTAGCTTATAACCCAACAGGAGACTAAGTAGCCCCTTGAAATTTGAAGTAATGAAATGTGAGCTCTGTGCCTGAATTTGAAGGAGATAAAACCACCAGGCAATAAGGAAGGGTGGTTGATTACTGAAGACATAAGAGCAACACAAGCAAGAGGAAAAAATGCAGGAAAAAGAAAGAAGGGTAATAGAAGAAGAAAGGAATAGAAACCTACAACAGTAACTCTTTGTGGTTTTAAGACCAGGATCCCCTGAGAACTAATGAAAACTAAAAACCAGAAGAATTTGCATGCAATTTTAAAGGCTTCATGGATACCACGATGAGCTTCTATCCTCAGAATCTATTTGCCTCAGATGAATAATTTCTCCTCTAGAGGCTCATCAGTGTCATAAAATTAGAAAAAAAAGACCACCTTGTTGTAATCAAGGAGCAGATACAAACATCCAACTGGCAAACTGCCCCATCGAATGGCCACCTTTCAACGTACTGATCACCTAGTGAGACTTGCTATATGCTCAACAGTATATGAGCTTCCTTGGTGTTTCAAGAACCATGCTATTAAAAAAAAACCAGGGTGTATTTTTTTAAATCATCACCCAAGGATAAGTTTCTTGATTTTTAAAGAGAGAGGAAGGGGGGGAAGAGAGAGAGAAAGCAAAACATCGATGTATGAGAGAAACATCGATCGAATCCACAACCTAGGTATGTGCCTTGACTGGGAATTGAACCCACAACCTTTTTGGTGTACAGGATGATGCTCCAACTAACTGAGCCACCCGGCCAGGGCGAAAAAACAGGGTATTTTAAGGCTCCTTCCTGCCAGCAAGGTCAAGCCAGCCCCTGCCAGCAAAAGCCAGCCCCCAGGGAGCATAAATTGGCACAACCACTTTGCAGAGCAATTTGGCAATATCTAGTGAAGCTGAGGATGTGTATGGTACACGACTCAGCAATTCCACTCCTGGGTATATGCCCTAGAGAAATCCACTCGCAAGAATGAGGAGACAGCTTGGTTCAAAATAGCCCAAAGCTGGAAACAACCCCAATGGATAAATACCTGGTAGAATGTTCATGCTGCAGAATACTAAGTATACTAAGATTTATCTTGTCAATCAGAGTAATCTCATGCTAAGTGCAAGAGGCAGGTTGTAGAAGAAAACATTTATAGAGAAATGTAGAGCATGCAAAACAGTACCATATGTATGTATTTCTTATATATTTATATAATAAAACTGTAAATGCATAAATGGAAATAAGCAAAATTCAGGAAACTGCCTTTAGATGGGAAAGAGAAAGGAATGGGGTCCAAAAAAGGAGCACAGGGACTTAAACTGTACTAGAAAGGTTCATTTTGATGGTAGGTTGCTCCATCGCCTCCCTGCCCTCACCTCTATTCTCCCTCCATCACTCTGCTCCAGCCACCCTGGCCTCCACTGTTCATCAAACACAGTGCAGCCTCAGGGCCTTTGCACCTACTGTTTTCTTTGCCTGGCATTCTCCTCCTTCAGCTGTCCTCATGGCTCATTCACTCACCTCCTTCAGATTTTCATTAAAATATCACCCTCCCAATGAAATCTTTCCTGGCTTCTAGCTCTCCTGCCCATAATACATCCCACTCCTTCTCCGATTTATTATATCTCTGTAGCCTTCACCAGCATCTATACACTAGATATCTCATTCATTCATTCATTTTGTCTTTCTTCACCACTAGAGTATCAGTTCCACAAGAGGAGAGACATTTGTCTATCTTGTTCACTGCTGTGTCTCAGAGCCTGGCGCATAGTAGATGCACACTAAATATTCACTGAATGAATATTTGCATACACAGATATTTGTTCTATTATCCTCTACTTTTTTTGAATGTCTGATTATTTTTATTATACATTTTTTAACAACAATAACAAAGTCAGCCATGGGGCCATTTCACAGATGAGTTTTCTAGCAAGTGAAGAGGAAAGTGCCCACTGCCATGACATGTCCCTGGAACCTGCTAAGGTCTCAAGCCACAGGACTTGGGCACAGCCAACAGCGGTCCCTTAGGAAACCCCACCTGCTAGAGCTATCCCTCAGTCCTCCAAACAGACTTCTCCCCTCTGACCGCCTCTACTGAAACAGCCCCATATGACACAGCTCCTACTGTGAGAAGCAACATTGCTTTCAGCAACATATGTTCTCAAAACGTGAATAGCGAGAGCCTAGCCAACACAGTATGAGTGCTAAGACCCATGGCATCTGCCAAGAGAGACAGGACCTAGAGCAGCAACAGAGCCTAGAAGAGAAATAGGAACCCACGGAGGACTGCGACCCCACAGAGGAGAACTATAAGGAAGGCCTCCCAACAAAGAGGGTCTTGGAAGAGAAGAGCCAGGCTTAGCTTGAGGGAGGGGAGTGGGTGGGCAGAGGAGGCAGAATCAACACAAAATGGTAATGTCCTTACTGGGATCTGATAAAGGGCTTTGAGGTCTGGGACAGAGGGTGGCTGGCCCTTCACCAAATCTATTTGCCTTCTGCCTTCCTCTCTATGCACGGTCTCGAATTTCCCAGCTTCCCTTGTAGTGATGGCATATGACTAGAGTATGTGCCAGGTCCCAGCCGAGCTCATAAACCTCCCAAGTATCACCTTCCATGCTCATTTCTCTTCTGTGGTTTGATGCAGATAAGCACAGAGTTCTTGGAAGGTGTGGGTTAACATGAGGAACCATTATTAGGCCCGGGCTCCTCAACCACTGTTCGGAGGAGAGAAGCCTGCCAATGAGGAACAGCTATTTTGAACTTAAAATGATAGAGAAATAAACTTTGGTTGTGTTTGTCATTACCTAGTTTTGGATTTTTTGTTATAGAGGGTCCTTGATGGAAAGTGTATACACATCCACCTTTCAACTATAGTTCCTTGTATACAGATCTGAAGACTTCCCGAAGGCAGTGACTGCACCTTATCTAAACGGGTCCTTTCCAGAGTCCTACCACTACCTCTTGCACCCCAAAGTCCTCGACAAACATTAACCAATTTAAATTAGGGGCAAGACATCTCCAAGCAAAGCAAAAGGACCATGCATGCACAAGAGTTAAAAACATGACTTCTGTGATCACATAACCTCAGCTTCAAATCCCCGTTCCATCACTTACTAGCTGGGTGCTCTCAGACAAGTTCCTCTCTGTGCTTCCGACTCCTCAGTGGTCACATGGGGATATTAATATTTCCTAATTCATTGGGTTGTTGTGAGGATTAAATGAGAGGACGCACATAAAGCACTTTGGAAGCAGTTGACTCTAATAAGCTATTATTCTAATTGTAACAGAAAGCATCCGCTGTAATATGTAGCCGAGATTTGGAGGTGGGGTGAAGGAAGGCAGGAGAACATGGAGGCTCGGCCTCCTCGAGCCTAGCCTGGACCCCACCAGCTGCTACACTTCCAAAGTCCTTGGAATTCAAGATAACGCTAAGGAACAGAGCACGCTCCGCTTACCCCGTTAGCACCACCACGAAGTCCATCACGTTCCAACCATTCCTCAAGTAAGAGCCTTTGTGGAAGGCAAACCCAAGGGCGATGATTTTAATGCCAGCCTCGAAACAAAAAATTCCAATGAAGTACGGTTCTGTGTCATCCTGGAAGGGAGAAAGGGTAAGATCAGGTCTTTGCCAGGCAGAGGGTGGCACGATCAGGGAGCCAGCCCACCTGGAGATCTGTCCCCACCTCCCCTCATCTCTTGCAACACTCCAGGCTCCCGGCCCCAACCACATCCTTCCTAGTGTTCTCTGGCCCGAAGGCTTTTTGCAAGAGAAACAGACACAGGGGAAGGCACCCTCCCTCTTTCCTTTTGGTCAACTTCACACACCACTTGGCCAAGGAGAACTGTTTGGACCTGCGCTGTCTAATACAGCAGCCACTGGTTACATTAGCTGCTTACATTTAAATAAATTTAAATGAATTTGAATGAAATAAAATGGAAGGTTCAGTTTCGCAGTCACACTAGCTACCGTTCCAGTGGTTTCCATATTAGAAAGTGCAGATGGAGAACGTTTCCATCACCACAGAAAACTCTACCAGAAAAGCGCTGGCTTAGCCTATTGACTCGTCACACACATCACTCAAGGCCTTTGCGGTTGGACCCCGTGCACTGACCTCACCCCCAAATCTGACATTTCTGATGGCTCTCAGCTGGTATGCACCAGAACAGATGTTCAGGTTGCTAAAATATTGGAATAATACTTCTGCGCTCACTGGCAAATGGCCAGTGCCTCTGCCCACCCCCTCCCCCAACCTCTAGCTGGACCTCCTGCCAGCTCTAGTTTCCAGCTGATGGTCTATAGTTGAAATGAAGCTATAAGCTCCACTCTGTCAGAGTCCCTACACGGACATTTTCCCATCTGTTATGATAACGTTTCTCAAGCTTCATTTTTTTGTATATCAGTTTGCCATGGCACTACTATTTGTTTACTCTTCTCTCAATTGACTCTCTTCACTTAGCAAAAACAAAAAAGGTCTTGAAATTATAATTTTGCTAGACTGGTTCTATCTTTTTGGAATACACATTATAATGCATAACTGTTAAAATTTCAAAGTCCTGAGACCATCAATACTGTATGAATTAGGAACCATTAGGATTCTTACTACTCCCTCTCTACCCTGGAGCTAATACAACTGCTTCTAAAAGTGACAGAAAGGAGAGAAGTCTCCTCCATTGTATTGTCAGGATGCCAGGAGGGGAGCAAGGAGCTGGGGGGTGGGGGTGGGTCAAGAAGGATCTTAATGCTAGTTTTCAGCTCTGCCGAGTTTGAATGAGGACTCTGAATGTCCTCCGGAGCTGACATCCATGTATAGGAAGCACAGGGGATGGAGAAACAGCTAAATGACATCATAAATAAGCCACCAGGCAAAAATCAGAATGTGGGGCACTCCTTAGGGCATCTGGACTGGTTTCTGCAATAAGGCAATGACAGGAGAGAACATATTACTCTAAATTAAAAGTCTTAAGTGACCTAACAAAATCTAGACCATGCTCGGATCTTGGTTCAAACAAATCAATTGTGAAATGCCATTTCTGAGACAATCACAGAAATGTGATTACTGACTGGGTCTTAGATGACCCCAAGGAACCACTGTTACTTGTGTTGGGCGTGAATATAAAGCTGTGGTGATGCAAGAAACACCCGTCTTTTTAGCAATGCAAACTTAGGTATCCGACCACAAACTGACATGTTGTCTGGGATTTGCCTTAAGAAATGTTGGTCGCCCTGGCCGGTTTGGCTCAATGGATAGAGCGTCGGCCTGTGGACTCAAGGGTCCCGGGTTCGATTCCGGTCAAGGGCATATACCTTGGTTGCGGGCACATCTCCAGTGGGGAGTGTGCAGGAGGCAGCTGATCGATGTTTCTCTCTCATCGATGTTTCTAACTCTCTATCCCTCTCCCTTCCTCTCTGTAAAAAATCAATAAAAATTATTTTAAAAAAAGAAAGAAAAAGAAATGTTGGTTGAGACAAACCACGAAAATAAAAAAAGGACAGAAAATACACATGAAGCAACATCTTGACAACTGTTGGATCTGGATGATGGGTTCATGGGGTGTGTGTGCGTGTGTGTGTGTGTGTGTGTGTGTGTGTGTTCATTTAACTGTTCTCTGTATTTTGGTGTATGGACCAAATTTTTCACAAGAATTTGGGTTTGAATGTGACATTTTCATGAACAATGTGTGACCACTCTCACCCAACCCCACCTGGTTGACACCAGGTCTTGTCGGGGGCAAGGGTGAGCGATGGACAGTGAAGGCATCTCTCGTCCCAGATTATTGGTGTTCGTGATATTTATGCTTCCCCAGGTGGGGGGGGGCGGTACACAATCCAGCTCTTGGCTCCAAGACCCAGAGCGGCCTCTGCTCCCACCACCCCATCAGTTTGCCCAAAAGCAGAGGAGAGACATCACTCACCAGCCGTTCAGACATGGGGGTCTTGTCATCGTCAGGTAAGTGTTGCTCCAGGGCGAGGACGATGCAGTTTGCTATGATGGTGGCTAAAATCATATATTCAAAGGGAGTATCAGAGAATTAAGGAAAAGCTTTCCAGCTGTTTAGGTTCACAGCAAAACTGAGCAGAAGGTACAGAGACTTCCCATAACCCCCTTTTTCCCCACATGCACAGCCTCTCCTACTACCATATCCCCTCTCCCCCTGCCAAAGTGGTACATTTGTTACAACTGATGAACCTACACTGACATATCATAGTAACTCAAAGTCCACAGTTGATGCTAGGGTTCACTGTTGGTGCTGAACAGTTCATGGGTTTGGACATGTATCCACCATTATAGTCTCATACAGAGTAATTCCTCTGCCCTAAAAACCAGGCAGATGACTTTTTAAGGAAAATGTGAATATTCTTCTTCCATCTCACCGCTAACATTTATTGGACAAATATGAAATTCAGCACCTACTATGTGCTAGGCCCTATTATGGGCACTAGGGACACTGGAGAGTAAGACAGAGAAGTGAGGAGAAGCAAGTAAGTGAGATAACCACATTATACAGTACATTAGAAGATGGTGAATGCTACAAAAAGAAAAAGCAAGGAAGGTCACAATTCTGGGTTGCAATTTAAAATACGGTGATCAGCGCTGGCTAGTGTTTCTCAGTGGTTAGAGCATAGGTCCTTGAACCAAAAGGTCTCGGGTTTGATTCTCAGTCAAGGACACATACCTGGGTTGCAGGTTCGATTCCCAGCCCGTGGAAACGTGTGCAGGAGGCAACCAACCCATGTGTCTCTCTCACATGGATGTTTCTCTCCCTCCCTCCCTTCTACACATTCTTTCTCTAAAAAAAAAATGGAAAAAATATCCTCAGATGAGGATTAACAAAAATAAATAAAAATAAATAAAATACGGTGGTCAGATATGACACCAAAAGCATGAGCAACGAAAGAAAAAAAATCGATAAATTGGACTTGATCGAAATTTAAAGCTTTTGTGCATCACAGGGCATTATCAGGAAAGTGAAAAGGTAACCAACAGCTACGTGCAGAGGCGGCATCCAGTCTCCCTCCAGGCCAACTCCTCCCTGTATCCTGGGAACTCTCCTGTGGTTAACAAGATCCCCAGAGAGACCCACTGGGTGGAGTTTACTTGGGGAAGGTCTGTCCTGTTCAGTTCATATTGGGGCTTGATCGGGTGGTGAGTGAGAATGTCCCCTGGCCCCCTGTCGGACCTGCAGAAGCACCCCTGGTCCCGCAGCCTTGCTACACGGACCTGGCAGACCCTGAGAAGAAGGTTTAGGTTTGGAGAAAGGGGCATTAGGGGGAGAAAGCATAAGGTATTGCTTACTCTGGAGCTGAGCTGCCCAACCTCAACACTACTGACATCGGGGCCGGATCATTCTCTAGGGTGGGGGCGTCCTGGGCACTGGATGTTGAGCAGCAACCCTGGCTTCCCACTGGTTGCCAGTAGCACCCTCTCCTCCCCAGTTATAACAATTAAAAGTTACAACAACTAAAAGTGATCTCCAGACACTGCCAAGTGCACTGGATGTTGAGCAGCATCCCTGACTTCCCACTGGTTGCCAGTAGCACCCTCTCCTCCCAAGTTATAAAAAGCTTACAACAACTAAAAGTGATCTCCAGACACTGCCAAGTGTCACCGGGGAACACTGAAATCCACTATTGTTCAAAAGGATCAAAGAGCGGGTCCTGGTGAACTTGGCCATGCTTAGCCGCTGTCCTCCTCCCAGCTTTCTCCCTCGGAAACTTAACTGCTTTCAGTCTCCTCTTCAGCTCTAGAGTTAGGCTCAGCATTTTGGAAGCTCCACAAAACCAAGGGGTCTTACAGGCTGGAGGAGTTGGGGCATAAACCCACTTTCCAGGTGGGAAAACTGAGTCTGCAACAGAAAACCTGGGAGTAAACGTCTACATAAGTCAGGAAAGCCAGGCCTTCTTTGTCACCAGCTCCAGCCTTTGCCTCCAGCCGAAAACAGCTGAGTTGCACTCCATGCACACTCTGAAAAGCAAATCTGAGACTCAGGGCAATTTGGGGAGCCAACAAAAGCCAGCCTTGCCGACGATCGTCTCTGATTGGCTTCCTGCCTCCGAGCTGACAGTCATTAGGAGCACAGAGAACAAAGCTGGGCTCTGTTGCACAAATACTCCATTCTGCCTCACCCTGCAGCCCGGAAAATAAGAGACAATATTTGTACACAGAGAAGCAACGCCAGGCCCTTGCCTGGCCTCCCCTTACCGAGGCTTCTGAAATCATGATTTGAATCTGATGATTTTGCTTCCCTTCCCTGCCAACCAGCTCCCTGCTTACTTCTGCATTAAGCTTCCTTCTCACTCCTCTGGCCCCCTGGCCTCCTGCCCCCAAACAGCTGGGATGTGCCTTCCTTTGCATCAGATTCAAGCTGAGGTTCCAGGAAGCGTCCCAGAAGGCCGGCAGCAAGCAGCACTTTGATGGGCTGCATTATCAGGGCTTCAGGTGCACAGTATCGCCTGGCTTTCAGACCCGGAGCTTGCTGGGTACAGTGATGAAGCCTTAGTCAGCACGCCCGGCAAATGGAACGAGGTTGCCTCTTCCTCCCTTGTTTCTGTTTTTTTTTTTAGTTCTTGACAGACACAGCCACACTGGCTATCAAATGTCATCTCCCTCTCCCTCCATGCACCCATGCATCCTGCCAATGCCCATAAGGGACGGTGCACCATCAACCTCAGATCCTTGTGGTCCAAGGACCAGCAGCACCAGCAGCTCCCACTGAGATGCAGAGCCTCAGACCCCAGGCCGACCCGCTGAGTCAGTAGCTGCATTTTAGCAAGAGCTTCGGGGGATCTGTGTGCACACTGAAGTTTGGCAAGAGCTGCCTTGCATCTATTTCAGGGCCAGGAGGAGCCCAGGTAATTGTGGCTTTGAGTCATCCCAAAAGAAGTGGTGGGGGCTTTTCTTTCTCCCCCAAGCGTTCTCCTCCATGTCCTGACCCCAGGAGAATTCCGCACTCCTCATCTTCTGCTACCACTCAGGCAAGGGGGCTGATAAGAAACCCAAGATCTGATGAAACAAGAGCAAGGCTGGAATAAGACAAATAAGCAAAAAGAAAAGTATCACTTAATGCGCGTGGAAGTAGCCACTGCCTTCCCTTGGCTCTCATTTCCCCCAGAAGAAAGCTCAAGTCCTCCCAGCAGCCAGCAGGGCCCTGCACGCCCTGCCCCTATCTTCTCCATTCTCCCCATTTACTCAGCTGCAACCACACTGGCCTCCTCCAGGTTCCCCAAACACACCGGGGCCTTTGCCTCTGCTGTGCTCACCCCTGGAATGCTCTTTCCCCCAGAGACTCACGTGGTTCCTTCCCTCAAATCCTTTAGGTCTTTACTCAAAGGTCAGATCCTTCAACCCCCTTCGCCTGCTTCATTCTTTCCCTTGGTCTTTGTCCCCAAACATCTGCTATATTTTTCTTCTTTCACTGTTTGTCTCCCCTACTAGACTGTACCAGTGGTTCTCAACCTTCCTAATGCCGGGACCCTTTAATACAGTTCCTCATGTTGTGGTGACCCCCAGCCATAAAATTATTTTCGTTGCTACTTCATAACTGTAATTTTGCTACTGTTATGAATCGTAATGTAAATATCTGATATGCAGGATGTATTTTCAGGGGTCTCGACCCACAGGTTGAGAACCACTGCGTGTAAGCGCTATGCAAGCAAGAATTTTTATCTACTTTGTTCATCTCAGCACCAAAGAGGGTGTATGTTATACAGTATAGTAGTTGCTCAATAAACACCTGTGCAAGAAAGAAAGGGGGGTGGGTTCCTGTTTTTTTGCACCTCTTCCCCAACTCCATCTCATGCCAACTCTCTATGGGCATGTTAAGGACAGAACCAGCTCCTTAAAATAAGAATGGTGTGACTGGCGCATAGACACAAAGACTGGGTACTGAGGTCCTGGCATGGGAAGAGATGCCTTGCCCCAGGCAGAAGTCCGGGCAGGGGGAGGTAAGGCTTTCTCAGCCCAACCCCAAGTTGTGCCTGATCCTCCGGATTTAGAAAGCCTGGGTTCTAACTCACAGCTGCAGCGAGCAATGCCTCTGCTAGCTGAGCTGAGCCTTCCTGCTTCCGGATTGGTTGGTGAAAAAGCACCTGTGTCAGCGGGATCCAGAATAATCAGCCAGCCGAAGAGGCCAAGGGGAGGGAGGGTGGGGGGGTGGAGATGAAAGGAGAGAAGCATCCCTGATGTGAGGAAAAGCTGGCTCCTGAAATGGCTCCTGGAAGGCAAGGGTAGCAAACAGCCCTGCAGGCAAGTGCAGATGCACAAAGCTCCCCCCTCAATTAAATTGATAAGGACCCACAGAGGCCCTGGAGAGGGGCTGTGTGTGACACTGGAAACGACCAAGCAATTCTTCCCAGGGAGGGAGGGAGGGCTGCATCTGCTAACAGGAGCTGCTCTTGAGAACCAGAACATCAAGGAAAATCAATTTGCAAAGTGGGTATGGCTGATGGTTCCAGCCCCTTAGCAAGACCTTGCAGAATATCCAAGTAACTCATCCTTCTCTTTGTGGTGCCTCCCCCCCCCCACCCCCATCTCACTTCCAATCTCCTGTTGTTAGTATGAAAATCAAATCAAGTTTGTTAACTGATCAAGGTCTTGTCTCTACTATGGGGGCTGTCTGATGGATGTTTTATGAGGAAACAGATACTTCACTGAGTCAACCAAGCAGTTGAACTTGTGGGGAACATCCCAACAGACCTTATTTTCATGTTAGTTCCACGCTCGTCACAATTACCGGGAAAAGAGAGGAGGGTACCGGGGCTCTAGATGTACGGGTGTAGAACGTATTCCTTGCTCCACTAAACAAAAGCCACAATTTAACTTGGCAATATGATCAACTATTATGGGGCCATTAACAGGCACAACAACCATAATTACAGCTGCCATTTATTGAGTGCTTCGTTGGGCAGACACCGTGCTAAGCACTTTCCACTCATTGTTTCAGTTAATTCCTTGCAGCAATTTTATAAGGTGGGTTCTGTTGCAAGCTTCATTTTCTAGATAAGGAAAGCAAGGCTCAGAGAGGTTAAAATAATTGCTTAAGGTCATAAATGAGGTCATGGAAGACCACTTGGCAGCTTACCCCTATTAAAAGGTGGATGGGTTTTCGCCCTGGCTGGGTGGTTCAGCTGGCTGGAGGGTTGTTCTGTGCATCAAAAGGCTGTGGGTTCAATTCCACGTCAGGGCACATACCTAGGTTATGGGTTTGATCCCAGTAGGGGCACATAAGGGAGCCAACTTATTGATGTTTCTCTCTCACATCAATGTTTTTTCTCTCTCTCTCCCTCCTCCTCTCTCTCAAATCAATGAAACATATCCTTGGGTGGGGATTTTTTTTAAAAAGGTGGATGGTTTTGCCTTTATTTAAAAATTGGAGTTGAGATACACCTGGGGCCTTAATCATATGGATGAGACCAAGTTGACTAGACTTCACCTGAGTCCCAACCGACTGCCACAATTTAATGTAGTACCAATCAACCATTGCATGCTAGTCCACATCCTCATAAGGCCATCCTCAGTGGGTCATATTAATAAATATTTAAACTTCCAATAATTCAAAGGGCCTGCGGTGTTCAGAACCTGGCTTCACACTCTCTAACACACAGTAACAACCGAAAAATCAAGCCTAGAAAAGAGCTCTCCGCCAGCCCATCAGTATGAGACTCCAGCAGGGACAACACGCTAACAAGGGCAACGCTGGTGCTGTCTGGGATGTTTTCAGCACCATGGCCAGCGACAAAGAGGCGCAAGTTTCCTTTCACATCCAGATCCCAGGCAAGCTTGGGGCAGGGCAAGCAAACCCAGCGTCAAGTACTAACACTCTCCAAGACATTTGTAAAGATCTACATTTCACATACAGAATAGAGGCCAAAAGAGATTCATTATGTCAGCAGGAAAACCAAATGAAGAGAAAATTAAAAACCCGACACCAAATAGATTTGATGTGTCATTTGTTTTTTAATATTATCCAAGGACCTTCAACACTTGGGTTCTGAAAAAAGAAGTCTACCCGGGGCAGCTAGACCATGCTTCTGCTCAGAAAACTGGAAATATCTGCATGAGAAATCATACAGCAGAGTAGTTGCAAGGGCTTAAGGGCCAGGCATGGTTTTGACCTCGAGCAGAAGAGGTTCCTTCTTTGAGCCTCAGTTGCTTCCTCTATAAAATGGGGAAAGTAACACTTACTTCACAGGGCTGTATGAGAACGGAATGAGTGGATAAACACAATACACTTAGAACAGGGCTCCGCATGCAGTGTGTTCTGTTATTGTTTACTCTGGCTCCTGTGATGATTAGAAAACTTAGTAAGCTTAGGAAAGCATAAGATGGGGTTCGTCTCATGGTGACCATACAATCAATGCTTATGTTATTGTTTTTATTACAAGTGCTGCTACTAGTATTAACTTTCCTATTTCTTCTTTTTACCACCTACGTCTCAGTCCCTTCCCTTCACTGGAGGGATCAACACCCATTCTCACCATGGCTGACTAGACCTTCTCTCTAACCTGAAATAATTCCAAGAGCAGTGAATGTATGTGTGGCCCACTCCCTGAATATCAGGCTCAAAATAAATGTTGCAAAATCTCCACTGGCCATTTCGTATAAATGGGATCATACGAGAGGTGACCTGTTGTATCTGGCTTCTTTCACTCAGCAGAATGCACTTGGGGTTCACCCACATTGTAGTGTGTATCACTACTTCATTCCTTTTCGTGGCTGAATAATATTCCACTGTGTGAATAGACTCCCATTTGTTTATCAGCTCATCGACTGATGGACTTCTGGGCTGTTTCAATCTTTTGTCCATCTGGAAGAGGCAAATCTACAGAAACAGAATACAGTTTGGTATTTGCATGAGCTGGAGGAAGAGGGGGATTCAGGAATGCTTAATGGGGATGGGGCTTCCTTTGGGGGAGGTGGAAATGTCTTGGAACTAGATAGAGGAGATGGTTGCATATCACTGTGAATGTACTAAATGCCACTGAACTGTTCACTTTATAATGGTTAAATTATGTTACATAAATCTCATCTCACCTCAATTAAAAAAAATCCCTGTTGGTTTTGCTTCTCTTATTTCCTCTTAATTCTCAGAGCTCCCATCATCTGACTTTACTGACTTTCTTTTCTGGCTGACTCCTCTGGGCCCTCACCATGAAGAGACACACCACCTGCACAACCCTTAAGATCCTCTTTTAAAAAAAGAACAAATGATTTTAGTTATAAAAGGAAAATATGCTATTGTATTCTTTTGTTTTTAATTTTTAAAATTTTATCATTTGAAATTTTTTAATTTTTAACATTTAAAAAGTGGCATTCCCTTACCACATTCCACTTCCCAGAGATAAGCAACACTCACAGGTTGGTGTTTATCTTCCAGTGTTTTCCCAACACACGTTCTTCGCATCGCCTGCTCCCTCTTCCTGGGTTACTATACCTCCGGTTTGAGCAGGGCTCATTCCCTCAGCTCCTTCAGGTTTACTAAAATATTACCTTCCCTGGCTGCCAGATCTCAAATCTCAACCCTGCCAACATCTCCACCCCTGTTTGCTTCTAGCAGCTTCTCACATCAAACAAACTAGGCATTATATTTGTCTTATTGACAGTGGTTTTCCTCCCTGGAATTTCAGCCCCATTCGAACGAAGATTTGTCTGGTTTGTCCTCAGCTGTGTCCCCAGCAACTAGAACAGTGCCCAACACATAGTAGGTGCTCAATAAATAATATTGAATGAATGGAAACAAACAGCCAAAATCACCTTTTCTCTTTACAAAACTGGGATCATGACACATAGTTTCTGCAGTGTGCGGCGCCCCTCACCACACAGGGCACATCAGCACACGGACCTCCCTCTTTTATTTTTTATCGGACCTCCCTCTTTGAGAAGGCTGCGCAGTATTCTTATGAATGGATGCATCATCATTTATTTAATATTCCCCTAAACGCTTCCAGTTTGTCTCTATTACAAGCAAAACTGTGATGAATACTCTGACCAAACCTCCTAGTGCACTTGTGAAGGTTTTTTCCTGCAGGATAAATTCCAACATGCAGAATTGCTGGGTCAGAGCGGGTGCACCCTTGACCTTCTCACTGATACTGCCGAGTCAACCCCAGAGAGTGACGGGGCTGTATTTTCCAGTTTTAAAAAAAGTGAGGTGAGGGTGCATTTCTCAGCACCCTCTCCTGCCTTCATTTCCTTCCTTGTCAACCTTACGTAGGTCAGTTACACATCACTCCCTGGCCTCTCTTTCCCGCCTGGAACAAGCCCATCCCTGATTATCCCCACTGGTTACCTTCCTGGTGCCTGTACAGAGGAACATTCCCTAATGAGATAACTAACCTGCGACGATGATACTAAAATCATGACCCGAAACCTCAAATGGGCATTTGGGAATTCCGGCATATTCGATGGGACAAGACAGTAGAATATTGGAACATTGCTGGGAATAACCAATTCAGAGAAATAAATATTCCCCCATCATTAGACAGCCCACCCAACACCAAATCTTCCAGCCACCAATTCATGTCTCACTCCCTCTCATAAAAAAGGAGTTAACTATAGGCATTACCTCCGCTTCCTCACCTTTAATTCTTCTACCCCTCCAGGCTGGCTTCTAGCCCCATCACTCAACCAAAACTCTTTTAGGGAGGATCAGCGAAGACCTCCAGGCTACCAAATTCCTGAGCCACTTTTCTTTGCTTAGATGACCTGGCCATGTCCTCCTTTTGTGTTTTCCTAGTTTTCCTCCGATCTTTCTTGTCACTGTTTCTCTTTCACTCCTCCCTTTCTACTAACTGTTCGTCTTCCCTGGGGTTCAATCCTAGGTAATCTTCCCTTCTTTAGGCTAAAAAAAAAAAAAAAAAAATGGATGGTTTTTTAAGGCAATGTAGCATTCGACAGCAAAGTTAAACTATCAAAGAACCATCAGCCTGGCTAAAAAAAAAAAACAAACAAACAAACAAAAAAAAAAACTTCCCTTCTTTAACTATATCCATGCAGCGGTTCTCAACCTGTGGGTCGCGACCCCTGAAAATACATCCTGCATATCAGATATTTACATTACGATTCATAACAGTAGCAAAATTACAGTTATGAAGTAGCAACGAAAATAATTTTATGGTTGGGGGTCACCACAACATGAGGAACTGTATTAAAGGGTCGCGGCATTAGGAAGGTTGAGAACCACTGTTCTAGGGGGTCTCATGCATTTTGGTGTATTTTGTCATTCTCCTGCTGCCTTTTCCTGCTTGGTGTCCTGGGAGAGGCGGGGCTGGCTCTAGGAACTGTGTCTCTCAACCTCCCTCATCTCCTGCCATCCAGGTGGGTTTGGCCAATGGGAAGCACCAGCAGGAGATTGGAGGAAGGGAGGAGGAATTGGGGTATTTCTCCTCCCCATTTTCTCTCTGCTACAGATTGTGGTTCTGGTCATGACTGTGTCTTTGTGTGCCTTCTCCAAAGCATCTCACACTTCATAGGAGCGTCTGTATTCATTTTCTAGGACCGCCATAATGAATCGCCACAAATAGGGTGGCTTAAAACAACAGAAATTTCTTCGCTCACAGGCCAGAAGCCCACCATTAAGGTGTGAACAGGACCAAGCTCCCTCCAAAGATTCTACGGGAGGATCCTTCCTTTCTGCTCTCAGCTCCCAGTGGCTGCAGGCATTCCTTGGCTTGTGGCTACATCACTCCAATCCTCCAATCTCTGCCTCCTACTTCACAAGACCTTGTCCCCTTCTTTCTTGTCTCTTTTAAGACCACTTCATAGGATGTGCTCACCATTACATTCTCATCACCCATTCCCAGAGGCTGGCACAGAGCAAGGCCCCAGCAAATGTTTGCTGAAGGAGAGAATGCATCCACATCTACTTCCTTTCTTTTTACATCTCAGCAGCAGTCCTTTCGGCATCTTCCACCTTCTCTTCCAAATCGCCCAGCTGTTGCACGGGCACCCCATGTTAAACAGATTTCCCAGAAATCCCCAGGTCCCCAATGAAACTGCCTTCTCTTGCTTCCCATGCACTTCCCCAAATGTTTGGGTCTGTCTGGTCTTCCCTTGTGCTGGCCCTGCCATTTGTGAAGATTCTCCTTGAAGCTTTATCATTAAAAAATAAAGCAACATCTTCTGTGCCTCCAAAAGACGCTTTTACTTTTGCAAACTCTATTGATTTAATCCTAGAGGCTGCTGGCAGCGGTTCCAGGAGCTTAATCAATATGACAACACCCAGTGAGGCCAGAACATCAAGGAGCCTCGGCCAAGACCTTCTTCTGCTTGGGTCTGCACTGACCCTGCCCGAATCTCTGACGATGATGGAGAAAGATTTACAGTCGGGGAAAGGATATTTGCAATTGCTCCGGGATCCTGCTTAGACGAGCAAAAGTAAATGTCTTCAAGCTCGAGGCGCGTCAGAGCTATTTGTTAATTTGCTACTACGACTGATTCCCAGGTGGGGCTAAGTAAGCAAGAAACGGAAGACAACAGAGAAACATGGCAGGTTCTAGAACCTGAATATAATCTCCCTGGTGGGATTTGCAGGAGGAGAACAGGCAAAGGGGGGAGGCAGAGAAGATGACAATGGCAAGAGTTAACATTGAATGAGTTAAAACAGGGACACCCTCATTCCTCAGCAGATGCTAAGTGATGAGGGAAGAAGAGAAAAAGGTTGTAGGAAGAATGAGGTTGAGGGTGACTGAATCAATGCCCAGGGCTTTAGAAATCATTCATCGCCTTGAAGAAAAAGTCAAACAATTCTTTCCCATATTTTTTTTTCAAGATTAAAAAACAGGGAGAGAACGTCGAGGTCCTACAGGAAGAACGTAGAAGGGAAGTCATCTTTGTTAGCTGGAAGTTTACATGTATGTGAGTCTACAAAACTCTCACAAGAACACAGGGCCTAGACATTAGCTCCCATGCACAGATCATGAGGTGTTACAACCCAATATTCTACATCCTGCTGCAGTAACAAATGATCCCCCAATTGCAACGGCTGAAAACACTGCAGATCAATTTTCTTGCTCATGCTATGTGTCCCCTGCAGGTGAGATGGGACTCTGCTCTATGCCACCCTCTCCCCAGCACCTAGTCTAAGGGAGGCTCCATCTCTCTGCATGCACAATGGTGGAGGCAGGCAGAGGGAAACATGGTGAATCACACACTGACTCTTAAAGCTTCTGCCCAGAAGTGACATGTTACTTCCTCTCATGCTCCATTGGTTAAAGCAAGTCACAAGGCTGTGCCTGGCTTCAAGAGACATTCTACTGTGAGACATTCTACTGTGTGGCCAGAAATATTAGCTGAGCGAGGTGAAGGATTTCCACTCAGGAAGGTTAAAAAACTTGCTCAACGTCCAACAATTTCAAAGATGGCAGAAGTGGAATCAGAATTGAAGACTATACGGTCCATGGTCTTTTAGCTCTACTGTCCTGCACATGGCAGAAGTTGAGAATACAATTTAGGTTAATAAGGAGAAAAATCAGTGGAGGCATGGGAGGCAGAAGGAACAAGGGAAAATAATGCATTGGGGGAGAGATGGAAGGAACCAGAAGGTTAACACCAGAGCATACATAGAGGGCTCTCATCTTTAGAAACCAAAACGTATCACATACATTAGGAAAAGGGTGGGGAGTCTCACACTCCTTTGAGAGAGAGGTCAACAGAAACAGAGAATGGGGCAGGGAGGGATTTACAGGCAGCCACATAAAGAAGTGGGGGCACAACCACAGAGAACCTGCATGCTTCTTGCTCTTCCCCTGCAGGCCACTATCTTGGCTCAGAAGGAGGTCCAACAATGCTAGTTGGTGTAACAGCAGCCCAGGAAGCTGAGGCCAGGGCTTGCCAGGACTCCCATCAGCTGCACTGTCCCTCCCTGGATGTTTTCCTGCACGGTTCTGGGAAGTCTGGGGTTGGATGGTGTTCCGGAATGCATGGTGCTGGCTTAGCCCTTCTGACCACTCCTCTCCCGCTCCTGCCCAGCCAGACTACAGGTGTGAAAGGTCCTGGTCTGCGGCAGGTGGGATTCCAAAGAGACGGGCAGGCCGGTTTAGCATCAGAGCAAGGCTTCTGGAAAGTGCTTACCAGCACTGCCAACACATGTTTGCCATTTCAGTCCTGAGCACCTATTATGTGCCACTTAAGTGCTTCTTGCATGTGAATTCATTGAACCATCACCACTTATCTGTCCAGAAATCCTACTGGTCAACCTTCAAATTATATCCAGAAAAGTGGTTTCCAGGGGCTAGCAGGAGGGGGCAAAATAAAGTGACTACTAGGGGGTATAGGGTTTCCTTTTGGGGTGATGACATTTGAAACTAAATAGAGTGCTGATTACATGACATTTTGAATGTACCAAAGGCCACTGAACTGTACACCCCAAAATGATAAATTGTATGTTATATGTATTTTGCCACAATAAAAAATATTTAAATTATTGTCAGAATCCAACCACTCAGTATCTCCACAGCCAACACTCTGGTCCCGCCCCCACGTGCCTGGGCCAGTACTGTCACCTCCACTCTAATCCCCAGCTTCAGTTCTCATCCTCCAAAGCCTGCCCCTTCCCCCTTCTGCAGAGTGTCCAGAGGAGCCTGTGAATATCAGAGTCCAGGCATGTCCCTCCCTGTTCAGAAGATGCCATGGCTCCCACCTCACACACAGCAAAAGCCAAGGTCCTCTCCACAGACCCTGTCATCTCCCTATTCTCACCTCCTTCTACTTTCCCTCTTACTCCCTTCAGCCTCACCGGCCTTCTCACTGTTCCTCCAACAGGCCAAGCATGATCCTACCTCAGGGCCTTTGCATCTGTGTTCCCTCTTCCCCCAGACATCCTCATGGCTTCCTCCTCACTGCCTTCAAGTCTTAGCTCTGATGCCACCTCCTCAGTGAAGCCTTATCTAATACTAGAGGCCCGGTGCACAAAATTCGTCGATGCCACCTCCTCAGTGACGCCTTATCTAATACTAAAGGCCCGGTGCACGAAATTCGTGCAGGAGACAGGAGGGTTCCCTGGCCCGGCCTGCACCCTCTCCAATCAGGGACCCCTCAGGGGGTGTCCAACTGCCGGTTTAGGCCCAATCCCGAAGTTAGGCATCCCTCTCACAATCCGGGACTACTGGCTCCTAACCATTCACCTGCCTACCTGTCTGATAGCCCTAACTGCTCTCCCCTGCTGGCCTGATCCCCCTAACTGCTCTCCCCTGCCAGCCTGATCACCCCTAACCGCCTCTGCCTCGGCCCCGCCACCATGGCTTTGTCTGGAAAGACGTCCAAAAGGTCATCTGGTCTAATTAGCATATTACCCTTTTATTATAAAGGTCGTCCAGTCTAATTAGCATATTAACCTTTTATTAGTATAGATAGCACTGGCCTCCCCACCCCCTTTCCTTGCTGTTTTCCCCCCATTAACCTTAAAATCTAAAGTTCCATGCAACTTATTATTTTGTTTGTTGTTTATCCTATGTCTCTCCCAAAGAGAATGTAAACCCATGAGGGCAGGAACTTTTGTCTGCGTCCTGTGTCCAGCCCTATGAGCCAGAGACTATTGCCCATCCATTTTATAGAGGCAGAAACCCGAGACTCATCAGGCACGCAGCGAGTAATGGCTGGACAGTCACCCAACTCATTCTGAGCTCACAGCCCAGGTTCTCAACCACATGACTGCTCCTTATTATTACCCAGGCAGCGAGGATGAACTGGGTACCTACTACTATGTGCCAGGCAGCATTCTAAGTGCTGAGGCTATGACAAAGAACAAAACAGATGGAGTTCAGCTCTCATGGAGGTGACATCTTACCTGGCTCAGCTCTCTCCTGCCCCAATTCTCACCCACCTTCACATCTGGCTCCAACAGCAGCCACATGGTTTGAGATGCCCTGAGAAATGGATTGACTGTGGGATCTATGCCACCATGCCACAGCCTTGCTGTGCCAGTTTTATGATTAACTGCCATTTATATGACATCCCATGACATGTATAACACTCTATGACAACATATAACAAGGATTTGTCAATCCTGTTGTCTTCACCATCAACCATGAGTTCTGTGAGCTCAGAGACCTTGTCGTAGTTTTCCATCCCATGTTTGCAGACTATGAATGAATAGAGCACCAAGAGCCACCTCCTTCAAGAAGCACCCTCTGATTTTCCCTCCCCACATAAATTCTCCTCTCTCCATTCTTGGAAACCTGAGAAATGAGCATCTCCCTGGAGCTGTTTTACAAATATTTGTGTCTTTTTCCCCTTCCATTTCTCACTCTGGAAATAGACATTCTGGCCATAATGCCACCTGCATCCCTACATAAACATATCATTTTACGTGATAAATGCTATGAGGAATGATGGGGAAAGGCCTAATTTAGACCAGGAAAGGGGGGCTGGGTCAGGAAAGGCTCTCTGCAGATGGACGATTTAATGAGAAACCCAAAGGATTGATAAACATTCACCAAGTGAAGAGTTGAGGGGAGATACAAGAATTTCACAGCGGCTTTATTCATGATGACCAAAACAAGAATAAAACCAAAAGTGTGTTGACAGGTAAATGGATAAGCAAACTGTGGGATTTCCATTCGATCGAATGTTAGTCAGCAATAAGAATGAATAAAACCAAAGTTCATTCATTCAACACACATTTATTGACCACCACCTATGTGCCAGGTGCTGTTCTAGTTCCTGTCCACATTGGTGGACAAAACCAATAAAACTGCTTACGCTGTGGAGGTCACAGTAAAGTGGAGAGACAAGAGAGTGCCAAA
The DNA here is from genome assembly GCF_000412655.1 of Myotis brandtii. Lineage (NCBI taxonomy): Eukaryota > Metazoa > Chordata > Mammalia > Chiroptera > Vespertilionidae > Myotis > Myotis brandtii. The sequence continues at coordinate 714,105 of NW_005370658.1, forward strand.
GGGAAAAAGGAAGCAGGAGAGGGGTGGGAAATTCTGGGTGTGCAATTTAAAACTGGGTGATGCGGAAAAGATGGCCTTTGAATAAAGACCTGGAGGAGGTGAGGGAGGAGCCACAGATTACCTGCATGAAGGAGGATCCATGCAGAGGGAACAGCCAGTGCAAAGGTCCTGAGGTAGAACCATGCCTGGTGTGTTTGAAGAAGAGTAAAGAGGCCAGCATGGTGGGAGCCAGTTGAGTGAGAGCCAGTACTGTGGGGAGAGGAGCCCAGACATGGTCGTGGGCGTCCTGAGGCAGAGAAAATCAGCCATGGGCAAGGAAAATGGTGACTTGTAGTTGGGAATGAGGGAGGGAAGAGAGAAGAGAGGCCTGTGCTCAGAGGCCCATCACCATCACTCCCATGTCTTAGGCAAACAAGCTTGGCGTTAGGAAGGCCCACAAATTCCAGTGGCCTGACATGCTTTCCTGAAAGATAGGAACAAAGGAGAAAGAGGCCTGTCTTGTAAGAAACAAAACAAACAAACAAAAAAAACATGAAGGGAAAAGAAGGATATAAACAGAGTAACACAGAAAAAAATGCTGATGTATATAATAGCACATACTACATCAGGCCCGTAGCATGTTTTTGTAAATAAAGTTTTATTGGAAAACAGCTATGACCATTTGTTTACATACTGCCTGTGGGGCCTTTGATACAACAGCAGAGCCGAGTGGCCTGATAGAGACTGTATGGCCCAGAAAGCTTCAGATCTGCACTATCTGGCCCTTTGCAGACCCCTGATGCATTTTAATATATTCAGTAGTTAGAGCATGTGTTTCTATATTGATATATAACGATATAACATAAAATGATATAACTACTATTATAACACCTATCTTGAGTGCTTATTATGTGCTGGGCACGGGACTAAGCTTTTTGTTTATGTTATTGCATTAAATCTGTTCAACAGCTCATTGAATTAGGATATTATTATTACAGATTACGAACACAGACTCTGGCCCAACCAGCGTGGCTCAGTGACCTATAAACCAGGACATCACAGTTCGATTCCCGGTCGGGGCACACGCCCAGGTTGCGGGCTTGACCCCCGGTGGGGTGGGGGTGGGGGCGTGCAAGAGGCAGCCAATCGATGATTCTCTCTCATCATTGATGTTTCTATCTCTCTCTCTCCCTTCCTCTCTGAAGTCAGTAAAAAAATATATTTTTTTAAAAAGAACACAGACTCTGGAACCTGGGTTCAAATCCCACCTTTGTCACTGCTCGACTGTGAAACCTCAGACCGGCTACTGAACTTCTCTGCCCTGGTTTTCCCTATCACACGGGATGACGACCACAGCACCCACTCCTCAGAGAGTTGAGAGGATGAACTTAATTGATACAAGCGAGGTGCCTGCCATGTTGTCCAGAACTCTTGTGACTGGCGTGTCCTTGTTTGACAGCTGAGGAAACTGAAGCACACGGAGGGGAAGTCACCTGCCTGTGTGGTCACGTCCTTGTGGTTGAGATTTGAACCTGGAAGCAGGGATCTGACAACATGTGGAAAAAGGTGATGAAAACCAGGAACCTTGGAGCTCATGAGAGACGGGGCCAGCACATGGCCCTGGGGGACGTGGGTTCTCATCATTGATGTTTCTATCTCTCTCTCTCCCTTCCTCTCTGAAGTCAGTAAAAAAATATATTTTTTAAAAAAGAACACAGACTCTGGAACCTGGGTTCAAATCCCACCTTTGTTACTGTGGACTGTGAAACCTCAGACTGGCTACTGAACTTCTCTGCCCTGGTTTTCCCTATCACACGGGATGATGACCACAGCACCCACTCCTCAGAGAGTTGAGAGGATGAACTTAATTGATACAAGCGAGGTGCCTGCCATGTTGTCCAGAACTCTTGTGACTGGCGTGTCCTTGTTTGACAGCTGAGGAAACTGAAGCACACGGAGGGGAAGTCACCTGCCCGTGTGGTCACGTCCTTGTGGTTGAGATTTGAACCTGGAAGCAGGGATCTGACAACATGTGGAAAAGGGTGATGAAAACCAGGAACCTTGGAGCTCATGAGAGACGGGGCCAGCACATGGCCCTGGGGGGCTTGGGTCTGTCCTCCGCTCTTCTCATTGTTCTATGCCTCACAGTGGGTGGCGGTGGGAGGGCGGGGACCTGGCTGGTCCGCTGCCAGAAGCCATGAGGGGCTGCTCTTCTGCTCCCCCTGGAGGGGAGAGGAGGCCACTTAAGCTTGAATGGAGGAAGCCCATAGGAACGGCCTGTCATCACAGTACCTTGCAGGAGTTCAAAGAAGTGGGCGAGGCTGGGCGGGGACAGGTCATTGTTACAGATGCCGGGCTGACCCTGGAGGGGGCTGGAGACTGGGACCCATTGCTAACACAGCTGCACCAGATTGGGGTGGGGTGGGCACAAGCCATTGTTAGCATGTCTGGGCAGCAATTTCACCTGTGCGCCCTACTTCTTGCTGCCAAGACTGGCTCCGAAGAGGGTGGAGCAGGTGGAAAATGCAGAGGGTTGCTTCCTGCCCCCGGGGCCCAGTCCACCTCCCTAGGCTCAGCCTGAGGGGTCTCTCCTCGGTTTCACCTTCGGCTATATGGTCGCTTGCCTCAGGCAGGAGGTGTGCCCAGCCTCGGGGTAAACCAAGGGCCTTTCCAGAGGCACAGCCTGCCTGCTGACACTCCCACTACCAGCTCTCTGGGCAGAGGGAGGGAGGGGAGAGGGGAGAGGAGGTAGTAGCCTGGAGAGACACCCAACAATCACCGCCAAGAATAACAGTAACAGCAGCAAAGTAGACTTTTTTTGTCACCTGGGAACCTGATTTGTCCTGGTGGAAAAGGCAGTGTGATGCGTCCACCAAACTCCTCCTCCTGGATGCACACATGGACCAATGTCCCCGCCCCGGGTCCTGGCTGTCATCTATGATCCAGAATCCACTCTCCTTCCTTCTCTACCCTGTTATGCCCAGGGCAGCTGACCTGTGTGGACAGCCTCATTGAGCAATCTACCCTCTAGCTTTCAGCTGGGTTTGAACAATGGGGAACCCTGGCAAGAGATGATGGGAGGGCATGAAGACAGGACATTTATTCTGCCTGCTTCCTCAAGCTGCAGCCACTGTCAATCAGTTATTTTTATTCTCATTTCTCTCTCTCTATCCCTTTGTCTCTCCCGCTCTGTTTTAATAACTGCCCACATCTCTTAATTCGACTCATGATATGTGTCTTCTGTTTCCTACTGAGACCCTCACTGATACACCATGGGGATGAAATTCTGGTCAACAGAATGCTGGCGAAAGTGAGGTTCACTACTTCTGTTACAGCAGCTAGCACACCCTCATACACCTTTAAAGGGGTCTCTCCTCCCCATTCCATGAAGTTGGCTCTACCCCAACACCAAAGACCGATCATGTGACTCAACCTAAGACAATCAGAACATTCCTTTCCACATTTCCCATTTCCCTGCAGTGACTGGCTCAAGCATGAGCACGTGACCCCCATGAGCCAATCAAAAGCAATAAACCATTTGCTGAGAATGCTGGGAAGGTGGCTGCAAAAGAGAATCACATTGGATATGATGAAGGGAGGACCAATGGCATGTCACAACCACATGGACAATGGAGCCAACTTCAAAAAGCAGAGCCTGGAAGCTGAGGTTTAATGACGTCATATGATCTCTGGATCTGAACAAGCCCAATGCCCACTGACTTCCGGGACTCTTCCCTCCCAGGAGCCAGGAACTCCTCTCTTCTTGCTCAAGCCCCTTGGAGTTTTCCACCCTGTAACCAGGGGCACTAATGGATTCACGCAGGTAAATGTAATGAGTCTTCACTGCATGTCAGGCACAAAGTTCGGAGGTACTATTTTATTTTAATTCCCACTTTATAGTCAAGGAAACTGAGGTCTTATAAATTATTCAGGAGCTCCCAGTGGGAAATGATTTGCAAAAAGAGTATGTTTGGGGAGCTGGTGTGTGACCTGCATAAAGGAGATTGATTCCACTCCCAGAAGTCAAGGAACTGGGTTCCAATCCCCAAACCAGCACCTCTGGTGTGATCTCAAGAGTTCCAGTTAATCTTCCCTCACCCCATTCTACAATAAAACTGAGATTAAAAAAATCCTTGTTTCTCTCCACCACCCATCTCACAGCGTCGGCTGGGGTGACAAACAAGGTAATAGCTAAAAAGTGTTTTGAAGGGAAGGCTATCAACTCATTGTTGTTATCATTATTAATAAATTGCCATTGTTGAATTGATTCCAGAAAACCTTGGGGGCCAGAGATTGTCCAGTGACTCTCTTGACTAGAATTCCAAAGACTATGGGTCCTCCAGAACACATACCTTTGGCAGAATTACAAACTGCTTTCCTCACCCAGAAAACTCAACCAAAAGAGAGAGGGTGGGAAATCATGCTAGCTCAAAATATCTTTCAATATGACCAAAGATTTCCATCTCCATAGTCACCATCCCAGTTCAAGAGACATTGCCTCTTCCTTGAAGGACTACAATAATTTCCTCGCTGGTCTCATGGTTTATGTTCTTGTTCCCATCCAATCCATACTCCACACAGAAGCCAGTGGGGCCATTCACAGACAATCTCTGTGTATTGCTGCTTCAGTGGCCAGAACATGACTTTAGAATAAATACCAAATTCCTAAGCATCTGCCACAGGGCCTTTGCACATGCTGTTCCCTCTGGTCAGTACATCTTTCCCACTACTCCTGCTCCACTATAGCAGAGTTCCACTAAAAACTGTTTATCACCACTTCTTCAGGAGAGATTGTTTTACATGCTCCTCTCAGAGCATGCTGGGCTTGTCCCTCCTAAGGCCTTATAGCATCTGTAATTGTAAATTAAGTAGCTATAACTATTTATCCGTCATCCTTGCCAGATTGTAAGCTCCATGGCAGACTGCATCTTCCATATTCATCACTGTAACCCAGTGCCTAGTTACTAGTTATGTTGTCAGAAACACTATAAATATCTGTGTCTTGACTGCCTGAGTACCAGATCAAAGGAGGTAAGAGTTAAACAGTCACAGAGGTTATCAATTATTGAGGCAAGGATGGATTTTTTAATAAATAGTGCTGGAACAACGCTTATGAAATAAAAAGGAAATCAGACCCCCTACCTCACACCATACATAAAAATCAATTCCAAGCTGGTTAAAGTCATACAGTGAGCAAAACTGTAAAAAAAACTTTTAGAAACAGTACAGAATATCTTCATGACTTCAGGGTAGAAATGGTTTTCTTAAATAAGATACAAAACCCACACACTGTGAAGAAAAATATTTCTAAATGCAATCACATTAAAATTAAGAACTGCTATTGATCAAAAGATACCATAAAAAAGAATCAAAAGGCAAGCCAAGAGAAGATACTGTATTGCATAGCATATAATGATGAAGGACCAGTTTCCATCAGGAAACATAAGGATTACCTACAGATCAATATGAGAAACAAAAAACAAAACCCAAGCAACCCAATAAAAAAGTGGGCAGGGCATGAAGAGGCACTTCACAAAAGAAGAAACTTGAGTAGCCAATAAATATATTAAAATACATTCGTCTGTCTTGTAATTGGGTAGCACAAACTCAAATCGCCACACATCCACTAAACAGGCTGCAGTTAAATCTGACAATACCAAGTGTTGATGAGGGTGCGGAGCCACTTGAACGCTCGGCCACTGCGGGCAGGAGTGTACAGGAGCACAAACACTTTGCAAAAACACTTTGGTAGGCAGTATTCAGCCAAGTTGAAAATGCACTAATTTTAATACCCAGTGATTCTGCAACGAGGCATGTACCCTGGAGAGGCTCATCCATAAACAACTAGCAACGTTGCTTCTTTTCGGCGACCAAAAGGGAACCCGCTCATATATTCATCATCAGTGAACAAATATGACGTGAGGGAGCCACAGTGACCACAATAAGAATGGATCTTGCTAACATAACTGTGAGCCAATGAAACAAAATACAAAATAACTCATATCATGTAATTTTATTTATATAAAGTTCAAAACCACGAAACATTTAACTATATTGCTTAGGGAGGCGTGCCTAGGTGGTAAAACCACAAAGAAAAGCAAGCTGATGATTCTCATGAAATCCTCAAAAGTGGTTCACCCAGGAAGGAGAAAAGGTGGGTTGTGATGGGGATGGGCATATGGGGCACTCTGGGGAGATGGTGGCGATCTGGCTCTTGACTTGGGTACAATAGATATTCACTTCATGGTTGATCTTTAAAATGATCTATGTTCCTCTCTCTTCCCGCCCCCCACCCCCTCCACACATACACACACACACACAGTCAGCTGGAGACAGACTAAAAAAATATGACACACACCAAGGGACAGTTTATGAAGAGAAAGAGAAGAGGGGCAAACATTCAGACAGAAAATGAAAAGATAACAGACACAGGAAATGAAAAGGAATGAAAAGTTGGCAAGCAGACGAGAGTAAGGAAATGAGAAATGGGAGATAAAAAAAAATGGGGGGGAAGGTGGTAAGGCTAATGGAGAGGGGAAAGATACCAGAGACAATATTGTCTCCCTTCTCCGATTCTCTTTTTCTGCATTTTCCCTCTTCCCCTTCCTCTCCCTCTCTTCTTCCATCTCTCTCTACCTCTTTCAATCCCCTCCACCTCTCTCTTCCTCTTTCATCACTGTCTTCCTTGCCCTCTCTCCAGCTCTTCCCCCTAAGTTGTTTGTCAAGTCTCCCCTTCTTCTCCCTCCCTCTCCCCACCCATCTCTGTCTCCATCTTTCTTTTCCCCTCATCTTCTCTCCCGCCCTTTGCTCCTCTATCTTTCCTTTCTCTTTCCCTCCCTCTCTCACACCCCTCCCCCTCTTTCCTTCTTGTAACACATATTTATCAAGTGGTTTCTCTGTGCCAGACTCGGTGCTAAAGAGGAAGGCACATGTGCGCCAAGGGACAGGGATGGTGTGGCCCACCGCGCCCAGACGCCACCCAGGTCTGCGCCACCAGGACACCCTGGGCCAGGCTCCGGCTTGGATCTGTGGGCCACCTGCGACTCTCCCCTCATTAATTTCACTATCAAACACTCCCAGCATCACACGTTGTAGGTCTTATTTATTAAATATTTAACTGGGAGAACCCCAGCTGAGATGAAACCTCTCATTTGTGGAGGCCCCAGGAGAGCAGAACACAGGCCTGCTGTGCTGCTGGGATTAACCACGGCCACCAGGTGCGAGGGGGGAGGGGGGCACCGGAGGGGGCAGCCCCACGCCAAGGAAGGAAGCCGCAGAGAAGAAGAGAGCTGAGCTTTCTCACAGGTCCACTTGGGTGCTGAAGGGTCCTCTACTGGGGGGTGGGGGGCGGTACTTCAAAACCTCCAAAACCAGAACAGGCAAATCCATGAAGACAGAACGCAGACTAGCAGCTGCGAGGGGCTGGGGAAGGAAGGAGACCGAGGTGTGACTGCTAATGCGAACAGGGTCTCCTTTTGGGTGAAGCAGATCGAGGTGGTGGTTGCACAACCCTGTAAATGTGCTACACGCCACCGAATTTTCCACTTTAAAATGGTTAAAGGTTAATTTTATGTTACGTGACTTTTACCTCAATTTTTTTAAATTAAAAGAAGAACATCAAAAAAGAGATTAGTGTCTTCCACTCCAACTATTAGCTCTAAGGCTGCTGACCTCATTTTTTAAAAATATATTTTATTGGTTTTTTAAGAGAGGAAGGGAGAGGGATAGAGAGTTAGAAACATCGATGAGAGAGAAACATCAATCAGCTGCCTCCTGCACACTCCCTATTGGGGATGTGCCCGCAACCAAGGTACATGCCCTTGACCGGAATCGAACCTGGGACCCTTGAGTCCGCAGGCCGACGCTCTATCCACTGAGCCAAACCGGTTCGGGCTGCTGACCTCATTTTTACTATCCACATCCCAGGCCCTCTGCTCAGCACTCTGAACCTTCACATCATTTCCTTCTTGCAGCCCCGCCAGCGAAGTCCTGGTTTGAGAGAGAGAGAACCTGCGGCTCAGAAAGGGTAAGCGGCTGACCCAAGGTGGCACAGCTCTGATTCCAGTCTACCTGCTTCCAAGTGTTCTTAACCACCCAGTGGGCTCTCTGCCAATCCTAGCGGAACTGTTGCATCCCCTGGAGTGGTTTCAAAACTCCCTACACCCAGGGGCCGCTCTGGACCAACCCCACTGAGGCAGGATAGTAAGAAGCTAGGACAATTCCTGGGCAAGTGGAATGGGGAAACTGAGACAAGAAAATTAAACAAGGCCGAACTATTTGAGCAACTTACAACTTACAGCCAGTGAACTGCATGACCTTTATCTTCCCTAACCAAGGACACTTGAGAGCAAATGGTTCATACCCGCCTCCCTACCCAGAGAATAATGCACAGCTTAAATCACCCTGGTCAGGGAGACAGGTGACAAAGACCCAGTTAGCGCCATTTGTGCCAGCCAAACCCAAGGACGGACGAAAAGTCAGGGGAACAAATAATAAAAAACCTGATTAGAGCTAGACAGACCCAAGATAAAAGTGAAGCAGTGAAACTGACCAGAGAATAAACCCAAATTCTCCTATAGGCTCATATTGACGAATCCACATATTGAAGGACACAGCTGGAAAACTGAGGAATATTCTGTTAAGACCCTCCCCTAGGATTTCTGCCACAGAAGATAGAAACCCGTAAGACAAGGACCCAGCATGGGCTCTCGCTGGAACACACCCAGGCCGGTTCTCGGGCATGAACTTTGGACTTTCTTTCTCCTAAACTCTAAGGGACCCCACGAGACCTGCAACCAGGAGAGCAGTGGGCAGCACAGCTCGTCCCAGGCTAACCCCCTGAACCTGCCTTCAGGGCCCTCCCTTCTCTGACTTTCCAATGAGCTAACAGCAGCCCCGCCTTGGCTCACTTCTCTCCTATAATGTTTCTAGGGAGCCAGAGCAGCCTGCCCAGGCTCTCTCCTGTTGCTTCTTCTACCCTAAGCCCTTCCTGTGTCACTGTCCCCAGGTTCAATAAACGTCCTCTCAAAATCACCCGGACTCGTGTTGTGAAATCTTTCCTGCACAAAGTCAAGAACCCACACACCACCGGCCGCCCAGAGGCAGACCTGCTCTGGGGCCAGTCCCCATCTGGCAACACCACCAGCATCCTTGGGTGGGGCTGGGGTCATCAGCATTTTTGAAGCTTCCAAGTGATTCCAACTGCAGCCAAAATCAACAGGGGGGCCTTGTTGAGATGCAGATTGGGACCCAGGAAGGTTGGGAGTGAGACTCTGCTTATTTCCAACTCCCTCCAGGAGATGCTGATGCTAGAACTGCCTAAAACTCCCTGGAATGACAGAATGTTCTAGATCTGTACCTTCTAACAACAGGCACTAATGTTATACCCATTTTAAAGGTGAAAAAACTGAGGCCTAGTAGGGTAAGTGATGTGCAGTTGGAAATAAGCAGAGTGGGGATTTGAACCCAGGGAACCTGCTTCAATAGCCCTCCCTAGACTGCCTGAAACCCAAAACAGCCATAGAACCTCAGCGTCTACAGAACCTGGTGCAACCCTCCTCCCCCGCAAGACATCTGTGCAGAGAAAAACGAGCAAAAGGTGTGACCAGAAGATCCTGAAGGAGATGCAGAGAGCTCGCACAGATCTGGAAAAGGCTCATCGTCTTCGAGATGTTAAATCAAGGGCAACCCAGTTGGCTCCATAATCAGGGAAAGGGAACCTTGGAGGGCACAGACTCGTGACCTGGCCCTAAGCCTGACACATGACCCAGCTGTGCCATTCCCAGGACTCTGTCCTACGGACATAGTTGCAGGCGTCTGCACAAACATCATCACTGGGCGGGGTCGCTGCAGCGTGGCTCATGTTGGTGGAAAAACAGCACCCAAAATGACCCTACTTTTGTTATGGAAAACAAAAAGTGTAGGTGGGCCGGGGAAAAATGCGAATTCCTTTGTAGTAAAAGTCCCCACATGGTCAAAAAAGCTCTGCACAAATCCATCCTTGTCACCTTCCTGCCCTCACCTCGCATAGTAGGTGCTCAATAAACATTTATGAATGAATGAATGCACTCATTCCCCCCACCATCTCTAAGCTCACCTGCTCCAGGGGTCTGCATCCTGTACATGCCCAGGGCAAGCCCTCGTATGGGGACCAAGGGAGCAGAAAACCACAGTCTACACCAGCAGCACTCGCCATGCCAGGAACCCAGAGAAAGTGAGACACGACAGAAACACTGGGCACCAGAAGGAGAAGAAAGGAGAAACGGAGGCCACAGCAGCTTTCATGCCAACCTTTCCCGGCTCTGGGTGAGATTTCCTTCTATATACTCGTCTATATTTACATCAACGAATCTGTTGGTAGCAAGCCTGTTGCTGATCGTGTGGGATCTAAAGTTCACAGAAAGCTGGCTTCAACACCCAGCAAGGAAGAGAAACTGTAAATTAAATTTAAGTCACCCCAAAACTCTAAATCCACCCACTCCCCTCCAAGAAATCCGTGACATCTTTTACATCAGGATTTCTCAATCTTGGCACTCTACTGACATCTGGGGCTGGATGATTCTTTCCTGGGGCGGGAGGAGGGTTGACCTATGCATTTTTAGGACACTCAGTAGCATCCCTGGCTTCTTTCTACCCACTACATGCCAGTATCACCTCTCCCTCCACATTCGTGACAACCAAAAATGTCTCCACACATTGCCAAAAGTCCCCCAGTTCAAAAGCATTGCTGTACGTGCAGCCCAGGAAGAATTGCAAACCAATCCACTGTTCTTTCCCTGCTCCTCCTCCTCAACTTCCTGAGTTTTGAGTCTCAAAATGTCTTTTACAGATTCAAGGAAAGTGGTGGCAACGGTTTCAAGACTTGAGTCCCATATCTAAGACTAGAATTTTATTCTGAAAATCAGAACCTTGGACAGAGATGCATGCACAAAGATGTTCGCTGCACTGTTCTTTACAAGCAAAACAACCAACCAACCGGAGACGGTTATACGAAGTACGATACAGCCATAAAGTCATCAGATATTAACAACAGTTTTTTCTGGGGTTGCTGCCAACCCATACAGCACCACGATGTGAATTTCAATAAGATGCCCCTTTTTCAAGTTGTTAGGTCCATCTGTCAAAAATGGTCGTATCTTCATTTCTCTAGAACAAGATACTTAAGCTTCCATCAACTGGGGCATTTAAATAATAAACGTATCGTTCTATAAGGCCTATGATGTGAGATGGGATACCCTTTTGTGGTGTCGAGCCCACTCAAGTATACATGGTAGCCCTGATGCTGCCAAAGATATCTAGTGACGTGGAAATGTGTTCAAAAAAGCCTATATCTATAAAAAGGTATGGATAAAATATATTAAAATGTCTCCAGAGCCCTAGCAGGCTTGGCTCAGTGGATAGAGCGTCGGCCTGCGGTCCATCCATCTATAAACACATATGAAGCTTACTAAGTTCCAAGCACTGTTCTAAGAATAGCATATAATAACTCATTTAATATTCCAAGATAGGTGCATTTAGAATCCCCACTGGATAGACTGGGAAACAGAAACAGAACACTTACGTGACTTGCCCAAGGTCACACAGCTAGTGACTAGAAGAGCTGGGATTTGAACCCCAGCCACCTGGCTCCAGAGTCCATGCTCTCAACTCGGCCATGTGGCTTCTCACAAACCAATGGGTCTAAACCACAGGTTGACTTTCAGAAAACAAGCAGGAACGGGGGTTGTCTGGCTGACCTAGCCCTTCGAGAGCATGATGAGTAGAATGTGAAATGCCTTCGCCAGTGCCTGTCAGATGGCGGGTGTTCCGTAAATGCTGATGAATCTCAGCTGATTCTAACTGAAGCTAGATTCCCAAGTACACAGACTAAAATTAACACCTTGAATTCATTCATTGAAAAATTATTTATTCATCACGGCAGCACTGTTCTTAATAGCAAAAAATAAAATAAAAAAATCTGGATATATCCCAAATGTCCACCATCCAGGAAAATGAATAAATTGTTGTATCATCACAAAGTGCAATATTATACAAAGAAAAATAAATGACTCAACAAGAGAGATGAATCTTAGAAATATACTGTTGAGTGAAAAAAGCAGGTACAAGTTCCAGAAGGCTAAAAAGCTCAGAAGCCAAGCAAGTTAAATTTATAAGGCACATGTGATAAAACCTGGAAGGAAGGAAGGAAGGAAGGAAGGAAGGAAGGAAGGAAGGAAGGAAGGAAGGAAGAAAAAGGAAAGGAAAGGAAAAAATAAAACCCACACAATCCAAGGGAGAGTAAATACCTTTCAGAGAGTACAGTGGGGGAGGGATGAGGAAAAGGTGGAATCAGGAATTATAGGTGAAGTTATTGGTCATGTTCTAAGCTTAGGGTTTCTCAGAGTGTGCTTTCCAGAACAGTTGTACCAGAACCATCCGGAACTTGCTAGAAATGCACATTCTCAGGCTCCATCCCAAACCTGCTGAGTCAGAAACTCTGGAGCTGAGGCCCAGCACCTGCTTAGAAGCCCACCAGGGGATGATAAACATGCCCAGGGTGAGAAGTTTGCCTAGAGCAGGTGATGCTGACCCTATGGGGCCGGGGATACCACTCTGAGGACCACCATTCTAATTTTTTTTAAATATATTTTTATTGATTTTTTACAGAGAGGAAGGGAGAGAGATAGAGAGTCAGAAACATCGATGAGAGAGAAACATCGACCAGCTGCCTCCTGCACATCTCCCACTGGGGATGTGCCCACAACCAAGGTACATGCCCTTGACCGGAATCGAACCTGGGACCTTTCAGTCCGCAGGCCGACGCTCTATCCACTGAGCCAAACTGGTCTTGGCAACCATTCTAATTTTTGACTTAGCTGGTCGGTCCACCAGTGTTTCCATACTCTATTAAAATAAGCAAAAATAATAAGCTAAAGGAGACAATATTGAGAGTGTGTTGTAAACCCAGAAGAGAATTAAAACAATAGGCTGTAAACCTGAGGTGCATAAAAGCACAGGGCCAGAGAGGTGCACAATTATGTATTCAGCCCCTGGAGGTGCCAAGCACAGGGCCAGAGAGGTGACTACAACAAATCCAGCTCTTCCCATCAGGAAATCTAAAAGCCATCTGTCTTGCTACTTTTTACAGTGATAAATACATGCCACATGCTTTCTGTGCACAGTATCTTTTAGCCTTTCCACAATTCCCTGGACATTGGACTGTGCCCATTTTACAGAGGAGCAGACTGAGGCCTCACTGCTGTGTACTGGAGCTGAGATGTGCAGTAGAGTCACCAGTTCGCAAGCCTTATATGCTGCACCTCCAGTCAATATTCTGCTCCTTTCCTCCACTCCTGGTGCCCTTGCTCAGAGAGTCGCATACCTATGTGGACTCCACAATGTGCCACAAACATTGCACAGCAGCAAATGAAGGTTCCCCCCACCCCCCAGTCCCATTATTCTTAATAAAGAAAATAATAAAGGTCAAGGAGATAAAAGAATATGGCAAGTTCTGGGAGGTCAGAAACCACATAACCCCTACCCCAGAGCAAGTTCTAGGTCACCCCCAATGTGTCTCATTAAAGAGAAATCTGTCAGTTTATTTTTGAGACCAGGCTCAGGCCTCCTGCAAACACTGCTTGGATAAAATACCTTAAAATTGGTTTATCATACACACGGGCCTAAAATGAGTACAGAAGTTCACAGTGTGATTATTATTTACTGGCAGGTGGGTGACCAAGTTGAATTTCTTTCATGGCTCCAGAGAGGGGTCCCTGGCCCGTGAGCAGGGTTATGTAGGGTGAGAGGCTGCTGACACTGAATTCCAGGTCCAACCTGAGCACTGAGCCCCTTCAAGGAAGCCCCAAGGATGTTCCCAGTCTGAACAGAAAGTAAAGTCATGTCTGACCCAAGAGATGACAAAACTTGATCCAGACTTAACTCCGGAAATTTGCTTCAGAGCCGGGATCTCGTTTGAATTAGCTGCCTTAAGTGGGCAGCCTCCAAAAGCCAACTGCATTCCGATCAAAAGTCTTGGCTTTCTCGGAGGGAAAAAAATTACCTATCTTCCCCTTTCCTGGGCCACGGAACCATCTCTTGCTCCCCTCCTCTTCACTGTTAAGAACTCACCACTAGGGTGACCAACATCCCAGTTTGCCTAGAACTGCTGGGTTTCCTGAGATGCTAAAACCGGGGCAGTCCTGGGCAAACTGGGACATCTGGTCACCCAGACAAGAACTCATTCTTGGTGGTTTTTGAAACCCAAGTTGCTGAGGCCAACTACCTGATCCTCTCCTCTGGAATGTTACTTGCCTTCTCTATTCTTCCAAGAGAGAAAGAAGAAAGAGAAATTGGGGGAGGGGAGAGGGGGACCTAAGCTAACCCCAAAGCAGGGTTCTGTTGTTAATTCTCAGTGATCACCTGGGGTAGCCACAGCAGCTGTCCTAGGCCTGTGGTCTCCATCCTGGGCGGGACTCTTGACAAGCTCAAAGGGAGATGAGTTTGTGGTGGGACATGGGGGGAAGGGGAGAAAGCTAAGTATATATTTTAAAACTCCTTCACCTTGTCACCATCAGAGGGAGGGATCGAGGGAGGGGAAGACAATGAATTCTGTCTTACATCAAAGGAAATAGAAAAATGGGTCAAGTGGGCATGATTTTTACCTCCAAAAGCTTCCGAGGGGTACTGTGAAGAGTGCCCCACTCAGATGACTAAAGTCAAATTGGCCAGTTACAGGGCCCTTTGCTCCCCCTGTACCCAGAGAGCCTCATTTCCCAAAAAGCCAAAGTTTCCCAAAAAGAACATTAGGATACAAATGGTCTCTGATATTATGGCTCATGTATTTTGGGGGCTTTCTCCATGCTAGACACTGTGCTGAGTGTTTACCATGTGTGACCCCATTTAAACTCCCCAAGAGTTGTCTGAGGGAGATGCCATCAGAAGCAGTATTCCCATCATGCACATGAGGAAACTGAGTCATTCAAACCTAGGCTGACCCGGAGTCCGGAGCGCTTCCCCGCTCTCTGCCGTCTTTCATGGCACCACCCAGCCCTTTCTACGAAGCTGAGTTAGCATTCGCAGAAATGTATTCACTATGGGGGCTCTGACCATCTCTGCACGGAGCCCACTTTCACGGTGGTGCCTTCGATCACTGAGGAAGTGCACGTGTGCTTGCGACTGGAGGGTGATGGGGGTGGGGACTCAACAGACATTCACCCCCAAGGCACCGAAGGAGGACTTCACTCACAAGGGGCCACTGTTCCCCAGCTTCTCAAGCACTAAAATTTCAGAGACCTTCTCTGGTCTGATAACCTCATGCACACCACTCCCCCAACACACAACTAAAACCCATCAAAAACCTAAAACATTGGCACAAGGGCGAATCAGATCCATATGATTTGGCAAACGAGGCAGAGAGGCCTTTTTCACTCACCAGACAAACGTTTATAGGGCGCAGGGGTGAGTAGGGGGCGGGCCTGGCTCTCACAGCCTTGACTTTTTACAGCCGAGCAGCAGAACCAATGCCCCCCATGCCACACTCCCTTCTCTCCCTACATTTCAAACCAGTGCAGGCACCTGGCTACAGATAACATTCTCACTCTCCCTATTCCTCTGACTGGCACTTCATGCTACCACTTCCAGCACTTTCTACACACCCACAATTCTTTACCCTAAACCCTTGAGGCCACATGTGCCTTGGCATTTAGAGCTCGATGCTTTTTTAGAAAGATAACAAGGGTAGGAATGTTAAAATGGCACAACCACTTTGCAAAACAGTTTGGCGGTCTCTTACACAGTTAAACATATACTTACTGCACAACCCAGCAATCCTGCCCCTGGCTACTTATTTACCCAAGAGAAGTGAAATGTAGGCTCCCAATGCTTCCTACTAAAACCCATCTGCCAGCATTTACAGTGGCTCTATTCATAATCATCCGACCTGAAAGCATCCCAAATGTTCCTCAACTAGGAAGTGGATGAACAGACTCTGGTCCATCCATCTCATGGAATATTATGCAGCACTGAAAAGGAATGAACTACTGGTACCACAACAATATGAATGGATTGCAAAGGCTGCATGAAAGAAGCCACACTCAAAGGCTACACACGGTGGGATTCTGTCTATATAACCTTCTGGAAAAAGCAAAACTGTAAGGATAGAGAACAGATTAGTGCTAGCAAGGGGCTTTGGCAGTGGGAAGCTGGCTCAAAGGGGTGTTAGGGGGGTAATTTGGGGTGACAGACTGTTCCCTACTTTGATTTTGGTGGTGGCTACATGACTGCATGTATTTGTTCAAACTCACAGAGCTGTATGCTAAAAGGGGTGAATTTGCTAATTTATCTCAACAAACCTGATTTTTAAGAAAAAGAAAAAAAAGGTAACAGGATGCATCTGTGATATGACCTAGATACTCTAGGAGTCACCCACAAACTAGCAGCATGGGCAACCCTTAGAAGTGTGTTCGAAGAGCAGAATCCCAGGCCCCACCCCAAACCTTCTGGACCAGGATCGTCACTTTAACAAGATAATCCTCGTGCACAGGAACATTTGAGAAGCACAGCAATGTACACATAACACTCCCAGGGGGGGCTGGCAAAGTACCCCATTATCAAGCCTAGCTATCATTTCTACAATGAAACACACCAAAACGCACGCTGGGTGGGATACATTCAGACTGTACATTAAAACTATAAACTCCGGCCGGTTCGAGGTAGGTTTTTCAGAGAAGGGAAGGCACCTTTGTAGAAAAAAAGAAAAAAGAAAAAAGAAAAAAAAAGCCATGCTAATTCTTACTTCCCAGAATTTTGCTCTTCTGAAAATGCCAGCCATGCTGATCTAGTCGAAGGACCTAGAGATCATACTGTCCTGCCCTCTAGAGAAGTATCTTCTAGCACATTCTACTTTTCAGGATGGGCTCCAACTTCCCCCAGAGCTCCCTCTGTTTCTCAGTTGTCTTTAAAGAGCCTTCCATTTAAAAAAAAAAACCTGGGGGAATGGCAGTCGGCCAATGTCCACAGGTTACCTGATGTGGTGGGACTCTGGGCTTCTTGTTGCGATTCCCAAAACACACAGATGAGAAGCCAGAATCCACACGCGATACAGGAGACCCAGGGTGCAAACACACAGACCTGGGTGCATGGCTCTTGCAATGGCCCAAATTCCTCTACCCTGCTCCGTGGGAGATCTGCTGGCATCAGCAGGACTGGGGGAAGATGACATTCACAGTGGCGCTTGGTGGCACATCAGAAGGAGCGAGTGGCATTAAGTGGGGGCTCTAGGAAGGTTGGCAGATGCAACTTCTTGAGCTGACAGATTTGTGCTCCTTAGAAGCCGTCACCAGAGCCTGTCACAGCCATCTTTAGATCAGGCTTCCAATCAACAAAAACATGCAACCAAGGTGTGTGGTCAAGATGGCTTGCTGCCCGGCTTTTACTCCAAGAGCAAAAGGCAGCAGCAGTGTAAATCTGAACATCCACGACTTCCATTTCGGTTTTCTTACTTAGGAAGAGAGAAATAAAATTAATGAGAATGCTTAATTCTCATTGCTGGCTTCAAGCTGGCACTGCTGGTGTGTGTGTGTGTGTGTGTGTGTGTGCGCGCAGAAGAGTAAGAAGTCACAATGGCCAAGTACCTGTGAGCATGGGGAAGTCAAGGCTGCACCCTCCACCAGCGTGCCACGCTGTAAGTAACACTTTTAGGCCCAGGACGCATGCAGCCAAGTTCATGAAACCTGCACTCACTCTTCCTCCAAGGACGGTGAGGAAGCTGCTTTCCAGATTCAACGACAACCCTTAGTTAATGCTGGTTCCAAAAACACATGTACCAGAGAATGGCAGGGCCAAGTCCACCCCTAGGTATAGGCCCAAGAGAAATGCAAAGGAAAAGTTTAACAAAAGACGAGTCCAGCAATGTTCCCAACCGCACAATCTAGAAACTACCCCAGTGACCCTCAAAATAAGTACCTGTGTTAGAGTCACACAGTAAGATACCACACAGCCATGAGAAGGAACTGCCTAGAACCACTCACAGCAACATGGATGAATCTTGTTAAGCTAAAGAAGCCAGATACCGAATAACACAGCCTGTGACTCCATTTACAGGAGGTTCAAAGAAGCAAAATGAGCCAATTGCGGTTAGATCAGGGTAGCAGCTACCCTTGTAGGGGAATGACTGGGAGGGGGCATGAGGGAGGTGCTGCGGGGGGAAGGGGACTGGTCACATCTTTTTTCTTGACCTGGGTGCCAGCTGCATGCTTGCCTTCACTTTGTGAACACTTGTAAGCTGGACTCAGCTTGTGCACTTTCTTATACATACATCAGACTTTATTCTAAAAGTTCAGAATAAGTATGTAAACACTTTCTTAAATGGCAGTAGTATTTGGATTTAGAAGTCAACATTCTGCCCTGGCACACTGACTCCTCGGCGTTTCCACCTCCTTGCACTGGCCTGAATTCCCTGCTCCAGGCCCCCAGCTCTCCGTCCTCACCCATCTCATCCTCCCGGAAAAAGCTCAGTCCTGGGTGACCTGCTCTGTGACAGATTGGGGGATGGAGAGCCTTCCCTTCTAGAGTGAGGCTGTATAATGTGCTTGCTGCCTCAGGCCAAAGAGAGAACAAAAATTGTCTGCAGAGAGCAAAATGCACAAACTCATCACAAAGCTACCAAGAGCCAGAAAGCCACAAAAAAAACCCAAGTACCCACCAACACTCCTAAGTCACCTGCACCCCTCCCCTGAGCGATCCCCTGCCTCCCCAACAGCCCTCTCTGCAGGATTCAGGCCGGACCGGGGTGAACTAAGGACACATTAGACTTCCACTTCCTTCCTTTCCTCTTAGGAGATGCCAAATCCATGATCTAGAAGGCAATCTAAAGCCATTTTCAACTTGGAAACCTGTCAGACCAATGAATTCCTCCTGGACACCCCCTGGAGTTAGCTGAGCAGTGCACACATTGACACCTTGCCATCCTCCAAGCTCCCACCAGCCCTCCAGGGGTTGGGAGGAGGCAGGCAGAGTGATCACAAGACCTCTGAGAGGTTGGAACTTAGCAGGCAAAGAGACCTGGCTCCTGCTTTGGGCACCCATTGTGGTTAGGGGTACACCCCTCCAGATGGGCCCCAGCCGAAACTCTTTAATTTTCACCACCCTCAGAGTAAACTGTTCACACACTCCAAAACCTCAGTGACAATTTAAGCACCCAGAAGCCAAAAGCCTGGCTCAATACTGAATCCCACTGAAAGTGAATCCAGCCACCACTGTGCTCTGCAAATAAGCAACCCAGGACCACCCCAAGGCCCAGCCCTGTCGAGTATAAGTCACAACCATAGGCAACATGGAGGGGGGCTCATTGCCGAGTCCTGGGGACCCAGGCAGCCCGGTTCATTTTTACACTGAGAGCAGCCGGTTGGAACCTTGCCAAGAAGTGGCACATTTGGGCATGACACGGTGGCCAGCCAGCCTGGGGAGCAGGGTGCGTCCCCCCCCCCCTTGGAATCTGGGTCATGCTTAGATAACTGCTAGAGAGCCCGACTAATTACCCATCCTTGCCTGCCTACATCTCAACAGATGTTAAGCCCTCCTTAAGGTTTATTTCAAGCAGGCACAGATTTAAAGAAACACCGGGGATCTGCATTTTGATAGCATCTGAACAGAGGAAAATGTGGTCTTCACCTTTCTCTGGATCTTTTGGTTTAAAAAAAAGAAAAAGGCGTTTACCTGCCTGAGATGTCCACATGGGTGCTGATTCTCCTGCTGTCCCCTCGCGGCTCCCAATGGTGGGAGAAGCTGAATCCAGCCCAGGGCCTGGCACGGCCCTCTAGGCAGGACCCAACATTTTCTCCTGCCCTACCTTTCCTCCCGAGAGAGCTCATACTGGGTCTTCCAGGTCAGGGCCCCAGATGGGGCCACTGGGATGCTTTCGACACCCCAAAAGATGAGAGGACATGGGAGATGAAGTGCCCTCCACCTGTCCAGGCTAGCGGCCCACTCAGGCCAGTGCTGGCCCCTCAGGGTGAAGGCCACATGTTCTCCTCCTCACTCCTGGCCCTGAAACCTCTAAGTACCCCCAAGAGTGCGGCCCCCACCTGGGGAAGGCCGGTGGACAGGCCAGCGAGCTGGCATGGGGCTCTGGCTCTGTGGCAACCGCAAATGCTGGTGAGGGGAGACTAAGGATACCCAGCCAGTGCCCCCATGGCTCCCCGGCCCTGGCCAGTGCGCTCAGGCCGCGGCCCCGGCTCATTAGGGAGAACCCTAACCCCTTTGGAACTGGGTCTAAAGGCCCCACCAAGGCCCCTGCTCGACCCCAGGGCCCAGCCCTCCTTCTGGAAGAGGTTCTTCGGAGAAATCCACTCCCCGGGTCCCCCCACCCCAAGCCTGCACCGTAGCTCAACCCCGCTCGGGGTGGAGAGACTCCACACACTCCTCCCCGGTGCCCCCTCTCCCAGCCCCTGGAAGACCCCCCCACCTCCCATCAACCCCCGGGTCTCCCTCCCAGCCTGGAAGAGGGGAAGCGGAGGGAGGAGGGGGAGGCGCAGCTGCCGGGCTTCGGGCAAAGGATATGGCCATTCGGTGATCTTTTTGGCGTATTTTCTCACCACGTTGTCCTCGCTGAAGAGGAACAGAGACCGGTTGACCGTGAGGCAGTTCTGTCGGACGGGGATGGGGTTGTAGAGGGCCATGGTCCGCGCTCTCTGCGCCATTGACTGCTTGTACATCCTTTGCGCCCCGGGCTGCCC
>NW_005370658.1:735180-783425 GCF_000412655.1 Myotis brandtii
CGAGGAAGGAATCCAGGCAATCCCCAGGCCACCCACTCCGAGAAAAAAAAAAAAAAAGAAAGAAAAGAAAAGAAAAAGGCACTTAAAAAACAACAACACACACACAACCAACGCACACCCCTTTTAAGATGCGAGCGGTTGGCAAAGGACGCCCCCCGGGACGCAGTGGAAGCTTCAAATTCCTCCGAGGTACGGGTCAGGCTGGCATCTTGCAAAAGGAGTGCGCCCGGCCCATTTTTAAAAAATTTTATTAGAAAAAAATAAAAACCAAGTCTTTGGTGGGGAGCGGGCAGCTCCCCCTCCCCAATGAAGAAATCGCCCTTTTTGTTTCGCTTGAGTTCCTAGACCTTAAAAGTCAAAGATCCGTAGCCCAAAAATAAAATTAAAGTAAAAAATATTAACGGGGTAAGGAGAGGAGGGAGGGGAGGGAAACGCTCGGGGCGGAGGCGGAGGGGGCTTTTAAGGAGTCTTGAGGCCGCAGGGTCCAGGTGATTTTTTTTTTCTTCCTGAATCAACCCGCGGCTGCCTCTTCTGCTGAGTGTGAGTGTGTGTGCGCGCAGCGCTTCGCTCAACCGTGCCTCATCCTGGGGTTAAATTGCAGCAATGAAATCCTGAAAATTCCCAACAGGGGGAAAAAAAGAGAGAGAGAGGTATGCGCCGTCGCTTAGCCACTCAATAGCTGCTCCCGGATGCTGCAATGCCTGGCGTTCCCTCCTCCCCCTCCAAAAGCCTCCTCCTCCTCCTCCTCCTCCTCCTCTAGGTTTTGCTAAAATAAGACTGGTGTGAAGGGGTGGGTGAAGAGGAAGGAAAGAGGAAAATGGGCGCAAAGGTCTGAACCACTGGGCAGCCGAGCCCCAAAGAGAAGCGATTGATGAGTTGAAAGCGAGAAAGACCCACCCAGAGTGTCGACACATGATGGCCCGCGACCAATCGCGGAGGCGCGAGGGGACCCGGCTCCGCGGAGTTTGTGTGGGGGGAGAGGGCAGAGCGGATGGTCGGGAGGTTGGGGGGAAGTTGGGATGAAAGATTCCTCCTCCCGGGGAGGAAACCTTGTTTTCCTACGGGTTCCATCCACTTCAGTTGCAGACAACCGGACGCACCCAGCATCTTGCAGGCAGAAGGAGGGAGAAAGGGAGGGAGGAAACAACTTTAAAAAGAAGGGGTTTGGTGTCTAGAGGTGCAATTAGTCCATCTCTACACAAACTGTGGCCTATTTAGCAAAAGACAACATTTGAAAACTGGGTACTTCTGTCAAAGTTTCATATCGCAGGGGCCTGGCAAGCTGGAATAAAAGATACACATGACTTGGAGGGTGTTACGCTAAGTGAAATAAGTCAGACAGAGAAAAGACAAATACCATATGATTTCACTAATATTTGGAATATAAAAAAACAATAAGCAAACAAAACAAAAACAAACTCATAGATACAGAGACCATTTTGATGGTGACCAGATGGGAGGGGATTTGAGGGGCTGGGTAAAAAAGGGAAGAAATTAAGTACAAATTGGTAATTACAAAATAGTCATGGGAATGTAAAGTTTGGCATAGGGAATACAGTGAATTATATTGCAATAACTATGTATGGTGTCAGATGAGTATGAGATCGGAATGATCACTTAGTAAGTGATAGAATGATCACTGGGTTGTACACGTGAAACTAATATAATATTGTATATCACCTGCAATTGAAAAATAAAAATTATTTTTTAAAAGATTCACCCCATCTTTGAAAAGACCCCGGAGTTGGCAGATCCTAACTGCCAGGAGCAGATAACTAACCAGGTCTTCGTTGGCTGGATAGGGCCTCTGGGTGATACACTTCGCATGAGCAAGTGTGGTTTATTTCCCATTTCCCCCTTTTATATTGTGAAGTTGAATAAACACAGAAAAATGCCTAAAGCAAAAATATACAGTTTAAGAAATTGCTGTGAAATAAATACTCATAAAACTAACACTCAAATCCTGAGCGAGAAACATTGCCAGCGCCCCATAAAAACACACCCCCCGCCCCAGCAGTAATCACTCTCCTGACTTGATGGTGTCAACAACCTTGCTTTTCTTTATACCTTTACTACCTTATTGTGCATTCCTAAACAATACAGTTCTACTTTGCATCTTTTTTGTTTTATCTAAATGGAATCCAGTAGTATGTATTCTCTGAGGACTGGCTTCTTTGGCTCAATATTATGTCTTTAAGATTCAACTGTTGTCACATGTAGTTGCAACCGATTCGCTTTCACTGCTGTATAGTATTCCACTGAAAGTCCGCCACAGTTTGTTTATCCATTATCCTGTTGGTGGACATTTGGGTTGTTTCCATTTGGGGCCCTTAAACACCCTTGCCTTCGGGTGCCTATAAGCGTGCATCTCTGTAAGTATAGCCCTAGGCATGGAATTTCTGGGTCACAGGGTTTATACAATGTCACCGAACTGTCTTCCAAAGTAGATTGACCAAGAAGCCACTAAATTTTCACAAAGCAATGTATAGCCTGGAAGGCAGGGGTAGGGGAGGTGAGAAGGGAAGAGGAGGAAGAAGGCAAGTATTTTTTCAAGCCTCAGCTAGTTGATTTCTAGTTCGTGCACACACCTCCCCCCCCCCCCCCCCCCCCCCATCAGTATTTGCATTCATTTGGGACATTCTGAAAAAGACGATATATCTTTATATAAATTCCCCATTCTGTGTCTGTGGATAAGCCTTTACAGGTTGCCTACAGCACCTTCAAGATTTTCTAACATGTCAAGGTATAAACAAAATAAGAAACCAAAAGCGATCAGAGTTGGAAGGAGATGGGGTGTGTAGAAGTTTCAACAAATATTAATGACATTTGTATTAGATGTTGTCTCAAAAACACATGACAATGAACATGAAACAAAAAGTAATCCCATGAGCCCGGCTGGAGTGGCTCAGTTGGTTGAGCATTGTCCTGTGTACCGAAAGATTGCCGGTTCGATTCCTAGTGTGGGTGCATAACTGGGTTGGCAGGTTCGGTCCCCCATCTCGGGTCTGGGCACTTATGGAAGATGGCCAATCAGTGTTTCTCACATCCAGTGTTTCTTTTTCTTTCTTTCTCTCTCCCTTCCTCTCTCTAAAATTGTACTCAGATTAGAATTTTTTTTAAGTGTTAAAAAAAGCTATCCCATGTGAATGGATGCAAACAGCCAGTCATATAAGAAAGCTTCACCATACAAAGTGAACTTACATATAACTTGTTCTGATGGACTCTCCTGAGTAGATTGTTGGGTTTCATTGCATGAGCATTACCTGCACAGATTTCTAAAAGACTCCAGAGCTTTTCAGGAAAGACCAACCACCAGAGTAAAGCTTCTACTGAGTCTTCACAGAAGTTCTACTTTACAGAATAAAACACTGAGGCTGAGAGAGGTTTAAAAATGTGCCCAGGTAACTGACGTGGATCTAAAACCACTCCTGACTCTCATACTCTATTGGATGGAGTGTAACTTGGTATAATCACTTTGGGAAAATGTTGGGCCATTTCTACCATCGCTGAATATTTGAATACCCTGTGACTCAGCATGGGCACACCTTGGTATAGATTCAGGAGGACTGAGGACGTTTGTCCACTAAAAGACACACCTTAAAATGTGAAAACAGCATATTTATACTAGCTAAACATTGGGACCTTCCCAAATGTCTGTCAATAGACTAGATCAATATACCATGTAACAGTCACACATGGAGCTCTCTGGAGCTACACACAAGTGCACAGGTGAATCTCACAAACATGATCTTGAACCAAAGAAGCCAAACATGCAATAGAAGACAGTATATCGTTCCTGCTATATAAAATTCAAAATGGAAAAAACTAATCTATGCTGTTCGACGTCAAAGTAGTGGCCACCCTTGGGGCCCTACGGGGCCTTCTGGAAACTTCTTGTTCTGGGTAATAATTACTCAGGTGTGTTCGCTTTGTAAATTTTGTGCATTTTGCACATGTTCATTGAGCTCTACACTTATGAGCTGTGCAGTTTTCTGTGTGGGTTGTACTTCAACAGAACATGTTTGTAACGCTTCTGAATGTAGACCCTGGTAGCACCACTTGTCAGGGTGGTCTGTGATAATTGCACCCCAAAGTCCCTACAACCAAATCTGGCCTCCTTTTTACCAGAAGACAAAGAGCAGTCCTTCAGATGCCCTGAGCCATGCCTAGAAAGCAGACAAGCTGGCTGCATATCAGACTGCCCTGCAAAGTGTCGTAAAAATTCTGATTCCTGGGCTCTCCCTCCCTCTGGTTTTAGAGAGAGAGGAAGGGAGAAGGAGAGAGAGAGAGAAACATCGATGTGAGAGTGAAACATCGATGGGCTGCCTCCTGCATGTTCCCTACCAGGGGTCAAACTCACAACCTGGGCATGTGCCCTGACCAGGAATCGAAGAGGAAACTTTTTGGTGCATGGGATGATGCCCAACCAACTAAGCTACACTGGCCAGGGCCCCCCTGATTTTTATTGGGGTACAGCCAGGTTTGATAATCACTGCTCTGAAAGGGGCAAACTTACCAGCTTTACTGTGGCATTCTCTAGTGTTATCGATGGTGGCATTGTTGGCATTTTTAATGGAACAGTTTTTGTTATTTGGGGCTGTCCTGTGTACTGTAGACTGTTTAGCACCCCTGGCATATGCCCACTAAATGTCAGTAGCACCCCTAGTTTTGTGACAAGCAAAGATAGCCACACACATTGTCAATTAATCTACCATTAAAATGGCAGAAATATTTTCACTCACCAAATAGCATTCCCAAAGCTTGCCTGTGAAGTTTGACATGTTGGGGTTCCCCTTTCCTTCCTCAGAATCTTCCCAAGTCCACCAATCCCCAAATGCTCAATCATCCTTTTCCAGAAAGAACTTAATTCATTCACCTAAAGTGTGATAGGGCTCCAGGTTCATTATCATTATGGATTCACTTTACATATTACAAAAATTTATTTGGCCAAAGAGTGAATCTCTAATATTGAAATCTTAGTATCGCCTGGCAAATGGGGATGATGAACAAGAAATCTTCATAGGATCATCAAATGACTAAAGTAGGTAGCCCCTGACCCTCTTTCATCCAAATTACTAATGTTAATCAGATAGAAAAATTTATAATCTCATTAGTATCCTAGACAGAAGCAGTTTAACAGTGCCCCTCCAGAAATCAGTCTCAGCCATTGGTTCTAATCTTTAACACATCTGCCAGCTGGAGTTTTATCAATCAGCAGCAGATTACCATCCTGGCTTTCAGAATGTCATTCAATTGAACCAGGCTAGCATCTCTGAAATAAGTGCCCCAAATATATAACTGCAGATTGCATTCATTTGGCTGCTAAAACAATTACCAGCTAATCCAGTTATGTTGAGTTGCAAGAATGGATCAGCCAAAAGACAGTTTGATCTCTGCCTTCTGGTCTGGATACTTACTGGTCAGGAATAAATACCAAGATCTTTGGGAGTTGGAGGGTATAAATTATAAAAACCAAATCTGATAATCCAGACATTTACAGGTCAGGATGAAAGCACTCAAGAATGATACAGCATGGCTGGTGTTGCTCAGTGGATAGAGCATCAGCTTGCGGACTGAAGGGTCCCGGGTTCAATTCTGGTCAAGGGCATATGCCCGGGTTGTGGGCTCAATCCCCAGTGGGGGGTGTGCAGGAGGCAGCCAATCAATGATTCTCTCTCATCATTGATGTTTCTATCTCTCTCTCCCTCTCCCTTCCTCTCTGAAATCAATAAAAATAAAAAAATAAAAGAGTGATACAGAGATGGAATGCGGCTGTCACTCCAGGTATAACGTTGCATAGCAGTACATGCCCTGTAAATTTCCAAAAGCAAATGAGGCAGACCCTAATTCTGGATGCAGAGCTGGGTTCATATCCTAGCTCTAGCACTTGCTAGCTGTGTGCTTTTGGGAAAGCGCCTTAGCTCTCTGAACCTCAGTTTCTTTGTGTAAAATGGAGACATGACTTTTTACCCCAGAGGTTGCTATAAGGAGTAATTAAGGTCAAACAGGTAAGCACTTAGTACAATGGCTGGCACATAATAGTCAAGAAATTACAACAAATTTTTTAAAATCACTATAATCTGGAGAGATAGTCCATGTTCATGGATAAGAAGACTCAATATTGTCAAGATGCCAATTCTTCCCAACTGGATCTGTAGAGTCAATGTAATCCCAATCAAAATCCAAGCAAATTATTTTGTGGATATCAACAAACTAATTCTAAAGTTTTTTGGAGAAGTATTGAAGGAGAAAAGCAAAGTTGGAAGACTGATACTATGGACTTCAAGACATACTAAAAAGCTACAATAACCAAGACAATGTTATATTGGCGAAATAATAGACAAATAGATCAATGGAACAAAATAGAGAGCCCCAAAATAGACCACACAAATATAATCAACTCATCTTTGATAAAGGAAATACAATGGAGCAAAGATAACGTAGAAGAAATCTAGATGACCTTGAGTTTGGTGATGACTTTTTAAATATAACACAAAAGGTCCAATCCATGAAAGAAATAATTGATAAGCTGGACTTCATTAAAATTAAAATTCTCTGCTCTGAAAAAGATACTGTCAAGAGAATAAAAAGACAAGCCACAGACTGGGAGAGAAAATATTTACAAAAGAGATATCTG
This sequence comes from Myotis brandtii, assembly GCF_000412655.1. Classification (NCBI taxonomy): domain Eukaryota; kingdom Metazoa; phylum Chordata; class Mammalia; order Chiroptera; family Vespertilionidae; genus Myotis; species Myotis brandtii. Next base: position 741,818 of record NW_005370658.1, read on the forward strand.
ATAAAGGACTGTTATCCAAAATACAAAAAGATCTCTTAAAACTCAACAATAAGAAAGCAAGTCTGACTTTAAAATGGTCCTAATATATGGTGACAAGAGAGGATTTGACTTTGGTTGGTGGGCACATGGTGCAATATACAGACCTTGTAACATAGAAACCCACACCTAAAACTTATATGATCATGTTGACCAATTACCCCAGTAAATTTAATAAAATAAGTAAATAAAAATAAGATAAAATAAAAAGAAATTATATGTCAATAATAAAAAATATAAAATACAAATAAAATAAAATGGGCCAGAGTCATTAACAGACACCTTGCCATAGAAGATATATAGATGACATATGAGCATATGAAAAGATTCTCTATCTGATATGTCATCAGGGAAATGCAAATTAAAATGAGATACCACTAACATATCTATAAGAATGGCCAAAATCCAGAACACTGACAACACCAAATGCTGGTCAGGATGTGGAGCAACAGGATCTTTCATTCATTGCTAGTGGGGATGCAAAATAGTACAGCCACTTGGAAAAACGGCTTAGCGATCTTTAAAAAAATATCTTTATTGATTTCAGAGAGGAAGGGAGAGGGAGAGAGAGACAGAAACATCAATGATGAGAGAGAATCATTGGATCGGCTGCCTCTTGCATGCCCCCTATGCCCTGACCGGGATCGAACCATGACCTCCTGGTTCATAGGTCAACGCTCAACCACTGAGCCAAGCTGGCTGGGCTGCTTAGCGATTTCTTACAAAACATACTCTTACCATACAATCCAGCAACAGCACTCCTTGTTATTTATTCAATGATTTGAAAACTTATGCCCATACAAAAACTTGCACATGGATGTTTATAACAGCTTAATTCATAATTGCCATAATTTGGAAGTAATCAAGATGTTCTTCAGTAGGTGAATCAAGTACAGCATAGTCAGACAATGGAATATTATTCAGCGCTTAAAAAAAAGAGCTATCAAGCTGTGAAAACTTAAATGCACATCATTGAGTGAAAGAAGCCCATCTGAAAAAGGCTACCTACTGTATGATTCCAGTTATATGACATTTTGGATAATGCAAAACTACGGAGACAGTAAAAAGATCACTGGTTGCCAGGGTCGGAGGAGAGAAGAATAGGCTAGGTTTTAGGGAAGTGAAAATACTCTGTATGGGAAGATCATGATGGATACGTGTCATTATACATTTGTCCAAACCCATAGGATGTGCACCATCCAGCGTGACCCCCAATGTAAACTACAGACTTTGGGTGATAATGACGAATCAGTATAGCTTCATCAACTGCAACAAGGGCACCAGTCAGGTGAGGGATTTTGATAACGGAGAAGGCTACACATGTGTGAGGGCAGACGGGTATACGGGAAATTTCTGTGCCTTCAGCTCAACCTTGCTGTAAACCTAAAACTGCTCTAAAAAATACAATCTATTTTTTAAAAGTCACCTTAGTCAATCTTCCAGACCTGGAATCTAAGTCTGTGAATGTCACTCACCAAGACTGATTCCATATTGGCTTATTTTTCATTTTTAAAATAAACTTTTATTTTGGAATAACTTCAGATTTACAGAAAGCTTGAAAAGATAGCCCAAGAGAGTTACCATATGCCCTTCACAGCTTCCCCTAATGTTAACGTCTTGTGTTAGCCAGGGACATTTGTTAAAACTAAGAAAGCAACATTGGTACAATGCTATTAACTAAACCCGACACTGCATTCAGATTTCACAAGTTTTTCCCATTAATATCGTCTTCTGTTTCAGGATCCCATTCAGGACACCACATTCCATTGGGTCACCTTGTCTCCTGAATTCCCTCTAGTCTGTGACAGTTTCTTTCCTTGTTTCCCCCAACCTGCTAATTTTCAGGAGTACTGGTCAGTTTGTAGAATGAACTGCAATATGGGTTTTCTCATGATTAGACTGGGATAATGGAGTTGGGTGGGGGGAGAAGACCACAGAGGTGAAATGCCCTCTTCATTGCAGTGTGTTAGGGACCCATGACATCTACATGACTTATTACTGTGATGTTGACTTTGATCACTTGGTTAAGGTGGTGTCTCCCAGGTGTCTCCACTGTCAAGTTACTGTTTTTCCCCTTCTCTAGTCTACTCTTTGGAAGTGAGTCATTAAGCCAGCGGTTCTCAACCTGTGGGTCGCGACCCCTTTGGGGGTCGAACGACCCTTTCACAGGGGTCTCCTAAGACCATCAGAAAACACATATTGAATATATAATTACATATTGTTTTTGTGATTAATCATTATGCTTTAATTATGTTCAATTTGTAACAATGAAAATACATCCTGCATATCAGATATTTACATGACGATTCATAACAGTAGCACAATTACAGTTATGAAGTAGCAACGAAAATAATTTTATAGTTGGGGGTCACCACAACATGAGGAACTGTATTAAAGGGTCGCGGCATTAGGAAGGTTGAGAACCATTGCACTAAGCTCAGATCACACTTAGTGAAAGAGAGGAGAAGGTGAAACTCTGTCTTCTGGAAGAATGAGTATCTACATATTCTTTAGAATTCTTTTGTAAGGAAGATTTGTCTCCTCTCCCTTATTCATTCATTCATTCAATCTTTTATTGATATCAGTATAGATTCATATTTATTGTATTCTTTGGATTACCAGTGTTGGCCATTGGGAGCACCTTCAGATTGGTCTCTGTTTGCTTTGCTAGGACCCCATATATTTTTTAAGCTTCCTTACTTTCTGGCACTCCAAGAGGCTCCAGGGTAATTCTTAACGGCCATGCCCTAGAATTCACCATTTCTCCAAGGAGCCCTGGTTCCCTAGTGGAGAATAGTATTTCATGATCTCAGGACTGGGTGCCATATTGCATTTTTAGATTTTATTTTGGTGAAAGTTATAGATGCAGGCAATTTGGTGACCAGCACAAAAAAATGTTCAAGTATTATCTGGGAATACTGAAAGTTACTGGTGAAATTTTGAGGAGCAGCAGATTTCATAGTATCCAAGTCACTCCCCGCAAAGTATTGCTCATTTTAATGGTAAAAACAATAACTTCATAGTGGAGTGCCCTGACAGACAAGCAAGAGATCAAAGCTGACCACACCAGCAATGGGGCATCACATGACTCTTGGTATGATGTGCCAAGAGGGATGCAACATGACTTCTGGGGACCTCCTGCCAAAAAGGCATTATTTGAATAAGTCACATCATGTTTACATTGAGAAACGTTCTACAAAATAACTTGCCCATATTCTCTGGAAGTGTTAATATCAGGAAGCTCACGTAAACACCGAGCAGCTTCTCCAGATTAAAGGAGACCTGACGACCAAATCCAACAAGTGGGCCAGGGTCTTCTTTGGTGATAAAGGATGGTATTGGGACAATTGGTGACCTCTGAATGAGGTCTGTAGATTAGGTAATAATAGGGGATAAATGCTAATTTCCTGATTTTGATCCTTGTGCTGTGTTATGTAAGAGAATGCCCTTCAGAACACATTGAAGTACATAGGATTAAAGGGTCATTGTATCTATTAATTGCTCTCAATGGTGCAAGAGGAGAGAGAGAGAAGAGAGAGAGAGAGAGAGAGAGAGAGAGAGAGAGAGAGAGAGAATATGAAGTGGAAGTGGTAAAATGTTAATATTAACATCTAGGGCACCTGGATGAAGAATATACAGGAATTTTTTGTACTGTTCTGACAACTTTTTGGTCAGTCTGAAATTTTATCAAAGTACAAAGTTAAAATAAACAAATAGCTACAAAAAGTTACACATGCACAAGGTTCCTTCATTCGTTTTATTGAGCACTTGCTATGTGCCAGCACATAACAAGCACGTAACAAGACAGGTAAAAATCCCTATGGTGTGAGGCTGAATGGAGACAGGATAAATGGAATAAAGAAGGAAATACACAGAACATCAGATGGGGCTAAGTACTAAGGAAAAGAACAAAGTAGGTAGGGTCATGGAGGGTGCGGCCATTGGTAATTAGAGTCAAATAGATCTGTGAGGCATGTCACACAAAGTAATACAGATGGTCAATCTATCCACCTTCAGTGAAAACTTGTCAACTAAATATCACTTCAATTCCGATCCCTGACTACTCGTCTGCATACCCTCTGTCATCCTCTTCCCCTTGAAGTGGGCGGGGCCTAGTGACTCAGCCAATATGGCTGGCTAGTTTGATTCCCAGTCAGGGCACGGGTTGTGGGTTTGGTCCCTGGTCAGAGTACAACCGATCAACCGATCAATGTTTCTCTCCCTCTTCCTGCCCTCTCTCCCAAATCAATAAAAACATATATTTTTTTAAATGTGCAAGGGTGATGGAATGGTCCTTTTGAGATCAGGTTACAAAGACCGGGTTTCCATATTGCATGCCCCCGCCAGCTCTCTCTCCTGCTCACAGAGGAAGCCAGGTTCCATGTTGTGAGCCGCCTTATGGAGACTCCCACATGGCAAGGAACCAGGAGCAGCCTCAATCCTTCAGCCCACGAGAAACTGAATTCTGCCAACAGCCACACGTTTAAGCTCGGAAGGGAGCCCTCCCCCAGCTCAGCTTCGGATGAGCGTGAGGTCCCCACTGACACTTGGTTGCAGCGTGTGAGAGACCTCGACACAGGAGCCAGATGAGCGGCACCATGACTCCCGCCCCACAGAAGCCGTGAGATGATAATAACTGCTCTGTAAAGCTGCTAGGTTTGGGTAGTTCCGTTGTGTGTCAAGAGATAACTATTACATTAAAGCTCCGTATTTCTTTTTTTTTTTTTTAATATATTTTCATTGATTTTTTACAGAGAGGAAGGGAGAGAGATAGAGAGTTAGAAACATCGATGAGAGAGAAACATCGATCAGCTGCCTCCTGCAGATCTCCCACCTGGGATGTGCCCGCAACCCAGGCACACGCCCTTGACCGGAATCGAACCCGGGATCCTTCAGTCCACAGGCCAACGCTCTATCCACTGAGCCAAACCGGTTTCGGTGGCTCCGTATTTCTTATCTTCTCCTAAAATAAAGCGATTAATGTTTCTCCTTTCTGGATCCCTAAGAAGACCTGTGTTCTCTGAGATCGACATTAGAGCTATTCACCAAATATTCCCACTCTCCAAGTTCAGGCCCATGGTCAGATGGCATTTCCCTGGCCCCCTTGTGCTTGCTGAGGCCATGTGGATAGTTCTGGCCAGTGAGCGCTCACTGAAAAGAAAGTGTTGGAGCGTATAGTTGACAGTGTAAATCCATCTAGAGCCGCCGTGTCTGAGACAGTAGCCACTCGCCACCTGTGACTATTACAATCAAGCAAAATGGAAAATTCTATCCCTCGGTTATACAAGCCACATTTTCTAGTTCTCAGAGGCTGCATGTGGCCAGTGGCCACCTTGTGGGGCAGCACGGAGAGAGGACATTTCCATCATCCGGGGAGTTCTATTGGACAGTGCGGCCAGGAGCCAGCAGCGCTCCAGATGGTGACTGCTCTTCAAGGTTGGTCCCACAGTGAGCAGAGCCCAGATTTGACCTGTGAGGACATGCCGGATGAGTGAGAGATCAGCATCTGTCGTTTTGAAGCCACGGGGATTTGGGGGGTTTCTTGTTACTGCAGCATAGTCTGTAGCATCTTATTCACTCACAGATTTCAGCAAATCTCTCTGTTGGCATCTGTCTTGAAATGACTGTAACTATGATTCTGATGCCAATTTCTTAACCCAATTACCCAAAAAACAAACCAATAATTGAGCAACAAATAGGTGCCCAGTCCTATTGGAGGGGTTTCATTATATATGGGGGAAATTTAAAGAATGTTCTATTTAATATGGACACTAGTACGATACTCTGATCATATCAAGTGCTACACTGTGGACTATATTACAAAGAGGCTGAAAGAGAGAGATCAGTGAGGTTGGCATAGTCAGGGAAGGCTTCCTGGAGGAGGTGTCATGTGAGAATAATGCTTAAAACCTCAGTAAATTTGGACAAAGTGGGGAATAGTCGGTAGTTTCTCAAGATACTGGTAACTTAATTAGACATTTTATTATATTATTACAATATTAATAATATTGTTCTTTTTGGCTGATTGTTCTAAGGGACTTATAGATATCAATTCATTTAATCCTCACAACAGTCTGATGAGATAGTTACTATTATTACCTGCATTTTATAAATGAGGTATAAGGAGCTCAAGTAACTTGCCTATATTCACACAATCAGTGAGCAGGGCTGGATTTCAAACCGAGGCAACCCGAGCTCTTTAACCTCACTGCCCAGTCTCTGGGAAGAAGGAAACGAAGATTGGCTAGATAGAGAGGGAATTACTTATGGAGAGGATTGGAAGCTGGGAATACAAATTTGCCTGCTGGCTGTTTGGCTCTAGACTCAGAAGAGAAGTTGCAACAGGGATATATATATTATAAATATTTGGGGGCTGTCATGGTTGAATGGTGGCCCCCAAAAGATATGTCCACGTCCTATTTCCCAGGACCCATGACTGTGATCTTATTTGGAAAAGGTGTCCTTGTGGATGCCATCAAGTCAAGAATCTTGAGATTAGATCATCGCAGAGTATTCAGGTGGGCCCCAAATCCAGTGACAAGTGTCCTTATAAGAGACAGGAGAAGAAGAGACACAGACACAGACAAGTGATGCAAAGACAGAGTCGGAGATTGGAGTGATGCATATGTAAGCCAAGGAACAGCAAAGCTTGCCGGCAACACCAAAAGCTACGACAGAGGCTGAGAGCCTAGAGCAGCGGTTTTCAACCTGTGGGTCGCGACCCCTTTGGGGGTCGAACGACCCTTTCACAGGGGTCGCCTAAGACCATCGGAAAACACATATATAATTACATATTGTTTTTGTGATTAATCACTATGCTTTAATTATGTTCAATTTGTAACAATGAAATTGGGGGTCACCACGACATGAGGAACTGTATTAAAGGGTCGCGGCATGAGGAAGGTTGAGAACCGCTGGCCTAGAGGGAGCGTGGCCTTGCTTACACTTGGTTTTGGACTTCTGACCTCGAGAACACTGAGAATCCATTTCTGCTGCTTTAAGCTCCGTAGTTTGCAGTCACGTTCTTTATGCCTTTCCCCAGGAGACGTGTACAGGGGCTGTCAGAACACACACAGTTAATGAACGCCTGCGAAATGGATGAAATTACCCTGAACAAGGGCCCCAGAGAGGGTTGAGGTCTTGGGAAGGAGCCCTGAGAAGGGCAAACAGAGAAAGAGGGAAGCCCTTAGTGGAGCCTGAGAAGACGCCATCCAGGAGGTGGGAGGGAAGCCCGGCGGGTGAAACCACAGGAAGTCCCGGAGGTGGGGCCGTCCAGTGTTAAATGCTGGCAAACACAAACGCAAGATAAGGACCGGAAAACACCGCCAGGGTCCTGCCACAGATGCAAGAAGGGCACTCAATCACGGTTTTTTAAAAAAAATGGTTGCTTAGCTTTTGTGTGTGTGGTAAAATTCATCCATCCATCCATGGACACCTGGCTGCTCCCACTTCTGGCCATTGGGAGCAATGCTGCTATGAACAGGGGTGCACAATCTTCTCTCCAAATCCCTGCTCTCGATTTTTTGGGCGACACATCCAGAAGTGGGATTGCTGGGTCATCTGAGCAGTTTATGTTTAATTTTTGGAGGGCTCGCCAGACCATTTTCCCCAGCAGCTGCAGAGTCCTTCGCTTTTAAACGTACACATTAAAATATTTACAGGTGCAGAGAGACCAAGATGGCGGCATAGGTAAACACCGGAGACTGCTGCCGCAAACAACCACTTCAAAAATACAACTAAAAGACGGAACGGACATCACCCAGAACCACAGGAAGGCTGGCTGAGGAGAGACTCTTCAACTAGAAGGAAAAATAACTGCACACCGAGGCTCAGAGGAGGCGCAGTGTGGAAAATACTCAGGTACGGAGGTGCGCGCGCAAAGCGGGCTGGTGGCTGAGAGCGCGGTTGTCGTTTTCGGTCAGGGGGGAGTCTCAGACTCTGAGCCCCAGATCTGGGCGAATCGCTGGGGACTCGGACTCAAACGGGAGAAGCGGGATTGTCTGGCATCAGTTGGAAGGTAGCTCCGCTCCGAGGTTTGCAGCGGTTCCTGGGGTTCTGAGAAGCAGAGCCTCTGGGAACGGGACTGAGAGCGGCCATAACTGCTCCCTCCACCCGCCCTGTTGATCCCACCCTGCCCAAGCCCTGCGCAGAGCCATTTGCCGGATCGCCTCAGGCAAAGGCTAGATTAGCACCTCCCCAGAGGACAGAAGTTTTCCACGGCAGACACAGCTGATTCACACAGCCAGTCGGCCTGGTGGTCAAATCCCTCTAGTATTAACTACAACAATCAAGGCTCAACTAGAACAAGACTGCGCACAAAGACCACTAGGGGGTGCACCAAGAAAGCATAAAAAATGCGGAGACAAAAAAACATGACAGAAATGGAGGATATAGAGCTGAAAAACGCAATTTTGAGGGCTTGCAATAAACTTTTGGAGAGCCTCACGAAAACTAATGAGACCCTCAATGCTATGATAAAGAAACAACTAGAAATTAAGCATACACGGTCGGAAATAAAGAATATTACACCCAATAGCAGACCAGAGGAGCGCAAGAATCAAGCCAAAGATTTGAAATGCGAAGAAGCAAAAAACACCCAACCGGAAAAGCAAAATGAAAAAAGAATCCGAAAATACGAAGATAGTGTAAGGAGCCTCTGGGACAGCTTCAAGCGTACCAACATCAGAATAATAGGGGTGCCAGAAGATGAGAGAGAGCAAGAAATTGAAAACCTATTTGAAGAAATAATGGCAGAAAACTTCCCCCACCTGGTGAAAGAAATGGACTTACAGGTCCAAGAAGCGCAGAGAACCCCAAACAAAAGGAATCCAAAGAGGACCACACCAAGACATATCATAATTAAAATGCCAAGAGCAAAAGACAAAGAGAGAATCTTAAAAGCAGCAAGAGAAAGAGACTCAATTACCTACAAGGGAATACCCATACGACTGTCAGCTGATTTCTCAACAGAAACTTTGCAGGCCAGAAGGGAATGGCAAGAAATATTCAAAGTGCTGAATACCAAGAACCTACAACCAAGAATACTTTATCCAGCAAAGCTATCATTCAGAATTGAAGGCCAGATAAAGAGCTTCACAGATAAGGAAAAGCTAAAGGAGTTCATCACCACTAAACCAGTATTATACGAAATGCTGAAAGGTATCCTTTAAGAGGAGGAAGAAGAAAAAGGTAAAGATACAAATTGTGAACAACAAACATGCATCTATCAACAAGTGAATCTAAGAATCAAGTGAATAAATAATCTGATTTACAGAATGAACTGGGGATTATATTGAATCAGGGACATAGAAAGGGAATGGACTGACTATTCTTGGCGGGGAAAGGGGAATGGGAGATGCGGGAAGAGACTGGACAAAAATCGTGCACCTATGGATGAGGACAGTGGGTGGGGAGTGAGGGCGGAGGGTGGGGCGGGAACTGGGAGGAGGGGAGTTATGGGGGGGAAAAAAGAGGAACAAATGTAACCTGAACAATAAAGATTTAATTAAAAAAAAAAATATTTACAGGTGAAAGCATACGATATCTGAGATTTGCTTTAACAAAACCCAGGGTTCTATGACAGCAAATTAAAAGTCTGCTGTAAGCCCTAACCGGTTTGGCTCAGTGGATAGAGCGTTGGCCTGTGGACTCAAGGGTCCCGGGTTCGATTCCGGTCAAGGGCATGTACCTTGGTTGCGGGCGCATCCCCAGTGGGGAGTGTGCAGAAGGCAGCTGATCAGTGTTTCTCTCTCATCGATTCTGCTCTCGTCCCTCTCCCTTCCTCTCTGTGAAAAATCAATAAAATATATATATTTTTAAAAAGTCTGCTGTAATTTGCAAAGTAAGATTATGTGGAAGGTTGGGATACAGTAACACACGAAGAGTCATTGGTTGGTAATTATTGGAGACGGATGACAGGAACACTGAGGGCTACCGTTCCATTTTCTCTTCTTCTGAATATATTTGAACTTCTCCAAAAGTAAAAACATAATTATTTTCCTATGATGTTCTTAAAGCAGTCTCGATTCACATTGCCCCAAGAACCTCACACTTAATTATGAAAACAAAAGTAGTCAGGCTCACTATGTTCTCCAGCAATTAAAAACTATACCCATCATCTAACCCAGCCGTGGGCAAACTACGGCCCGCGGGCCGGATCCAGCCCGTTTGAAATGAATAAAACTAAAAAAAAAAAAAGACCGTACCCTTTTATGTAATGATGTTTACTTTGAATTTATATTAGTTCACACAAACACTCCATCCATGCTTTTGTTCCGGCCCTCCGGTCCAGTTTAAGAACCCATTGTGGCCCTCGAGTCAAAAAGTTTGCCCACCCCTGATCTAACCCCTCTGTTAAGTCAGGAGCTTGGCTAAATGCTGACTTACATAGTCACGTGTATCCTGAAAAGTTAGCAAGGGGAATTTCATCAAATGAACTACATCTGCTTTTAGAAACTCCCGTCTTGGTTTCTCTTGAGTGAGAACTGAGCTGAGTTCCCTCAGTTTGGGAAATAACAAGTTTTACCTGGAGACAAAGTCACAGACGACAGAATCGAGTGTGTCATTTCACCCGAATGCTTGGGAAAATGATCCGCTTCATTTGCTCATTTATTTGGCAAATGTTGATTGGGCAGCTATTACGTATCAGGCCTTACCCCAGGCACTGGGGATTGATACAGCCATGAATGGAACGAATAAGAAACTTATGGTTGGGGCAGAGAAACCAGGAAAAAAAAGTCAACTTGGTTAGATCTATCATGTCAGTAGAGATTGTTGTTAGGAGAAAAATGGGGCAGGTAGGGGGTCAGATGGAAGAGGAAGGGCGTTATTTTGTAAAGATCTCTCTGAGAGTGCCGAAACCGGTTTGGCTCAGTGGATAGAGCGTCGGCCTGTGGACTGAAAGGTCCCGGGTTCGATTCCGGTCAAAGGCATGTACCTGGGTTGCGGGCACATCCCCAGTAGGAAATGTGCAGGAGGCAGCTGATCGATGTTTCTCTCTCATCGATGTTTCTAACTGTCTATCTCTCTCCCTTCCTCTCTGTGAAAAATCAATAAAATATATTTTTTTAAAAAAATCTCTCTCTGAGAAGGAATGTTGAAGTCGAGACCTGAGGAAAGAAAGGAGCAGAGATGCAGGCACCAGGAGGGGGGGTGTCACAGGCAGAGGAGACACGGATGGCAAAGACCGCTGTGGATGGCACCGGGTGTGTCTGAGCTCAGCGAGGACGCTCCTGTGGCCGGAGTGGAGAGTGAGAGGAGATGAGGGAAGGGAGGGGATGAGGTTGATGGGGCTGTCATCCCATGTTGGCCCTTTATTGTTTTAAAACATAGGCTGAGCCTGGCCTGTGGGGCCAGTGGTTGGGCATCGACCTATGAACCAAGAGGTCACAGTTTGATTCCCGGTCAGGGCACATGCCTGGGTTTCGGGCTCGATTCCAGTTGGGATGTACAGGGGGGCAGCGGATCAATGATGCTCCCTCATTATTGATGTTTCTCTGTCTCTCCCTCTCCCTCTCCCTTCCTCTCTGAAATCAATAAAAATATATATTAAAGAAAAGAAAATGTAGGTTGAGGAGACAACCACTTCATTGAAAAGAAAGCTTGTTCTAAGACTGATGGTTGCCAGAGGGGAGGAGGGTTAGGGGACCAGGTGAAAAAGGTGAAGGGATTAAAAACTACAAATTCTTAGTCACAAAATAGTCATGGGGCTATGAAGTACAGCACAGCAAATATAGTCAATAATATTATCAAAACTATGTAGGGTGCCGGGTGAGTCTTTGAAATATTGGGGGGAACCCCTGTGTAAAGTACATGATTGTTGAACCACTACACTATGCGGCACACCTGAAACTAATACAAAATAATATTGAATGCAAACTGAATTGAAAAATAAAATTTAAAAGAAAGAAAAGAGCCCTAACCAGTTTGGCTCAATGGATAGAGCGTTGGCCTGTAGACTGAAGGGTCCCGGGTTCGATTCCGGTCAAGGGCATGTACCTTGGTTGCGGGCACATCCCCAGTAGGGAGTGTGCAGGAGGCAGCTGATCGATGTTTCTCTCTCATCGATGTTTCTAACTCTCTATCCCTCTCCCTTCCTCTCTGTAAAAAATCAATACTGTAAAATATATTTAAAAAAAGAAAAGATAGCTTGTTCTACTCACAGATCCCAGGAGGAGCGGACACGCCATGCCACACAGGGCACGTGGGGCAGCACCAGGGTTAGTCAGGAGCAGAGGGAGTGAGGGGGGACATGGGCCGGAGCCTTTACATGGTCTCCTCAGGAAGGAACAGGTGAGGCAGGTACAGGCTTAGGATTGGCTGGTTTTAATAATTTTTAAAATATAGATTTTTTTTTATTGATTTCAGAGAGGAAGGGATCAAGGAGAGAGAGATAGAAACATCAATGATGAGAGAGGATCATTGATCGGCTGCCTCCTGCATGCCCCCTACTAGGGATCGAGCCTGCAACCCGGGAATGTGCCCTGACCAGGAATCTAACCAGGACCTCCTGGTTCATAGGTCGATGCTCAACCACTGAGCCACACCGGCTGGGCTGGTTTTAATAATTTTAGCAGCTCTGGAGCGTAGGGGCAGCTGCCCTGGTTGTCTGTCACCTGGCTCTGGAGCAGTGGTTCTCAACCTTCTGGCCCTTTAAATACAGTTCCTCATGTTGTGACCCAACCATAAAATCATTTTTGTTGCTACTTCATAACTGTAATGTTGCTACTGTTATGAATTGGAATGTAAATATCTGATATGCAGGATGGTCTTAGGCGACCCCTGTGAAAGGGTCGTTCGACCGCCAAAGGGGTCGCGACCCACAGGTTGAGAACCGCTGCTCTGGAGCGATGAGGGCAGGTGGACAGCGGCCCTGAGTGCGAGTCTGATAGAGGAGGTGGCTGGGGGCCCTGGATTGGTTCGTTGGTATTTGAAATGTGTGCTCACTCCTGAACCCTTTACTATCTCAAGAGATTGGCTAACGCTGTTAGGGGTAGTCCCTCCAGGTTCGGCCAGATTTCAAAGCATCCAGAACCCATGGTGGATATCTTTATCTTATGAAACTCACTTGGAAAGTGACAGCGTAGCCCTTAAACTGTTTGGAGTTCCGGGACTTCAAGGTCCTGCCTATCCTGTTCGTGGCTCCAACCTCAGCAACGAGGGAGGTCACCGTAGAGACCCAATGCCTCAAAAATGACAAGGCACATTGCAAAGAAGGGCAGAACGTGGACTATCTTCGTGAGAGGAAAACAGAATGCATGAACTTATCAAAATGACCACTCATGTTTTTGAGAAGAAACAAAAGACAACCTGGATATCAGTACAAGTGACTTCCCAATAGAGAGAGTGAGGGGCTGGGCCCAGGGATAGAGATGGGGGGGGGGGGAATCTGATGCTGAAACCTGGTGAGAATCAGATCAGCCTTATTTCCCTGGAAAACGTGGACTTGCTCCTTTTATTTCCTTCTGTTTTGCCCAACGGCTAAAAAAGAGAGCAGGGAACACACGCACAACAGAAAATGTGGTAGGAGTTAAGCTTGGTGGCATGACTGGGAACACACACACACACGTGTTTGCAAGGTTACACGTAAATGTATGCATACATCTGCGATGTCCCTCCATAGCTGTTCTGCCCTTTCTGTCACCGAGATGACAACAGTTAAATAAACTCACGTTCCATATGGCTCCCGACTGTCACAGAATTAACACGCTTACAGCTAAGGAGGGCTTGCGATGAAAGGAAAGCCTTTTGAATGGACAAGGTGGGTGTGTCCTGTGTGGCTGTCACTGTCTGGCCTTGACATGATTATTCAGTGCACACAGGTCTGACTTCCATGCCAGCCCACCCCCCGGGGGGGGGGGTGCGTCTTTTACTGGCCACCAGAGTATCCACTCAGCAGGCTGGGCTCTAGGAACTAAATGCTCCTGGGAGCATCCTTCAGCTGGTGATTGGTGGATAAATATCCAGCTCCCTTGGTCCTAGGGTGTGGTCACTCTGAGGAATGGGCTCTCTGCTGCCTCCCAGAGGTCCCCACTGGTACTGAGTCCCGGTTGCTCAGTGGTAACCTGCCTGATGGCACATCCATTATTGGTTCTTCCCTTCCCTACTCCTCTGCCTGGGTGTCCCAGTACCTCTTCCAAGGGAGTTGAATCCTTACTTCCAGATCTACTTTGGGGAAGGTGGGGTGTGGGGGGGGGGGCAAACCAAGACAATGGAGTTGGAAAGATTCTGTTATTTTAAAATCTTAGGCAAGAGAAAGATTCCTTCCTTCCTTCCTTCTTTCCTTCCTTCCTTCCCTCCTTCCTTCCTTCCTTCCTTCCTTCTTTCCTTCCTTCCTTCCTTGATCTTCCTCTCCACCTCCTCCTTCTCCTCCTCCCCCTCTTCTCTCCCTCCCCTTCCTCCTCTTCTTCCCCTTCCTCTTCCTTTTCTCCCTTCTCCTCTCTTCCTTTTTCTCCCTTCCTTCTTCAAAAAATTGTTTAAGGGGCTTACAGGATAGAGGTCGAGTATAAATCAGATAACCCCCAACAGATGTCCTACCCCAGCTTCATTGCGTAATAGAAAAATCCTAGAACTACTTGTCGAAAGATTGGCTCTTGCACTCTCTGAAATGTAGCCACAAGCCTTCTGTGGCCACTGAGCACTTGAAATATGATTGGTCCAAATCAAGACGTAAGTATAAAAATATGCACCAGAAATGATAACCATGGGGGTGGCTTCCTCGCAAAAGAACAACACAGCAACAATTATAAAGAGTAATAATACCATTCATTCCTCCAGACTAATGTCCAAGCTATGTTCTACTGCATGAGCTTGACCCATCATTTAATCTCTCGAGCCTCAGTTTCCTCATCTGCAAAATGGGGATGAGGGGAGTATGCACCCCTGGGATCATGAAAGGATAAATGGCACCCTGCATGTGATGGCCAGGCACAATAGATGTTGATGTAGAAAACAGATGTTGGCTGCATTGATATTTATGCATGTGGTGAAACTGCATCTCATGTCCAAAGGAGGCATTTACCCTAGCTGGTTTGGCTCAATGGATAGAGCACTGGCCTGCAAACTGAAGGGTCCCGGGTTCAATTCCAGTCAAGGGCACATGCCTGGGTTGCAGGCTCGATCTCCAGTAGGGGGCGTGCAGAAGGCAGCCGATCAATGATTCTCTCTCATCATTGATGTTTCTATCACTCTCTCTCCCTTCCTCTCTGAAATAAAATATATATATATTTTTTAATTTAAATTCAGAGGAGGCATTTGATGTTCTAGAAACAAGGAAGACAAAAGCAGGAAGGACCCACCAGAGACACAGACAAAGAAAGGTAAGAGGAAAGAAATCTCAACAACACTCATTGGAAGGGAATCAAAGTTCCATCTAAGAATTACATGCAAAAAGAAACATGAGTGCATTTATGTTCAGGCCATTAGAATGCATATCATCCCACAGAGAGAACATAATGAGTTAACTTGACAGAACATTAAAACCTTCTTTTCTCTACCTCTTTTATGCCCTCCTGTAGCATCATTTGTGTCTTTTGTTGCAGAAAATGCTTTCATCCCATGCCCACAGACATCACTTCACTCTTATACCTAAGATGCTTGCTTAAGGACCCGTTTCAAAGTGTTATGAATTCCCAAATTGGGAAAAAAACAAACAAAGAAAGAAACAAACAAACAAAAACCAGTCACCATGTGGGGACCAGAAGCAAGGCAGATTTAACTGGCCTCAAAGATGTTATAAGGCAGCATGACATGTGTTTAAGCTGTGTGGTTTTGGGCCAGTTGCTCAACCTCTCTGGGTCAATGCATTAATTTATACAGGGAAATTCTAGTATTCCCTTAATTGATGGTTGTGAGAATGAAATGAGATAATCCACATAGCATGCTCGACGCAGAGCCTGGATGTTGGTGTTACAAACTTTCACTGACTCCAACCTGGAGTCATTTTTTTATTACCAAACAGATTCCCGTCTTCCCAAATAAGTCTGAGACTTTTCCTTAAATTTCTCTTTATTTTTTTACACATTCTCAAAAGTAAAGTAATTTTCATGTTCAAAAAATTCTAAGCCACTATCCTATGACTACAACACAAACACTGGTTGTGTGGGCATTTTGCTGTATTTCTGTCTGTTTTTCCCCCTATGTTTTTAGTTTGCTTACAGGAGTAATTATAGTGGAAAGATATTTTAAATGCAACACTTCCTTACCATCTAAGTATTCATTATATGGTTCATTATCCAGATATTCGCCCAGTTATGAGTTTAGGGAAGCAAAAGTCATCCTGACATAAAAATATCCACTAATGCCCTAGCCGGTTTGGCACAGTGGATAGAGAGCGTCAGTCTGTGAACTGAAGGGTCCTGGGTTTGATTCCGGCACATGCCTGAGTTGTGGGCTCGATCCCCAGTAGGGGGCGTGCAGGAGGCAGCCCATCAATGATTCTCTCTCATCGTTGATGTTTCTATCTCTCTCTCCCTTTCCCTTCCTCTCTGAAATCAATAAAAATAAAAGTTAAAATTAAAAATATATATTCACTCACGAACTGACAACTTCACAACGATCTGTTCCGGACAAACATCCCTTTGGAGCCCATCAGATCGGTGAGTTTATTTCTGATTGTTGGTGGGTGTTTGAAATTCACCAATACAATCCGAAACCATGTGTACCAATGGCAATGTGAAAATTGGAAATCTTTGCAAAAGACAGCAGGATTTCATGAAGTCAACGAAAGTGATCTGGGAGAAGCACTTGCAATGCAAAGGACGTCACCTACTGTGTGCCAGGAGCTGTCCCAGGCACTCATGACATAGCCCAGAACAGCACAGCTTCAAATACCTGCCCTCACAGAGCTGGCATTCTAACTGAGAAGACGAACAGTAACACAATAATAGCTTAATATGGCAGTAACGGTGTAGAAACATGAAGCAGGGCACGGGAGTAACACTGGAGTGAGGGCTAACAGAAAGGATATCACATGAGCAGCCTAAGGACAGAGCTGCCATCAGCTGACCGGGGAAACCCCCTCGGTAAGGTAATGTTCAAGCAGAAACTTGAAGTAAGGCAAGGAGCCACACCAAATCTGTGGGAAGAGCATTCCAGGCCAAGGGGTCAGCAAGTGCAAAGGCCCTGAGGTGGGCACCTGCGTGGTCTGCACAGATAAGTAGGCAAAGATAAGCCATGCACGGCCGTGGGGATTACAGTGAGGGCTTTGGCCTTTATCCTGAGTCAGGTGGAAGCCATGAGGGGTTCCGAGCAGAGGAGGGATGTGACCTGACTCAGGGGTTCACATCTCCCCCTGGCCACGAGCAAGTACAGAGGGAGAAAAAAAGCAGAAGCTGGAGACTAGGGAAGAGGCAACCACACTGGTCCAGATGGGAAATGATGGGGGCCGTGACCAGGTGGGTGCCGGGGAGCGTTATTTCTGCATATATTTTGAAGGCAAAGTAGACAGGTGTTTCTTGTGGATTGGATGGGGGGGGGGGGGGGGGGCGGGGAACACCCTGTATATTTTGCAGGTTCAACAGACAGGATTAGCTGATGTATTTTTTCTTTTCTTTTTTTTTAAATACATTTTTATTGATTTCGGAGAGGAAAGGAGAGAGCTAGAGATATAGAAACATCAGTGATGAGAGAGAATCATTATTTGGCTGCCTCCTGCGTGCCTCACACTGAGGACTGAGCCCACAGCCCAGGCATGTGCCCTGACTGTGAATTGAACTGTGACCTGGTTCATAGGCCAGTGCTCAACCACTGAGCCACATTTTGGGTGTAGGGGGGGGGGGGGGATGGACGAAGGCGAGGCGTCAAGGACGCCTAGGGGATTTTGACATGAGCAGCTTAAGGACAGAGCTGCCACCAGCAGAGATGGAAAAGACCGAAGGAGGGGGGGTGTGGACGACAATCCACACTCACCACATCCCCCTTGAATTACAGAATCACCCCACAGCAGCACTTACAAAGAATGAAAATGCAAACAACTATTAATAATTATTTGCAAAAGCTGCATATTAGGTAGTTTAGATAAACTCAGCTCTCTGGGAATTTTGCCAGAAAAAATCCCGAACTAAGCTTCTACAGCTATCAAAGCCAATAAAATGCCATCAGGGAGGATATGGGGAAAAGCGAAGTCTCTTCCTCGTGTAAGAATCTATTTAACCTTATCATTCCTTCATCTACCTTCAATAAGGCCTGGATCATCTGAACATGAAGACAGACGTAATGGAGCTGAAGAAGGGATGGAGGGGAGGAAACAGGAGAATTGTGGGGGTGGGGTACTTGGCAATCGAAGGACAAACTGGATGAGGACACCTCATTCTAGAAGAAGATTAAGCCTAATTACCTCCCCCCACTGGCGGCCCCACTCTTTGCCCCTCCCCGCTGCCAGCACTGGGTTAGAGTCCTCATCTCTATTTCCGTTGTTTGTCCTCAGGTAAACGTACTCTCAAAACCACCTGGACTTGTCTTGTGAAATCTCCCCCACACGTTCCAGACTGTGCAGGGCAGACCGCAGCGGTCCGGTCCCTCCCCGGGGACAGTATTCACCTTGCTTATCTGTTCATCTAACAAATAATGATTAAGCTCCTACTATGTTCCAGGCTCTATACTAGACACTGAGAGAGAGGGTTTCAAAGATAGCCACTTGCCCACCCATGAATCATTCATGCCTTCTTTCCAGCAGTAAAACAGGACTTCAGCCCGGCTGGCTTGGCTCAGTGGTTGAGCATGAACCTATGAACCAGGAGGTCACCATTCAATTCCCGGCCAGGGTACATGCCCAGGTTGCGGGCTCAATCCCCAGTGTGGGGCGTGCAGGAGGCAGCCGATCAGTGATTCTCTCTCATCATTGATGTTTCTCTCTCTCTCACCCTCTCCCTTCCTCTCTGAAATCAATAAAAATATATTTTAAAACAACAACAACAAAAACAGAACTGTATTCCCGAGGCTCCTTTGCAGGGAGGGATGGCCAGGTGGGCAATGCTGATCAATGGAACATGAGGGCACTGGTCTCAGCTGAGCTCTGTCCTCTGACCTCCCTCCTGCCCGACATGCAGACGGGATGCCTGGAGCTGCAGCAGCCGTGTGAAGACCGACTGTCCGGGAAAGACCCAGAGGACCTTGGCAGTGACCTTGTGGTGCCACTGCAGCGTTGTAGTTTCTCTACAGCCAAGTGAAGTCCATGACTGACCCCGACAGTCCGAATAAGCTGCCTTTCACCTGGCTGTTTCTCTGCACAAAACTCCTTGAGCACACACACACACACACACACACACACACACACACACACACACAAAAGCAGTTTTATTGAGCGATGTGACTCAAGAAATGTCAAATGAATTAACGCGTGGGGTATCTCTACTTTTACCATTAAAAAGCAGCAGGCCTGGTTTTTATTGACAAAACCTCTCATGGGGACCAGGTGGGACTTCTCCCCCGTCACAAGGTTTCCACAGTGAACTTCTAACGCCTTGGAAACCTCATCTGTGACGTGGGAACAATCACGGCATCTACAGACGGGCTTTTTGTGAAAATCCCGCCAGTCACCACAGCCAGAAGGTCTAGAATGGGACCTGGCCGATTGGAAGTTTAAGTGTTTATTTGTGAGTATTTTCCCCTGACAGCCCTGGGAGAGCGAGTCTTTCCTCCCACACGCCTGCCGCGCCCCTGTCCTATTTTGCCACTCCTTGTTAGTTTCATTCATCGCACCTTGTTAGTTTCATTCATCGCGCTCTTCATAACTATTTGCTGATCTTTTTATGAGCATCTCCTCCTGAGAAGGCGGTTCATTTGCCCACCCCACCCATTCTCTGCTCTCCTCTGCTCTCAGCATCCCCCGTTCCCGGTCCTCTGGGTTCCTGTTGCTTCCAGCCAATGGGAGCCTCCAGCAGGAACTCCGAGGCGGGGAGGAGGAAGAGGACCAGGTGCTTAATCCCCAGCTCCCTCTCTGCTTTGGCCAGTGGCTGGGTCCCTTATCTCTGGCCAGTGGCTGGGTCCCTCCACTGTGACACCTCTAGCCAGGCAGCTCCTCCTCCACAGGTCCAGCTCTCATGGCCCTAGCAATGCCGTTTCCTCCGCTCACGGGGGAGAAGGGCTCTCCACTGCTGCTGGCTCCTGGGTCCCCCATCCCTTGTGTGTCCCCTTAACTCTAGCTACACCTCTTCAAGGAAGTTCCTCCTGAAAACCCCTTCACTGGGACTACCGGGCAGAGGGGCAGGGGCGGATTCTGTTTCCTCTTTGGACCCTGAGAGACACCACACCTACCAGGTGGCAAATTCCATGAAAGCACAAAACTTGCAGCTGCTTTACACACCAGTGCCCTGGACCCAGCACATGGCCTGGCCTGGAGAAGTCGCTTAATAGATATTTATGGGAAACTAGCCTCTTACCAGCAAACAAATCAGAATCTATATATATAAAAGGCTAATATGCAAAGTGTCCCCTAGGGCAGTGGTCGGCAAACTGCGGCTCAGCAAACCGCGGCTCACAAGCCACATGCGGCTCTTTAGCTCCTTCAGTGTGGCTCTCCCACAAAATACCGGCTCTTCCACAAAATACCGACTTCTGCGCATGGGACACGAAGTTTCAATCGCACTGTACGTGAGCGCCCACACATGGTATTTTGTGGAAGAGTCACACTAAAGGGGCCAAAGAGCCGCATGTGGCTCGCAAGCCGTGGTTTGCCGACCATGGGTCTACCTAGGGTGTTCGACCGGGAGACCGGGAGTTCGATCGCTCGCTATGATGTGCACCAGGGGGAGGCATGGAATGAAGGAAGGCCCTGGCCGGCAGCAGGAAGGCCCCAATCAGCCCTGATCGCCGGCCAGGCCTAGGGACCCTACCCATGCTTGAATTTCGTGCACCAGGCCTTTAGTTAAAATAATGTGATTCCTTTGTTGACGATTAAATTAACAAAAATATTTATATATGTTTAAGCCTCACCCAAGGATATGTTTTTGATTGATTTGAGAGAGAAAAACATCAATCTGTTGCCTCCCAAATGTGCCCTGTCCAAGGATCGAACCCAACCTTTTTAGTATACAGATGATGTTCCAACCAGCTTAGCCACCCAGCCAGGGCTAAGAAAAAATATTTGTTCGCCCTGGCCAGTTTGACTCAGTGTTTAGATCAGTGGTTCTCAACCTTCCTAATGCCGCGACCCTTTAATACAGTTCCTCATGTTGTGGTGACCCCCAACCATAAAATTATTTTTGTTGCCACTTCATAACTGTAATTTTGCTACTGTTATGAGTCGTAATGTAAATATCTGATATGCAGGATGTATTTTCATTGTTACAAATTGAACATAATTAAAGCATGGTGATTAATCACAAAAACAATATGTAATTATATGTGTTTTCCGATGGTCTTAGGCGACCCCTGTGAAAGGGTCATTCGACCCCCAAAGGGGTCTCGACCCACAGGTTGAGAACCACTGGTTTAGAGCATCAGCCTGTGGACTGAAGGGTCGTAGGGCACATGCCCAGGGTGTAGGCTCCATCCCCAGGAGAGGGCATGCAGGAGGTATCCAATTGATGTTTCTCTCTCATTGATGTTTCTATCTCTCCCTCTCCCTTTCACTCTCTCTAAAAAGTCAATAAGAACATATGTTTTAAAAATAAATTTAAAAAGATTTAAAAATAAAAATGAATACAGAAGTGGACTGATATAACTGCATCAGATCTTCTGACTTCAGATATTTATCAAAACAGTTGTATATGCATTAATTTTTCCTCTTAATAAGTAAACAGGTTAATGAATAAATTTATATTAATAAATTACCAAAAACTAAAAAAGGAAAGGGGATAAAAAGGAAGAAAGGAAGAACGGGGATAGGAAAAGTTGGTGGTGGTGGAATAGTTGCACCTTAACCTAAGTGGGTAGGGTCGGGAAGGTGACTGAATAGAGAGCTGGAGGAGGTGAGGGAAAGAGCCAATCAGCTGGCAGGAATCGGTCACAAGAATAAGAAAAGTTTAAGAAAGCAATGTTAATACTAACAGCTCAGCATCAATTCATTAATAAATATTTTTAAGCACCTGCTCTGTCTACGCTAGGGATGCATTAGGAGCAAAACTGGGTAATAAAAAGGCACATGAGGCAATCAAAATATATAGCAGAAGGTGAGGGAGAGACAGACAAAAGATGCAGAGAAAGGGAAACAGAGAGAGAGAGAGAGAGAGAGAGAGAATGGGGGAGGTAGAGACAGAGAGAAGTCAATAAGGCGAATTATATTTGGGTTTTCTGAATGCTCTTTTCCACAGCTGAATAATAACAGTGATAGCCTAGTAATTAGTACACAACTGCTCAGTCTCCCTCTCACTTGCCTGGGGGCCGGCACGGAAAAGAACCAATTGTGCTGGAGAAAGGACCAAGGACTTAAGGAGACGTTATTTTAAAGAAAAATCAGCCTAGGAGTCACTCGCTGGAGAAAAAGAGTCCGAAGTCAAAGACTATGAGGTCAGGACAAGAGGTGGGTATGTTTTTTAAAAAAACATATTATTTCTAAAGGGGGTTCTGATGTTGAATGGGACCTTGGTAAAATGAAATAAGAAGGCTTTGACGTTAAAGTGCGATCCGTCTTCATGGATGGCGTTCCTGACCCTGTGTGTGTGTGTGTGTGTGTGTGTGTGTGTGTGTGTGTTTCTCCAATTACGGCAAATCATGGAGACGGAGTTTGATTATCCAGCCACCCTCTCTTTCTGGTCTCATCTGTGGCAGAGACGATGCTACATGCCTGCCAGATCCTGTTTTCTTTTCCTCCTAGACACACAGCGAGGAGGAAAAGGAGGCAGTTGTCCTTGCCATTGGTGGGGGGGGGGGGTGTCTAGAACTGCATCCTGGTCAATGACATTTAGTCAGAAGTGACATGAGCTGCTTCTAAGTCTGACCCATAAGAGATCAACCAAAGAACTTGTATGCATAACCCATGGTCACTGACAATAGGGTGGTGAAGGCCTGGGGTGGAGGGTGGAGGGTGGAGGGTGGGGGCGGGCTAGAAGAGGCCAATTGGGAGAAAAAGGGGACATATGCAATACTTTCAACAATAAAGATTTTAAAAAATAAAAATATCATATATTTAAATCTATTTTTTTAAAAAATAAATGTCTGGTCTCCCATGTTCTCTCCCTTTCTTTATCTGCCAGCCAAGTTTAGAAGAACCACTGAGGAACTCAGCAGCCCTACCTAGGAGAAGACAAAGACACAAGATGGGAGGAGCCTGGATACCTGAGTCACCACCTGGAGAAAAACCTCCCGGGAGGACCATCCATCTTGGACAGTTGAATGAGCAAGGAAAGTTCATTGTGTTCAGCCACTGAGACCTCAGGGGTTATCTGTTACAGCAGCTAGCACTACTTATCCTGCTTAATACATCCTTTCAGTCACGGTGTGTGTAACCAACGACTTTTGAGGAGAGCTGACATTCTCTCCAATTCTTCTTCTAAATGTTTATTTCCTGCCCCTGAGAAAAAGCCCATCTTCCTTTGAGACTCAGACCATGCATGCAGAATCTCCACTATCCTCTAGGCAACCCCCATCTCTGTCACTGTCCTCTCCAAGCTGTTTCTCACCTCCATGTTTTTGCCCTGGCTCTAGTCTCCACCTGAAATGCCAAAGAAATATGGTAGATAATGCATGTGTTTCAGTCTGCTGCTGTGGGACAGATCAAAAGCCTGTTGGAAGCATCATACCCATGACTTTGGACTTGATGATACTGCTCTCTAACCACTAGGAAAACCGAGCATGTATGCTTTTAAGACAACCCCGTTGCTGAAGCAGAGAACTGAGATTTATTTTTCACTCCTCCCTCTCCCTCATCCCACTATTCAGTCAGTCACCAAGATGTGTTGATTCTACATCAAAATCCCTCCCAAACCCATCCACTTATCTCCATTACCATTGCTTTCATCATATTCCAGGCCACCATCATCTCTTAGAATAAACCCTAATTCTATTAATGTGGCCTGAGATCCTCCATGACCTGGCCTCTGCCCCAGCCCCAGCCCCAGCCCCAGCCTCTTCTCTCTCGTGCTCTACATTCTAGCTGACCTGGACTCCTTTAATTCTTTCAACGCACCATCTTTTACCCATCTTCAGACCTTTGCAATACTGTCCCCGTAGCCAGATGCACCCTTCCTTCCTCTCTGCCTTCCCTGGTTAGCTTCTACTGACTCTCCAGGGTTCAACTTAAATGCTCCTTAACTCAAGAAGTCTTCTTTGGCCCGGCCGGCGTGGCTCAGTGGTTGAGTTTCGACCTATGAACCAGGAGGTCGCGGTTCAATTCCCAGTCAGGGCACATGCCTGGGTTGCGGGCTTGATCTCCAGTGTGGGATGTGCAGGTGGCAGTCGATCAATGATTCTCTCTCGTCGTTGATGTTTCTATCTCTCTCTCCCTCTCCCTTCCTTTCTGAAATCAATAAAAATATATATTTTTTTAAATAAGCCTTCTTTGACCTTGTTAAACTACATCTGACCCTGCAATAATTAACCTTATTCTTCATTCAGAGCACTCCCGTTATCTGACACACTGGGATGCTGACCAGCAGGGACTACGTCTGTATTGTTCACTATTGTGTTTCTATTGAGTTTGCAGGGACTAGTATGGGGCATGATGTATAGCGGGTACTTGATAAAATACCATTGAATGAATGAATGATGGAGGGATAGGTGGGTGAATGAATGGATAGATGGTTGGAAGGAAGAATTTCTCCCTCAAGATAATGAGTGTGAATCTATGATTCTAAAGGAAAGTGGACATAGCTGTCATTTTGACAACCTAAAATCAGATGTTCTATGAGAACAAATTCTTGCTCATTTTTGCTCTTAATGAGTTTGTATTCTCTTTGGTGGGGGGAGTGGGGAGGGGGAAGCAGATGATGACAAGGGAGCAATGACAATACAAAACACGCAAGTAAATGAGATAGTGTGTTAAAATGACATACAACACATGCCCTGAGGAGGTGACATTTGAACCCCAGACCTCAAGCACTTAAAATTAAAAAACAGGTGAGTCCGCCAACTCCATGCTAAAAACCAAACCGAAGGATAATCAGAATGTGTTGACGGGCAGTGGTAGCTGGGCTTTAAAAATAGACCAGTCACCCTATTATGTGTCCTGCCTTCTGCTTTAGTAATCACTTTGCCCAGGTGCCCGAGGAAATACAAATGGCCCTTAAACAGATGACAGGGGGCCCATTTTCCATCCGAGTAAGAGAGAAGCAATTAAAATTGCACTGAGATGCCATTTTCCGCCTATCACAAGGGCAAAACCCCCAAAGCATGATAATGTGTTTTGCTGGTGGGGCTGAGGGGTCCCGGGCAGTCTCGCCCATTGCTGGTAGGAGTGGAAATTGGTGCAAGTCTCACGGAGGATTATTTAGCAATGTTGATCAAAATTGCCCATGCCTTTATTCCTTGACCCAGCAACACAACTTCTCTGAATGTTTCCCGTTGTCTGCATTATATTTGGCATGTTTTTAAAAAAATGTTCAAGGTTACTCGCATGCAGCATTGTATATAATGGCAGAATTTTGGAAACAAGCCATGTATCCACCAGGAGGCGCTGGTTTAATAAAATCTGGACCACCACATAAAAAATAATACTCATAGCTCAGACATGTCTCTTACTTCATACCTGGAACTATTCTAATTATGCTACATATATTGACTCATAATAGCCAAATTAGGTATATCCTCACAACCATATCATTGTATAGGTGAAGGAACTGAGGCCCAGAGAGGATCAGTACCTTGCCCAAGATCACACAGCTAGGTCAAGGCAAGCCAGGTCAGGCAGGAGGGATGGTGGCTTGAGGGCCGGGAGCAGGAACGACTCTGTGGCTGTAAAGTGAAAAAGTCCAAGAGAGCTGTTCGAAATACAGGAAAAACAAGCAACAGTGGGCAGAGGAACAGGAGGTGGTAAAGTCGCCTTCTGATCACACTGGGGCCCCCAGGGAAATATTCATGGTTGGGATGGAAGAGTGAGCCTCAGTTCCCCCCTCGTCCCCAGCTATCCCTGAATTCTCACCCGTGCAGTTGCAGTACCACCTCTCTAAGAATGAGGACACTCCCACCAAACTAATCTGGAAAAATCTCCAAGAACATATTAAAGCAAGATACTGAAAAGCATGTAGAGTATACACCCTTTTACGTAAGAAAGGAGGAGAAACTAAAATAAATATTTACATTTGCACACACTTCATGCGTTGGCATGAAAGTAATTCTGGAAAGACATGTAAGAAACTGATAAATATACCCGGCCAGTGTGGCTCAGTGGTTGAGCATCAACCTATGAGCCAGGAGGTCACGGTTCAATTCCTGGTCAGGGCACATGCCTAGGTTGCGGGCTAGATCCCCAGTGGGGGAGGGCATGCAGGAGACAGCAGATCAATGATTCTCACTCATCATTGATGTTTCTATCTCTCTCTCCCTCTCCCTTCCTCTCTGAATCAATAAAAATAAAATTTTAAAAAGAAACTGATAAATATTATAAAGTAGGGAGATGGAAGTGGGGAGGGAATGGGACTAATTGGAGAGGGATAGGAGATATAAATGTATAAACTTTTGAAACATTAGCAACTGATTTTGAAGTTGCCAGGGAAGCTTACAGGTACTCAGGAAAGGCATCTGTCACCTGGTAAATGACAGGGCATGTGCCTTGCAATTTGCCACAGTCCCCACCCTTCCCTAATGTCTGCCTGATAAAGAGGACTCATCTAAACAGGACAGTCAATCTCAACTCCTGTCAATGGCAGCAGCTACACCTGACGGTGAGGCCAAAGTGGCCAGATTCCCTCATTTTTCAAGATGAGTGAAAAAGCCAGATGTTTATGTGAGATATTCCAGATTTTAAAAGTTGGCAAGGAGTTCATATTTCTGGAAAATGAAAACTATAGTCCAGGGGTCCTCAAACTACGGCCCGCGGGCCACATGCAAATACAAATATTGTATTTGTTCCCGTTTTGTTTTTTTACTTCAAAATAAGATATGTGCAGTGTGCATAGGAATTTGTTCATAGTTGTTTTTTAAACTATAGTCCGGCCCTCCAACAGTCTGAGGGACAGTGAACTGGCCCCCTGTTTAAAAAGTTTGAGGACCCCTGCTGTAGTCTATATACAACTTCTGACCCAGAGAAATCCAGAATCTGTGCATCCTCAAGAAATCCTCCAGGGACTTGTCCTTGACTGAGTGGCAGCATTTACAGCCTCCTAAGAACCAGCAGGGCAACTGTTTGATGTGCTGTTTGAAACCAGAGATGTAAAGGGGCAGTAACAGAGGCTGGGGAGAGGCCTCATGTCTGGTTGCTCAGGTGTGCACTGCACAAGTGCTCCCAACCACCAGAGGGAAGGATGCTGAAGTGCAGCCACTGATGGAGAACTTCCTGATGGATGGATCAAGCTGATAACATCAGCACCCCTATCGAACTCAACATCACCAACAGAGACAACCAGACACGATGTGCCAGCCAGTGAGGCCACAGGAAATACCCAGCACCGTCGAAGAATTATTCTTGCAAAAACAAATCCACCAAAACCAAATCTGAGTAATCCTCCCCTAGACCAGGGATCATCAAACTGTGGTCTCCCAGCCAAATCCGGCCCTCCACCTGATTTTGTAAATAAAGTTTCACTGAGACCCAGACATGCCTATCTGTTTACCTATTGCTTGTGGCTGCTCCCACACCTCAATGGCAGAGTTTAAACTGTATGAACTGCAAAACACAGAAGTTTCACCAACCCCTGTGCTAGATGTAGGCAGCAATTCACAGGAAATACAGAGAAGAGAGGAGCGTGCTAAAACAACATCACGGGGGATGCAACCAGCAAAATCCGAAGTGTGGACGCATCTTCCATAAATAAGTGGCCGGTGTGGCTAAGTGGTTAGAGCATTGGCCCAAGCACCAAAGGATCATGGGCTCAATTCCCATTCAAGGGCACGTACCTGGGTTGCAGGTTTGATCTCTGGTCCCTGTTGGGGCACGTGAGGAAGCTCTCTCTCTCTCTCTCTCTCTCTCCCTCCCTCCCTCCTTTCTACCCTCTCTAAAAAAAAAATCAATGGGAAAAATTAAAAATAAATAAAAATAAGTGGCAAGAGAACAAAAACAAGGAGGCAGAAATGATACAGATTCCAAGAGACTTACAGGACATATCAGCTAACCAGGGAAATGGGGAAAATGACTACATATGTGACAATATCAAGAAATTCTAGTCATTTCTGTAATATGTTACAATGGCATTGTGATGATAGTTTTTAATGAACTCTATCTCTCAGAGAGATATGCTGTAATTTTAACAGGTACAATGATACGATGCCTAGAATCTGCTTTAAAGTAATCCAGCGAAGTGCAGCCAGTGGGTGGGGGTATAAAGACATCAGACTTACCACATATTGATCATTATTAAAGTTAGGAAATTGGTACGTGAAGGTTGCTTTTTGACTCTCTCCAATTTTGTGTAAGTTTGAACATTTTCATGCTAAAAAAGTTTTTTGGAAAATTAAAAAAAATTGAACCTACATTCTCCTACAGATGTTCCCCAGGATAGACTGTGTCCAGCTGGGGGACGGGGGGTCTGAAGGCATCTCCACCAGCCAGGCCACGTGTCCTGAATTACAGCCACACCCCCCCCCAACCCACACACACACACACACACACACACGCCCCACTGTATATCCATCAGGGCGCCTGGGCTTTGGCACACCTCTCCTTGGAATGATGGAATGAGGGGGGTATCTGACCACTGAGGCTGATAAGTCCCCCCAACTCAATCTAGTTCTTTATTGATTTGTTGTTGTTGTTGTTAATCCTCACCCAAGGATATTTTTCATTGATTTTTAGGGAGAGTAGATGTGAGAGGGAAAGACAGACAGAAACATCAATGTGAGAGAAACATATCAATTGGTTGTCTCCTGCAGGAGCCCTGACCAGGGCCTGGGCTGGTGAGGAGGCTGCAATCAAGGTATGTGCCTTTGACCGGAATCGAACCTGGGACCCTTTGGTGCACAACACTCTATCCACTGAGCCAAACAGGCTAGGGCTCAGTCTAGTTCTTAACCAACTCCGTGTGACATTGTAGAATCTGCCTCAAGTCCTACTGCGGAATCAGCAGTGACCACAAAGGAACCCAACTTGTCCTACACGTTCATTTAGACCAGTGGTTCTCAACCTTCCTAAAGCCGCGACCCTTTAATACAGTTCCTCATGTTGTGGTGACCCCCAACCATAAAATTATTTTCGTTGCTACTTCATAACTGTAATTTTGCTACTGTTATGAATCGTCATGTAAATTTCTGATATGCAGGATGTATTTTCATTGTTACAAATTGAACATAATTAAAGCATAGTGGTTAATCACAAAAACAATATGTAATTATATATATGTTTTCCGATGGTCTATTTTGGTTGTCTAGGATGGGGTCTGCATTGGCATTTTACTAAGTTCCCTAGAGCACTGGGTGGGCAGACGGCTTGGAGAAGCATGGGTATTCATGCTCAGTTACTAGTACTTCCATTCCTCTAATACCTAAGAGTTTCATACCTGTAAGCCTTTGGGTACCAAGCTCCCTCCATCATGGAAACCCTTTCTCTCCCTGAGTGTTTGACACACACCAACCTACATCAAGAATCATACAATTTCTAAATTCTTTTCTAACATTTCTCAATAGAATTAACCAGATCCTCCTGGCTGGAGTCCTTTGGTATCCTGATCTTTATCGGGGCTGCCTCCCACCTCAAGCCCTTTGAGAGAGGGAGCATATTATCTTTGCTATGGGGCCCCCCCCCCCCCCGCCCCCAGGTCTAGAACAGTTGCAAACCGGAACCCCTGGTGGAGAGTCATCTCATTAACAAACCTAAGACACTCTTATCTCTTGAAATCTCAACGGTTCTAGGGAGTCTGTTCTGGCAGCTGGGGACAAAGCTCCAATGTTTGGTATTATATCCTGGGCTGGTGGCTTCATTTCAGCCCCTGGATACAGCCATTCCTGAGAACTACTTTTAAGTCACTCAAGTCAATAAAGTCCACCACCACCCTTTTAAAGAACGGAGTCAGCTGTCACTGTGTTTCTATCTCTGACAACTAAAAGAATGCTGACTAATCCTCCCAGGCTATCCCATCCATCTGGGAGCGTCTCCCCCAGACCAGCACATTGACCAGCCTGATAAACTTGGGCTCCTCACTTATGACTCAATGCTTCCTCCGCTGGAAAGGATTCCCTGATTTCACAGAGCAAACCTAGGCGTCCCCAGAGCACTCTGAACGTTTCTCCCGGCAGCACTGCGGTGATGGCTGATCTGCACGTCAGCTGCTCCGACCTTTTCATGTTTGTGTTCCCAGCGCTGACCCCAGCAGCCCCCAGGAAATAGCTGTTGTGTTGAATGAATGAGTAAGTGAATGATTAAATAGTACAGTGTCGCCTTCCTCTGACAATGGGTTTATTTTTAAAAAGGGTAAGAAAAACAAAAGGCTGTACCACCGAGAATGGCTGGAGGGCTGGTGCGTGCATTCTCTCCTCTGATTAAATAGCAGGCAAGGTGTGTGGGCAGGAAACAGAGGGACCTCGGAGACAGGCAGATAAAGGAGTGGGTGGCTCTTGGCAGCAGCAGGCCTTTCTTTCATCTTCTGCCGTGGGGCCAGCCCCTGCCCTCAGTGCCCACCTGCCATGCGAAACCTCTCTGGATCCCCAGAAACAATGAGAAATAATTTGTCTGGGGAGAGGGTGGGGGAACAGGATGGGCACAGGGAGGAAGATGTGTCCGTTTCATTCCAGCTGGCTCTTCACCATTGCTCCCTGAGCTAGCCAAACGCATCTTCTAATTTAGTTCATTCTTCTCTTCCCAATCACTGGTAACGGACCCACAGAGAACACTGTCAGAATTCAACCACTCTTCTTCCCTAGAAGAAAGGGAAAGGAGAGGGCACGCAAGAAAGAAATTGACAGAGGAAGAAAAGAAGGGAAGAGATAAAGGAGAAATGATCATAGCAATAGCTAACACATACAGCTCTTACGGTGTGCCAGGCTCTTAGCTGAAGACTTGGCATACAGTTACTAGGTTCATCCTCCTCGAAACTGTATGAGGAAGGTTCTAGTGAGTATCCCCACTTTACAATGAGAAAGGGGAGGAAAAATAAAACAGAAGGCAAAGCAAGGATTTAAAAAAAATATATTTTCAGATGAGAGCACTGACAAGATCCAAGCCCAGGGACACAGATTAGCACAAGAAGGTGCTCACTGCCGGGCTAGTGTGGCTCAGTAGTTGAGTATCAACTTATGAACCAGGAGGTCACGGTTCGATTCCCAGTAAGGGCACAGGCCTGAGTTGCGGGCTCGATCCCCAGTGTGGGGCGTGCAGGAGGCAGCCGTTCAATGATTCCCTCTGATCATTGAAGTTTCTATCTTTCTCTCCCTCTCCCTTTCTCACTGAAATTAATAAAAAAAAAATTTTTTTAAAGATGCTCACTAAATACTGTGGAATGAAGGTTCACTAGAAACCCTAGCCCACAGGGTAAAGACAATGTCATCGTCCCTTTTTTAAAAAAATACATTTTATTGATTTTTTACAGACAGGAAGGGAGAGGGATAGAGAGTTAGAAACATCGATGAGAGAGAAACATCGATCAGCTGCCTCTTGCACACTCCCCACTGGGGATGTGCCCGCAACCAAGGCACATGCCCTTGACCGGAATCGAACCTGGGACCCTTGAGTCTGCAGGCCGATGCTCTATCCACTGAGCCAAACCGGTCAGGGCATCGTCCCTTTTTAAGTGGGAAAAAAACATGTTTGAAAGCAAAAGGTATGTAGGAAACTAATTTCTTACCTTAGTTTATAAATAGGAAAAATACTGAAAGACCATCCCCACCATTAATGGGGATTATCTTGGGAGGAAATAAGGGGTAAATTTGGACATTTCAAAACATTGATTTTTTTAAACGATAAGAATGTACTGATTTCATAGTAAAACATATGTTGGCGTTGGGGAGAGAAAGCATGTGCAAGACTTTTTGCTTTCCTGAGCACAAGACCATCACAGCCAGATTTTTAACAATTTTGGACCAAGCGATTGAGGGTGGAGTTGGGCTTTTATATTAAACTTGGCCTTGAAGGAGCTCTGGAATTTTTCCATTGAAAGACTTAGGAGCACCAATTGGATTGGCATTTGGGACTGAGGTTGTGTCTTGAAGGCACATTTGTACAATTCCAGTGTTTTTACTTATATAAGTTATAAAATGCTACAAAGCAAATTACCCCCAACAACTCAGCAATGTAAAACAACAAACAGGTATAGTTTGTTGGCATGGCTTAGTGGGTGCCTCTACCTCAAGCTCTCTCATGGGCCTACTATCAAGATGTCATGCCCTAGCCAGTTTTGCTCAGTGATTAGTGCATTGGCCCGCAGACTGAAGGGTTGTAGGTTCAATTTTGGTTAAGGGCACATACCTTGGTTTCAGGCTCAATCCCCAGCCCTGGGCTGAGGCACGTGCAGGGAGGCAACCAATCGATGTGTCTCTCTCTCACATCGATGTTTCTCTGTCTCTGTCTCTCTCCCTCCCTACTACTCTCTCTAAAAATCAATGGAAAAAAATATCCTCAGGTGAGAATTAACAACAACAAAAAGATGTCGTCATTAAGGAGTGTGGTTTCATCTGAAAGCTCAACTGAGGAAGGACCTGCTTCTGAGCTCACTGATATGGCTGTTGACAAGATTCACTTCCTCTCCATATGGCAGCTCACTACATCATCAGTGCCCACAAATAAGAGTGAATAAAAGCAGAGCAAGATAGAAGTCACAGTCTTTTCATAACCCAATCAGGAAGTGATATCCCATCACTTTGCAGTATTCTAGTTGTTCGAAGTGAATCTTTAGGTCCAGCATGCACTCAAGGGATGGGAGTTACACAAGAGCATGAAGACCAAGAGGTGGGATCACTGGGACCATCTCAGAAATCACCACACTTGGACGGAGAGGCTGTAAGGCTTCACGGACAAACCCAGAGCCAGAATGCCTGGGTTTCATTCCCAACTCTGCCAACTCCAGTTGTGTGACTTTAGGCAAGTCACCTAACTCTGTATAGACCTCAATTTTCCTCATCTGGAAAGTGGGCATGATCCTGGTATCTACCTCGCAGGGTTGTGCAGGGATTAAAAGAGTGGATATATGCAAGGCACTCAGATCAGTGTCTGGCACACAGTAAGCACTATGTAAATGCATGCTATTGTTGTCATAAGTCACACATCAATAAAATAGCAAGCTTTCCTGAAGAAGCTTTAATTCACACTTACAACTAGGAAAATGGCAATTGTCTATGACAAAGAATAAGAACACAGTAAGGGTTTCCGTTTACTGGAAGTTCAAGGATAGGTAAAACTAATCAATGGTGATAGAATAATGGGGTACAGACTGAGAAGGGGCATCAAGCAATCTTGTAGAGGGTTGGGCTGTTCTTCTAAGTATAATATAATTATATATATATCTAATATGAAAAGTGTCCCCTTGGGAGTTCGACCAGGAGTTCGATCGCTTGCTATGATGTGCGCTGACCACCAGGGGGTGGTGCGGAGTGAAGCAAGGCCCCGGCCAGCAGCTGGCAGCCAGGGAAAGAAGGCCCTGGCCAGCAGCCAGAAGGCCCCAATCAGCCCTGATCACCAGCCAGGCCTAGGGACCCTACCCGTGCACAAAGTTTGTGCACCGGGCCTCTACTGTTCATGTAGTTCTATACCTCAGTAAAAATTCATCGAGCTATGAACTTAAAGTATATCTCACCCAATTTGCATCTTACACATCTCACCCAATTTGCAT
Source organism: Myotis brandtii (assembly GCF_000412655.1). Taxonomy (NCBI): domain Eukaryota; kingdom Metazoa; phylum Chordata; class Mammalia; order Chiroptera; family Vespertilionidae; genus Myotis; species Myotis brandtii. The sequence continues at coordinate 775,636 of NW_005370658.1, forward strand.
CTTATACCTCAATTTTTAAAAAAACTTTTAAAATGTAAAAAAAACAAAAACAATTATAAGAGAGCTGCTACTGTTAATAATTAAGAGGTCTGCTGTTGAAAATTGTAGGGGGTGGAAGGCCCAGGTTGAACCACGGCCCCAGGTTGCTGGTCCCCCTTAGGAGGAAGGAGTTAGTTCATCTCTGCCAGCTCCCTTTGCCATGACAACAGGAGGGCAGAGCACTTAGAGACACTGCCCTCAGCACTTTTTAATCTGAGAGCTTTGGAAAAAGGCTCAGAGTCGGGGGAGGAAGAGGACAGCACGGGAGAACTGGCTGGCAAGATGCTTGGGTGGTGGAAAAAAAATGCTTCCAAGGCAAAAAGGATTAAGAACTAGCTCTTCTGGGCTCTGGATGCATTCATTGCCTCGCAGGCTGGAGACATTCCCACCCATCCCTGCCTCCTTTGGAGAAGAGAGGGGGCGCGATGCTTAAGGTTCACCAAAAACCCTCTTCTCCCCCCACCAAGAAAACAGGAGAATAGATCTCACTTTTAAAATGTTTTAAAACCTTCTAAAGAATATATAGCCAGAAAGTGTTCCCAAGAAAATTTGGTACAAATAGTAGGTCAACCTAACTGAAGAGAAACATGCATATAGCCCTGGCCGGTTGGCTCAGCGGATAGAGCATTGGCCTGCCTACTGAAGGGTCCCGGGTTCGATTCCGGCCAGGGGCACATGCCTGGGTTGTGGGCTCAATCCTCAGTGTGGGGCATGCAGGAGGCAGCCGATCAATGGTTCGCTCTCATCACTGATGTTTCTATCTCTCTCTCCCTCTCCCTTCCTCTCTGAAATCAATAAAAAAATATTTTTAAAAAAACAAAAAAATGCATATATTTGGTTTCTGAGACTGGTCAGCAGGCTTGAGTGGGGGCAGGCACCCTAAGGTCCAGGTGATTAGTCCATAGAGTGTCATCTAAACAGAACAAAAGTCAGATGTCTCTGTGCTGCACTGTTCAAGTGCTATAGCACCAAGATTTCAGGGGTGGGAACTGGCTTTGTTCCTGGGAATGAGCCGGAAAGGAACTTTTAGGTTCACCCAGGAAGAAAGTCATGACTGACCATGACGTTATCTGCCAGTGAATAATGCACTTTATGAATAAGGGCGTCAAGTTTTCATTCTCAGTTAATCACCTTTGTGGAAGAGATTACTCATGTCCACCAACATCCTGGCACGAGGATGGACTACATTTCCCAGAGGCCTTGAAATTCAGGGCAGTCGTGGGTCAGTGCAATGAGAGCCCAAGTTTCAGTGCCTATTCTGGACCTTAAGGAAAGAGACATCGCTTCACATTTGTATAATCCAAATAAACCAGCAAATGACGATACCCCGAGGGTGGTATCTTGGGTTAGGTTCCCCAGATGGAGACCCTGAGACAAGGACTCAAGTGTAAGCATTTATTTGTGAAGTGACCCCAGAACACACCAGTAGGGTGGGGGAGGGAGACAGAGTAGGGAAGACAGCCAGTTACCACTATGGGCACCTGGGATTCAATCCTACTGGAGAGTTCTGGAAGGCAGCACAGAACACACACCTCAGAGCCCTCCTACCCAAGGGGGAGGGAGCTGGGGCATTTATCCACGAAGCCTCAGCAGTCATTGATTGGGGCTGCTCCCCGGAGGGGTGAGCTCCCAGCACTTTAGGCCTGCCTTGCTTGCACACACAGCGAACCCCAGCTGCCAGGAAAGGCTCTCAGGCAGGGAGAAGCAGCGCTGTCCACGGAGAATGAGCTGCCAGTGAATAATGCACTTTATGAATAAGGGCGTCAAGTTTTCATTCTCAGTTAATCACCTTTGTGGAAGAGATTACTCATGTATGCCAACATCCTGGCATGAGGATGGACTACATTTCCCAGAGGCCTTGCAATTCAGGGCAGTCATGGGCAGTGAACCGAGTGCCCAAGTTTCAGCGCCTATTCTGGACCTTAAGGAAAGCGACATCGCTTCACATTTGTATAATCCAAATGAGCCAGCAAATGACGATACCCCGAGGGTGGTATCTTGGGTTAGGTTCCCCAGATGGAGACCCTGAGACAAGGACTCAAGTGTAAGCATTTATTTGTGAAGTGACCCCAGAACACACCAGTAGGGTGGGGGAGGGAGACAGAGTAGGGAAGACAGCCAGTTACCACTATGGGCACCTGGGATTCAATCCTACTGGAGAGTTCTGGAAGGCAGCACAGAACACACACCTCAGAGCCCTCCTACCCAAGGGGGAGGGAGCTGGGGCATTTATCCACGAAGCCTCAGCAGTCATTGATTGGGGCTGCTCCCCGGAGGGGTGAGCTCCCAGCACTTTAGGCCTGCCTTGCTTGCACACACAGCGAACCCCAGCTGCCAGGAAAGGCTCTCAGGCAGGGAGAAGCAGCGCTGTCCACGGAGAATGAGGCCAGCAGGTCCAGAAACGGTAAGTGCCAGGGGGGTGCGGGTGGAACATCCATAGTGTCTGCAACAGGAGCAGAGCCACGCAACAGAAGGAACCTGGGACCCTGAATGCCTGCCTGGAGCAGAGCTCCACATCAACCTGGACTGTGCACCTTGGACTGTGACAAATGAGAGAAACAAACTCTCTAAGGCGTTAAATTCGTGTTAGGCCTCTTTGTTACAGAAGCCTGGTCTTCCCCTAATGAATGTAACAGCCTTCTTTCCATTGAGCTTGGGAGCTACAGCTTCAGAGACTATAGCACCCAACACTGAGGGAGGACCTGTGGTTTTCACACACTATCTCACTAACTATCCACAAGAACCCTAGGCCAGATGCTATGGGTGTACCCACAACACTCCCCCAACCAGTTTTGAGGGAGGGTGAACAGCCAGAGGGCTGGGGAGTTATCCTGAGAAGCAATGAACGTCCTCAACCTCTGAGAACTGGTGGAAAGCGAGCTCTCTGCTGCCCCCAGAGGTCCCTGGTGGAACTGAGCGCCGGTTGCCCACAGTAGTAACCGGCTTGACATTCCCTTCACTTGCTGACTCCCCTCCCGACCTCACTCCCTGCTCCCTGTCCAACAAACCACAGCCCCACCACCATCACCCCCCATCCCACAATGTAAGGGTGTCACAGGGGAAAATCAGCCTGACCATCTTTTTCCCTCCAAACCGTGTTACTCTCCAGACTTTAAATTTCAATTCAACAAGCGTTTATTTTGCACGCACATCATGCCACACACGCACTGTATTAAGATAACCGACTGGTAAACCCCAGCTCTCAGTAGCTCGTGGTCTAATCGAGAGGCTAGTGTTTAAAGGAAGAACTCCACACCCACAGGGAGATTATGATTCACCCGCCGGGCTGTCAACATTGTGAAACATTTTTATTCCGGTTGATAAATAGCCACTATCCATCGTCTCCCGGGAGGCCCTCCACCTGCTGTCTGGGTGCTTCCCGGACCTCCCTTGATCCAGCAGTTAAAGGGGTAGCTTGGGCACCTGGAGGAGCCCACGGCCCTGCCCAGGGTCAGGTCCACGTGCACTCTGATGGACAGATGCCTGTACCCGAGCTTGTTATCACGGACGTGAGTCCTCGTGGGGAGAACAAAGCAGGGGTCATCAGCTGTACCTGAGCTGGTCGGAGTTGTCTTTTGTTTTGAACCCAGAAAACACCAGCCTGTACTGGGTACGGGATTCTTTGCAGGAGGGGCGGGGGGGGGGGGGGGTAATGAAAGTGTTCTGGAATTAGATGGTGAGGACGGCTGTACAACTTAATGCATATTCTAAAAGCCAGTGAATTGTACACTTGAATAGGGGTGAGTTTGGTGGTATTTGAATTATATCTCAAGAAAGCTGTTATATAGAAAGAAAAAAGAAAGAGAAAGAAGGATGGAAGGAGAGGGAGGAGAAGGAAGGAAGGAAGGAAGAAGGAAGGAAAGAAGGAAGGAAGGAAGGAAGGAAGGAAGGAAGGAAGGAAGGAAGGAAGGAAGGAAGGGCTAAGTCTCATTTCCTAATACCTCTGGCCTTAGGCCTACAATAAGGGTAAGGAGAGCAAGGCACTCACTTTGGGCACAAAATTTAACAGTTACACAACCAGTTGTATTAATGTGCTACGGCTACCATAACACGGTGAACAAATTGAGTGGCTTAAAGAGCAGAAATGTATGTATTGTCTCACAGTTGTGGAGGCTGCAAGTGCAAAATCAACCCCCGCTTCCACTTCACTCCAACTCCCCACCCACCCTGACTCTGAAAGTGCTAAGGGAGGATCTGTTTCCACCTCTCCTGCAGCTACTGGGCTCTTCGGCCTGTGGCAGCATAACTCTGCCTTTACACAGCCTCCTCCCTGGGCACACGTGTCTCTGTGTCCAAATTTCCCCTTTTTCTGAGGACACGGGTCACGTCGGATTAGGGCACACCCTGCTCCACTGCGCCTCACCTTAACTAATTACCTCGGCAACAACCCTGTTTCATTCTCAGGTCCTGGGAGTCAGAGCTTCAACATAGAAATTGGGGCGGGGGACGACTCTATTCAACCCAAAAGACATGCCATGTCCTATTGGAGCCTGTGGTCAAAGGGAAAATCTGATCTCACTTTATTTAAAATTGTAATAGTTTGCTCATCAGAGATTTTGCATTGATTTTTATTTTTTTTAATATGGCATTAAAATATTTACCTTGAAGACTGAGATTTTTGATGCCCCTTAAAATTTGCACCCGAAATGAATGCCTCACACGCCTCACCCTGATCCAGGCCTTGTCTGGCATTCTCCACGATTTAAATTTTGCATATTTTGGAAAGAGCTATTTTAACACATTACCTACCCACTTTTATATACAGAGAAAATGCCTCAAATTATGGGGCAGGTTCAAACTTGACAGATCTCATAGTAGTGACAACAATAGGTATAAGAATAAATATGAGCTGCTTTCATAGCACCCTCTGCATGCCAGGTACTTCACATGTACTAACCCACCTTTTGAAGTAGCTATGATCATGATCCCATCTTACAGATGAGGAAACCAAGGCCCAGAGAAGTGAAGTAACTTGCCCAAGGTCACACAGCTAATAACTGGCAGAGTTAGGACTCAAACCCAGACCATTCTCTGAACTGCTAAGCTACAGCTACCCCTATTACTATTATGAGTATGACATTATTGTTACTATTATTATTATTTTAAATGTGTTTTTATTTATTTTGGAGAGAGAGGGAGGGAGAGAGAGACATCGATCGGTTGCCTCCCGCACACACCCCAACCAGGGTATGTTCCCTGACCATAATCGAACCCACAACCTTTTGGAGTATGGGACAACACTTCAACTAACTTAGCAACCCAGCCAGGGTAATAATAGTATTGATTATTCTAATAACTATAATAATATTAATTGTCATGGACATTCAATACTAATCATTATTAGCTTGGTTGTAAGAGCGATTCAACGCTGCATCATTTGGAGAGTTTATTTCCTGTGCACCAAACACCGGAACAAGAGTCTTTCCTAGGGTTCTCCTAACAAGCCTGGGAGGGAGACTGAGGCCAGGGAACTAGCCCCAGGCACACAGCCAATTACCAGCCCTGCAGCTGGGCTTGGAGCCACAAAGCCCTTGGGCGGCCTTGGTCCATCGCACTTGCCCACAAAACAGAAAGACTGTGCGTTATTTTCAGTTCTCTGCTTCTCCAACGCACACAGCAGCTCCCTCCTGGGACAGCAGACGTTCCCCTCTGATGCAGCGTCTCTCACTGGGATCGTAGCCACCATGAGACAGCAGGGGCCATCCTGGCTCCCTCAGCTACGTTTTGAGGTTTTCTCTCTCACAAAAACTCCGAATTTTCTGTATCTCTTCGGGTAGGGCAGGATCCAATGCACATTAATGAGCTAATTGGAGCACTCCATCAAAACACACGTTGGGGAGGCAACGAATGAGCACCTACTGCATACCAGACACTGTTCTAGGCCTGAGGATGCGGCTGGGAAAAAGACAAAGATCCCTGCCCTGGGGAGCTGATGTTCCAATGGGGTGAGAACAATCAATCAACCCACAGATTTATAAAGACAATTTCAGATATCACAAAACAGTAGAAGATAAAATGGGAACACATAGACAGACAATGACAAGGACCAGGGACGGTCTCATGAGCAGAGGATTTCAGAGTTGATACTTAAAGGAGGCTGCAATGTGGATATGGGGGGGCGGGGAGGGGGCTCAAGGGAGAATGAATGGCAGGTGCACAGGCCCTAGAGCAGAATAAGCCTACGGATTTTAAGGGCAAGAGGAAGGCTGGTGGGGCTGGAGGTTGGGAAACAAGGAGGATTGTGGGAAAGACAGGATCAGAGAAGCAGGAAGGGGCTGGAATGCTTGGAGACTTTTGCTCAGGGACAGAAGAGCTGAGTGGTGAGGGTTGTAAAGCGTTCGATAGAGCCATAGCTGGTTTGGCTCAGTAGATAGAGCGTCGGTCTGCGGACTGAAGGGTCCCAGGTTCGATTCCAGCCAAGGGCACATGCCCGGGTTGTGGACTTGATCCCGTGTGGGGCCTGCTGGAGGCAGCCGATCCATGATTCTCTATCATTGATGTTTCTATCTCTCTCTCCCTCTCCCTTCCTCTCTGAACTCAATAAAAATATATATATATAAAAAAAGAGTTCGGTAGAGTAGCTCCCATTACTTTCAGATCTTTTCCTCCTCAAAATCATAGGGAAACTTTGGGGAGAGTTTCACTGAAGCAGAAGCTCCCCCACATCTTCATCAATAAGTCCTGGCAGCTCTAGCACCCCAATACAACCCAATGACATCTTCCCATCACCACACTAACACCCTAGGCCAGGCCACCTAGGATTGCTCACCCAGACCAATGCAGTATCCTCCTCCCTGGCCTCCCAGCTCTGCCCTTGCTCCCAAAAATATTTTTAAAATTTTAAATTACTCCTAGGTATATACCCAAAGAATTGAAAACAAGTATTCAACAAGTTCACATACACAAGTGTTCATAGTAGCACTATTCACAACAGCGAACAGTGGAAACAGCCCAAATGTCCCTTGATGGATGAATGGACACAGGAGGAAACAGCCCCTTGATGGATGAATGGACACAGGAAATGTGGTCTAGCCCTACAATGGAATATTATGCAGCCAGGAAAAAAGGAAAAAGGCCTGATACACACTACCACATGAATAGACCTTGAAAACATTTTGCTAAATGAAATGAGCCAGACATAAAAGGACACACATTATATGATTCCACTTGTATGAAATGTCCAGAATAGGTAAATCCATACAGACAGGAAGCAAGCTGGGGGTTGCCAGGGGTTATGGGGATAGAACAATGGGGATTGACTGTTTGATGGGTACAGAGTTAACTTCTGGGGCAATGAAAGTGTTTTGGAACGAGATAAAGGTGGTGTTTGCACATCATAAATGTACTAAATGCCACTGGTTTGCTTTTAAAAGGTTGGTTTTATGTTATTTGACCTTTGTGTCTTTAAAATCAAATCATGATACTCTCCTATTTCAAACCTTCCATGGCTCCCTATCACACGTAGAAAACTAGCCCAGCCTCTCCATGCTGGCCTGTAAGAGTCTGCATGACCCGATTCTTGCCAACCTTGCCTCCCACTGCTCTCCCCCAGCTCCCCCTGCTCCAGGCTCAGCCTCCCTTCTGCTCCCACAATGCAGCAAGCTCATCGCTGCTTCTGTGCTTGCTGTCCTCACAGCCTGGCACACTTGTCCTGATCTTCAGTGGCTGCCTCCTTGGCCTCCTTCATGTCTTGGTACCACCTCCTCTGAGAGGCCTCCTTTGCCCACCCACCGTTGAGTATTGTCGCGCCC
>NW_005370658.1:788802-800396 GCF_000412655.1 Myotis brandtii
GGGGAATGTGCTGAGTACTGTACATCCATCCCTCACTTTATCCTCCTGGGAACTCTATGCACGGGTATCATCTGATCCCCATTTCACAGGTGAGAGAACTGAGGCTCAGAGAGATTGAGTCATGGGTGCACAATCACACAGCTGGGAGGTGATGGAGGAGGGATGCCAACTCGGGTTCACCTCAGGCAGTGGGCCAGAGCCAAGCCATCCAGCTAATCTTGGTGGATTATGGTCAACCCTAACCTCAATGTTAGCAGTTGGTTTATGAATGGGCAGCGTGGGCCAATGCAGATCAATACACCCCAAAGGGAGGTTTATGTGGGCTTCTGGGAAGGAAGAGAACACCCTAGGAAGCCAGACGTTCCCTCTTTCTAGATGTGAATGGGGACATTTGTTAACTGGAGTTAACAAGCATCTTGCAAACCCGAGAGAAGCCAGCTTCGGAATAAAACCAACCCTCAGAGGAGGCAAATGCTGAGAGAATGGCAGACAAATAAAGCTGGATCCTTGATCAAACTGCGCCGGAAGCCCACATCCCTCTATACTAGCATTCATGGGAGCCAATAAAAAATAATGAGTATGGGGCTCCTTCCGGGGCGATGAAAATGTCTCCAAACTAGACAATATTGTGAATGTACTAAATGCCACTGAATTGTACACTTTCAAATGGTTAATGGTTACGTTCATGCTTCATGAATTAAACCTCAATTTTAAAAACAACAGTGTGAACTGGGTTTTCTGTGACTCGTAGCCAAAAGCTTCATAACCAATATCTCTGATTCCAAAATTGTGGTTTTTCCACTTCCCACAATGTTGGACACTATTTTTCTGTGTCCCTATTTCTCAGATGCATTCACATTACCAACTCATATACACTTCCCTCATCTCAACTTAGATTAGCAAGTCTGTGCCAAAAATTCCAAATAGAAGTCTTTGTTCCAAAAAAATCTACATTCCCAGGAAGAAGTTGTGGTGCCACTCATGTAATCAGCCCGTGTTTATTAAGCAACTTGCATATGCTTTGCACTGCACAAGGCAATATGAGGTATTCAAAAGAACGTCCATAAAAGTTCTCATTCATTAATCATCTATCTGTTCATTCATTCTAAGACATTGGTGCATACCCACTGATTCCTGGCATTGTTCTAGTTGTGGGGATACAACACACAAAAGTCCTGCCCATGGAGGGCTGATGTTCTAAAATGTGGACAGAGAGAAACAAACAACAGGCAGGATAAATAAGTAAAATGTATACTGTTTTAGACTAGGCTACGTGTTAAGGAAAATATTTTTTAAAGGAATGGGGAATAGGAAAAGTGTGCAGGCTATAATTATAGACAGGGTAGTCAGAAAGGCCTCACTAAGAAGGTGACATTTGATGTCCTAGCGGGTTTGGCTCAGTGGATAGAGCATGGGCCTGTGGACTGAAGGGTCTCAGGTTCGATTCCGGTCAAGGGCACATGCCTGGGTTTCGGACTTGGTCCCCAGTAGGGGGCATGAAGGAGGCAGCCGATCAATGATTCTCTCTCATCATTGATGTTTCTATCTCTCCCTTCCTCTCTGAAATCAATAAATATATATTTTTTTAAAAAAAGAAGGAGACATTTGAGTAAAGCCCTGAAGAAGGGGAGGGAGGAGCCATCGGGAGCCTGAAGAAGGTGAGAGAGGAGGATATCTGGGGGAAGAGCATTTCAGGAAGAGGGAACAGAAAGTACAAAGGCCCAGTATTCAAGAAGTTCATATCTGTGTCATACAAGTCTTCGTTTGCTAGAGCCACGGTAACAGAGTACCACAGACCAGAGGGCTTAAACTACAGAAATTCATGTCCTCACAATTCTGGAGGCTAGAGTCCAAGGTCAAGGTGCCTCAGGCCCCTCTCCTTGGCTTGTAGATGGCCACCTGCTCTCTGCGTCTTCAGATGGTCTTCCCCTGGTGTGTCCCCTAATCTCTTCTTATCAGGAGGCCAGTTATACTGGATTAGGGCCCTCCCAGATGACCTCATGTTACCTCAATTGCCTCTGTAAAGGGTCTATCTCCAAACATACCGCATTGTAAAGTTCTGAGGGTTAGGACTTCAATGTTTGAATTGGGGGTAGGGGTTGGGGTGGGGGGAGACGACACAATACAACCCATAATAGTGAAAGGAGGCTAATCTATGAAACCACAACCAAGTATCCATCACAGCCAACGATTAGGTGTTAAATAGTGATATAGGGACTGTAAATGTTATGAAATTTTAAGGAAGGCTTTACTGAAGTTATTTTTAAAGAATCAATAGGATTTGGAAAGGAATTAGAAGAGGAGGGGAAAGAATATGATCATATGTAGTAAAGGGAAACCAGTATGCAGTGTCTGAGGAAGTCACAGATACTCTGATCATAGTCGGGATGGCCCAATTTTGCTGCTGTAACAAACACCCCAAATCCCAATGGCTTAACAAGACAAAGATTTACTTCTTGCTCCTGCTGCATGTTCAACCCGAGCAACAGGAGGCTCTGACTTGGACCCAGGATGGTAGAAGTCCATCTTGTCACAGCAGGAAGAAGGAAGTGTGGCATCACGCATTTGCTTTTTCAACTCCCACCTAGAAACGACTCAAGTCGCTTCCGCTCACCTTTTGTTGAAAGCAAGCTGTATGCCCACACCTATCCCTAAATTGGAGGAGGCAGAGACAGAAATATCACTGGTGGTGAATTATCACCTATCTTAATCATTGCTTTTCCTAACTGCTCTTCCTTTAGACTGTAAACTCCTCAAGGGTAAGAACCTCATCCAAGTTGACTGCACAGCAATTGTTTGATAAGTGGGAACAATTGCTCTCCAACCCCTACCCTATGTCTAGAACAACATAGGACCAGGGTGAATGTCTGATGAAAACTCAAATGAGAAGGATTGGCAGCACGCAAGTGACAGCATGTTGAAGAGTGGAATTGGTAAGTGGAAGGAGGAGGCAACCATTTGAGAAAAGAGCCAAGGTTGGTGCAGTCATCAGCACCCAGGCTGATAAAGACTGGAACTCAGTAGCAGAAGTGGGCTTCTTAGATCCCCCCACCGGTGGATGAGCAAGGCACTTCAAAGCAAGAATAGAAAGAGCACAATGACACACCGATTCCTAGTATTGAAAGAAAGTGATGAGTCGAAGTATGACTCGCGTGCCCTGTCACTCAGGGATGTGCTGCTCACTCATCTCCCGCTCTCTCCACATGACACAGACATGTGACTCTGAGCCACTGCTTAGCCCACTGGTCAATGCCTGATTTCTTCCCAATGTCTTTCTGCCTTATCTCTTGGTTGGATCTCCCTGACCCATCACTGTCCCTTACTTTTCCTGACCTGATCATCATGTCCTTAGCTGGTTCTTCTAGCTGGGTCCAAGGACCACGTCTATTCTTTTTTTTGTTTTAATGTGTTCTTTATTGATTTTTAGAGAAAGAGGAAGAGAGGGAGAGAGAGAGAGAGAGAGAGAGAGAGAGAGAGAGAGAGAGACATCAGTTGCTTCCTGCATGCTCCCTACTGGGATCCAGCCCGAAACCCGGCATGTTCTCTGACCAGGAATCCAACCGGCGACCTTTCAGTGCCTGGGATGATACTCAACCAACTGAGCCACACTGGCCAGGGCTCCTGTTCTGTTCTTGAGTGATTTCCTGCTTATCTTTTGGTCTTGGTTCACGAGCCCTTTCGAAAGCTATTGCTAATCCCTCGATTACACTTCTCTTAAGCATCTATCTCGTTGGGACAATCTACAGCTGTCTTTGAACTCATAGACGGCACCTACAAGGATGTGTTCATAACACAGGGGCTGCTCTCTGAACAATAAAAATATATATATATAAAAAAAGAGTTCGGTAGAGTAGCTCCCATTACTTTCAGATCTTTTCCTCCTCAAAATCATAGGGAAACTTTGGGGAGAGTTTCACTGAAGCAGAAGCTCCCCCACATCTTCATCAATAAGTCCTGGCAGCTCTAGCACCCCAATACAACCCAATGACATCTTCCCATCACCACACTAACACCCTAGGCCAGGCCACCTAGGATTGCTCACCCAGACCAATGCAGTATCCTCCTCCCTGGCCTCCCAGCTCTGCCCTTGCTCCCAAAAATATTTTTAAAATTTTAAATTACTCCTAGGTATATACCCAAAGAATTGAAAACAAGTATTCAACAAGTTCACATACACAAGTGTTCATAGTAGCACTATTCACAACAGCGAACAGTGGAAACAGCCCAAATGTCCCTTGATGGATGAATGGACACAGGAAATGTGGTCTAGCCCTACAATGGAATATTATGCAGCCAGGAAAAAGGAAAGAAGCCCTGATACACACTACCACATGAATAGACCTTGAAAACATTTTGCTAAATGAAATGAGCCAGACATAAAAGGACACACATTATATGATTCCACTTGTATGAAATGTCCAGAATAGGTAAATCCATACAGACAGGAAGCAAGCTGGGGGTTGCCAGGGGTTATGGGGATAGAACAATGGGGATTGACTGTTTGATGGGTACAGAGTTAACTTCTGGGGCAATGAAAGTGTTTTGGAACGAGATAAAGGTGGTGTTTGCACATCATAAATGTACTAAATGCCACTGGTTTGCTTTTAAAAGGTTGGTTTTATGTTATTTGACCTTTGTGTCTTTAAAATCAAATCATGATACTCTCCTATTTCAAACCTTCCATGGCTCCCTATCACACGTAGAAAACTAGCCCAGCCTCTCCATGCTGGCCTGTAAGAGTCTGCATGACCCGATTCTTGCCAACCTTGCCTCCCACTGCTCTCCCCCAGCTCCCCCTGCTCCAGGCTCAGCCTCCCTTCTGCTCCCACAATGCAGCAAGCTCATCGCTGCTTCTGTGCTTGCTGTCCTCACAGCCTGGCACACTTGTCCTGATCTTCAGTGGCTGCCTCCTTGGCCTCCTTCATGTCTTGGTACCACCTCCTCTGAGAGGCCTCCTTTGCCCACCCACCGTTGAGTATTGTCGCGCCCTCCCCAGGCCAGCCCATAATCATGCCTGAAAGCATCTCGCTTCACAGTGCCTATCTGAAGGGATTGCTGAAACTTGGGGTCAATTGTTTATTATTTGTCTTTCCTATGAGAATGTCAACTCCATAAAGGGCCAGGCCTGTCGTGGGAACCCAATAAATGAATTGACTTCACCCCATCAGCACCTTCAGCTCTCTCTTTGCTCAATGGCATTTTTCTCCTAGGACATAAGGCGCAGGATTCCAAAGCAGAAATGTAAACCCTGGAATACCATTGGTCCTCTACGACCAAACCTGTTTTTATGTCCTGAAAGGAGGCGGTCGGCCTGTTTGCCAGCCCGGGGCCCCCAATGCCCCGGCTGTGGAAGGTTGGGCTGCTGATGGCCCCCAGCCCAGTCCCCGAGCCCCTGCGTGGAGTCTGCTCTCTGGTCTTCATGCTCCACAGGCTGAACTTGAGCTGAACTCACCTCCTCTATCGGATCCTTCCCCCGCTCTCTCCTGCTCCCCTCATTTTCAGGAGACCACTGGTTCTCAAACTGGAGACACCCCAGAGGTTCTGACTTAGTTGTACGGAGTGAGGCTGGCCACCGGGATTGCTGGAACCTCCCCAGGTAACTATAATGTGCAGCCAACTCTGAGAAGCCTTGTCTTCAAGGTCTTTCCTGAGAACTCCCTGATCAATCTCCTGCCCAGACACCCCATCCTGGGCTCTGCTTCAGGGAACTGGACTCCAAATATGTACATGCTTTCCACAGAACGTGCCCTTCCCGGGGCTAAGACGACCCCGCACGGGCCCAGAGACTTCCTCTCTACCCGGTGCACAGCCCACAGCCAGGACGGCCTTCTGGTCCTGCAGGTGCAGCAGCAGCAGCAAAAACAGGGGTGGGTGAAGGGACATGAGGGAAAGTATGTGCGTGGGTGAGCAAGCGACGGACAGACAAATGCCCAGGAAGAAAACGAGGAACAGCTAGAGACAAAGAAACCCCCAGAGAGAGAGACGGAGACCAGAGAGAAACAAAAACAGAGAAAGAGACCGAGATTCCCAGAGAGTAAGAGAAAGGACATGAGGGAAAGTGTGTGCGTGGATGAGCGAGGGACAGACAGACAAATGCCCAGGAAGAAAAAGAGGAACAGCTAGAGACAAAGAAACCCCCAGAAAGAGACACAGAGACCAGAGAGAAACAAAAACAGAGAAAGAGACCGAGATTCCCAGAGAGTAAGAGAAAGATCAAGGGAGAAAAAAGAAAGAATGCAGAGACGGGAGGGTGGAAACGAGAGAGAGATAGAAACAGAAAAAGAGACAGAGAGAGAGAAAACGAGAGAGAGAGCAATAGAAAGCCCCTTCTATATGGTTCAGTCCTGTCCCCTCTGCCAGCAATAGGTGACAACCAGGGTGTGTCTGACCAGGGCCTCGTCTGGGACCCCCACCAGCCGGCAGAAGCGAGGAGCCTCCAGGGGCTCCCAGAGCCCGCAGCTGTCTGATCTCCTCCCAGCTGCAAGCAGCTCCTCCTTAGGGCTCCTGTGGCCGCTCCCCAGCTTGGCTTGTGAAATTCAGCTCGGGCTCCTCGGCTCTGAGTAAACTGCCCTTTTACAAAAGAAGCAGAAGAGGACTGCGTCTGTTGACAGTGTTTGAAACCCACTCAGGAAAATATTTTGCAGCCTTCACCGTAATGACTCGGATTCCCTTCTTAGTCGCCTCCCGGGAGCTCAGGTGGGTGCCGGGACCCTCGGGGCCCCCGGCATGGGGTTAAGAGGCTGCATGCTGGCCTCAAACAGGTGTGGGCTCAACCCCAGCTCCTGTAACTGACCGGCAGGGGAACTCTGGTGCCCGGTTTCAATGCTTCTGTCAATGACACCAGTGATTTCTGCCTCGTTGGTTTCTGTAAAAGACCAAGTGCTGGGGGCTGAGCACGATGGCTGGCAATGCGAGACCAACAACCCGGTGGTGACAAGGGGACCAGATCTGGAGTCGGGCTGCTTGGGTTCAGATGCCACGTGTGCCTTGTGTGACACAGGGCAAGGGACCTACGCGCTCTGTGCCTCAGTTTCCCTGTGTTCAGAGCAGGGACAATGACGATGCCTAACTCACGGGGTTTTCGTAAGGCTGCTTAGGTTAATCCTTGGAAAGCATTTCACAAATCTGCCCGCTGTGCATTCCAGGAGGTACTATCACATGTACAGCTCAGGTAAATGGGGCCACAGAGTTGTGCGAATAGCAGCCGATAGCTGCTATTATTATTTTTTTAAGAATTAGGTGTGTTTTTTTTTTGTTTTGTTAACCCTCACCTGAGGATATTTTTCCATTGATTTTTTTAAAGCGAGTGGAGCCCTAGCTGGTTTTGCTCAGTAGATAGGGCATCTGCCTGCAGACTGGAGGGTTTAGGGTTCGATTCCAGCCAAGGACACATGCCCAGGTTGCAGGCTCGATCCCCAGTAGGGAACGTGCAGGAAGCAGCCAATCAATGATTCTCTCTCATCATTGATGTTTCTATCTCTCCCTCTCCCTTCCTCTCTGAAATCAATAAAAATATATTAAAATAAATAAAAATAAAGCAAGTGGAAGGGAGGGAGAGAGACACAGAGAGAGGAGCATTGATATGAGAGACACATCGATTGGTTGCCTCCCACATGCGCCCCTACCAGGGCCGGGGATTGAGCCTGCATCCGAGGTATATGCCCTTGACCGGAATCGAACCCGGGACCCTTCAGTCCATGGGCCGACGCTCTTATCCATGGAGCCAAACCGGCTAGGGCTAGCTGCTATTATTAAGGCGTTTTTCTGCTAGCTGCTGGTTCTGGGAAGGATTGTCGGGGAATGTGCTGAGTACTGTACATCCATCCCTCACTTTATCCTCCTGAGAACTCTATGCAGGGGTATCATCTGATCCCCATTTCACAGATGAGAGAACTGAGGCTCAGAGAGATTGAGTCATGGGTGCACAATCACACAGCTGGGAGGTGATGGAGGAGGGATGCCAACTCGGGTTCACCTCAGGCAGTGGGCCAGAGCCAAGCCAT
The DNA here is from genome assembly GCF_000412655.1 of Myotis brandtii. Lineage (NCBI taxonomy): Eukaryota > Metazoa > Chordata > Mammalia > Chiroptera > Vespertilionidae > Myotis > Myotis brandtii. Next base: position 796,806 of record NW_005370658.1, read on the forward strand.
CCAGCTAATCTTGGTGGATTATGGTCAACCCTAACCTCAATGTTAGCAGTTGGTTTATGAATGGGCAGCGTGGGCCAATGCAGATCAATACACCCCAAAGGGAGGTTTATGTGGGCTTCTGGGAAGGAAGCTTCTTGCTCTGAAGAGGACACCCTAGGAAACCAGACGTTCCCTCTTTCTAGATGTGAATAGGGACATTTGTTAACTGGGAGTTAACAAGCATCTTGCAAACCCGAGAGAAGCCAGCTTCGGAATAAAACCAACCCTCAGAGGAGGCAAATGCTGAGAGAATGGCAGACAAATAAAGCTGGATCCTTGATCAAACTGCGCCGGAAGCCCACATCCCTCTATACTAGCATTCATGGGAGCCAATAAAAAATAATGAGTATGGGGCTCCTTCCGGGGCGATGAAAATGTCTCCAAACTAGACAATATTGTGAATGTACTAAATGCCACTGAATTGTACACTTTCAAATGGTTAATGGTTACGTTCATGCTTCATGAATTAAACCTCAATTTTAAAAACAACAGTGTGAACTGGGTTTTCTGTGACTCGTAGCCAAAAGCTTCATAACCAATATCTCTGATTCCAAAATTGTGGTTTTTCCACTTCCCACAATGTTGGACACTATTTTTCTGTGTCCATATTTCTCAGATGCATTCACATTACCAACTCACATACTACACTTCCCTCATCTCAACTTAGATTAGCAAGTCTGTGCCAAAAATTCCAAATAGAAGTCTTTGTTCCAAAAAAATCTACATTCCCAGGAAGAAGTTGTGGTGCCACTCATGTAATCAGCCCGTGTTTATTAAGCAACTTGCATATGCTTTGCACTGCACAAGGCAATATGAGGTATTCAAAAGAACGTCCATAAAAGTTCTCATTCATTAATCATCTATCTGTTCATTCATTCTAAGACATTGGTGCATACCCACTGATTCCTGGCATTGTTCTAGTTGTGGGGATACAACACACAAAAGTCCTGCCCATGGAGGGCTGATGTTCTAAAATGTGGACAGAGAGAAACAAACAACAGGCAGGATAAATAAGTAAAATGTATACTGTTTTAGACTAGGCTACGTGTTAAGGAAAATATTTTTTAAAGGAATGGGGAATAGGAAAAGTGTGCAGGCTATAATTATAGACAGGGTAGTCAGAAAGGCCTCACTAAGAAGGTGACATTTGATGTCCTAGCGGGTTTGGCTCAGTGGATAGAGCATCAGCCTGTGGACTGAAGGGTCTCAGGTTCGATTCCGGTCAAGGGCACATGCCTGGGTTTCGGACTTGGTCCCCAGTAGGGGGCATGAAGGAGGCAGCCGATCAATGATTCTCTCTCATCATTGATGTTTCTATCTCTCCCTTCCTCTCTGAAATCAATAAATATATATTTTTTTTAAAAAAGAAGGAGACATTTGAGTAAAGCCCTGAAGAAGGGGAGGGAGGAGCCATCGGGAGCCTGAAGAAGGTGAGAGAGGAGGATATCTGGGGGAAGAGCATTTCAGGAAGAGGGAACAGAAAGTACAAAGGCCCAGTATTCAAGAAGTTCATATCTGTGTCATACAAGTCTTCGTTTGCTAGAGCCACGGTAACAGAGTACCACAGACCAGAGGGCTTAAACTACAGAAATTCATGTCCTCACAATTCTGGAGGCTAGAGTCCAAGGTCAAGGTGCCTCAGGCCCCTCTCCTTGGCTTGTAGATGGCCACCTGCTCTCTGCGTCTTCAGATGGTCTTCCCCTGGTGTGTCCCCTAATCTCTTCTTATCAGGAGGCCAGTTATACTGGATTAGGGCCCTCCCAGATGACCTCATGTTACCTCAATTGCCTCTGTAAAGGGTCTATCTCCAAACATACCGCATTGTAAAGTTCTGAGGGTTAGGACTTCAATGTTTGAATTGGGGGTAGGGGTTGGGGTGGGGGGAGACGACACAATACAACCCATAATAGTGAAAGGAGGCTAATCTATGAAACCACAACCAAGTATCCATCACAGCCAACGATTAGGTGTTAAATAGTGATATAGGGACTGTAAATGTTATGAAATTTTAAGGAAGGCTTTACTGAAGTTATTTTTAAAGAATCAATAGGATTTGGAAAGGAATTAGAAGAGGAGGGGAAAGAATATGATCATATGTAGTAAAGGGAAACCAGTATGCAGTGTCTGAGGAAGTCACAGATACTCTGATCATAGTCGGGATGGCCCAATTTTGCTGCTGTAACAAACACCCCAAATCCCAATGGCTTAACAAGACAAAGATTTACTTCTTGCTCCTGCTGCATGTTCAACCCGAGCAACAGGAGGCTCTGACTTGGACCCAGGATGGTAGAAGTCCATCTTGTCACAGCAGGAAGAAGGAAGTGTGGCATCACGCATTTGCTTTTTCAACTCCCACCTAGAAACGACTCAAGTCGCTTCCGCTCACCTTTTGTTGAAAGCAAGCTGTATGCCCACACCTATCCCTAAATTGGAGGAGGCAGAGACAGAAATATCACTGGTGGTGAATTATCACCTATCTTAATCATTGCTTTTCCTAACTGCTCTTCCTTTAGACTGTAAACTCCTCAAGGGTAAGAACCTCATCCAAGTTGACTGCACAGCAATTGTTTGATAAGTGGGAACAATTGCTCTCCAACCCCTACCCTATGTCTAGAACAACATAGGACCAGGGTGAATGTCTGATGAAAACTCAAATGAGAAGGATTGGCAGCACGCAAGTGACAGCATGTTGAAGAGTGGAATTGGTAAGTGGAAGGAGGAGGCAACCATTTGAGAAAAGAGCCAAGGTTGGTGCAGTCATCAGCACCCAGGCTGATAAAGACTGGAACTCAGTAGCAGAAGTGGGCTTCTTAGATCCCCCCACCGGTGGATGAGCAAGGCACTTCAAAGCAAGAATAGAAAGAGCACAATGACACACCGATTCCTAGTATTGAAAGAAAGTGATGAGTCGAAGTATGACTCGCGTGCCCTGTCACTCAGGGATGTGCTGCTCACTCATCTCCCGCTCTCTCCACATGACACAGACATGTGACTCTGAGCCACTGCTTAGCCCACTGGTCAATGCCTGATTTCTTCCCAATGTCTTTCTGCCTTATCTCTTGGTTGGATCTCCCTGACCCATCACTGTCCCTTACTTTTCCTGACCTGATCATCATGTCCTTAGCTGGTACTTCTAGCTGGGTCCAAGGACCACGTCTATTCTTTTTTTTCTTTTTTTTCTTTTTAATGTGTTCTTTATTGATTTTTTAGAGAAAGAGGGAGGGAGAGGAATAGAGAGATAGAAACATCGATGCGAGATAAACAGCATCGATTGTCTGCCTCCTGCACACCCCCAACTGAAGATTGAGCCCACAAGCTGGGCATGTGCCCTGACAGAGGATAGAACCAGGACCTCTTGGTTTCTAAGTCAGCATTCAATCATTGAGCCACATTAGTTGGGCTCAGCAGCATCTATATATATAAAAGCCTAAGCAACTGCTCGACCATTCGACCATTTGACTGGTAGCTATGATGTGCACTGACCACCAGGGGGCAGATGCTCGATGCACAGGCATGGAAACATGGAACAGACTGATGAATCTCAGAGGGAAG
>NW_005370658.1:801270-808472 GCF_000412655.1 Myotis brandtii
TCCCCAAACTAGAAATCTCAGAAATCCCTTTGAACCATTTCTTCCTGAATTCCCTGGATTAAGTGGTACTTAATTTGTTTTTCATTTAGGGTGTCTGACTTTCCTGGGGAAAATAAATCACATCTTCATTTTCACTTCCTTTAGCTACATTATGAATGGAGGCAATGAATTGCAGTAGTTTTAACAGCGTTAGCAGCACCTGTGACTCTGTCATCAACAGAGAGCATACTTGTAATTCATGTTACAATTACTGCACAACTCTTGACATGTCATTGACTCTCATCATCACCTTAAAACTGTTAAGCCTGTCACTAGGTCTTCTTTTCCGCACATGAGAAAGAAGTACTGTAACCCTGCACGTCTGTTACAGTACGCAAATACGTTGCTATAGATATGTTGATAGCTGATTTTCATTATAATTAGTCTACTTTGTGTTTGATTTTATGCATCTAAAAACACAATTCTGAGAAGGGTCCCTGGCCAGCTTCCTTGGACTGCAAAGGGCTCCGTGGCTCAGCAAGTGGTAGGAATCTCTGCCCTGGCCAGTGAGCGAGTGAGTCCTATGGATTGTCCCCCTGAAATGCTCCGGGTCTCCCCGTCCTGCTCTCAGCAGCCCTGTCCTGATCCAGATCCGCCACTTCTCTCCCTGCCTTGCTCTGCTGCCTCTCTCCAGGCCTCTTTCTCACTCACCTTGTCTTCCAGTTTTAAGAATCCACGATAAAATTAATAACTAATATTTACATTAAGTACTAAGGCTCACGGCAGATGTTACAGAGAGGCTCACAAATAGCTTCCTTGGTCTATCTACATTTTAAGACAGAAATATGTTAAGAACAAGTCAAAAGATTACACATAAAAATGGAATTTTGCCTCTTTACATAAAATCAGAAGATTTGGCCACACTGAACCCATATTCCCACATGGCATTCACCAGCTTTTATCAAATAACTAGAGGCCTGGTACATGAAATTTGTGCATGAGTAGGGTCCCTAGACCTGGCCAGCGATCAGGGCCGATCTGTGGGGCGACCGGTGGGGCAATCGGGGGGCCTCCACTGGCATCCACCTCAGCTGGCCTGGTGCTGCCCACTTGCCGGCCCTGACCTCTGCTGTCATCTGCTTGTTGGCCAGCCCTGCCCCCCTTATTCCACCAGTCGATTTGCATATTAGGCTTTTATTATATAGGATTGCCATCTCCTTCCAATGGGGCTGGAGTTCTCCAGTTTGCCACAGGCCTCACCACTCCTTATTGTCTCCCTGACATGGAAGGTGAGCATTTGCTGAAATTTACCCCCTTAAATCAAGCCTGTCCCAGTGATCTGTTTCTTATTGAGTTTGGCAACTCTTCTTTACAAATACTTTCTTTTTTTTTTTTTTTTTTTTTTTTTTTTTACAAATACTTTCTTACATGATCCTTATGAAAGCCCCACAGGGTTTCTAAGGTGGGGCTTTTCATTACCCCATTTCACAGATGATACAGCTTAGGGTGCAAGAAAGTGAAATAGCACACATGTTATCACACAGAATAAAAAGAGTGCTAGGGTTTCTGTCTCCAGACTCTCTCTTCTTCCCACTGAACTGTCCTCTCTTCCGCAATTACTTTGTAAAACACCAATGGGTGTTTCTGCCTCCTACCTCAGGACCTCCTATGGTCTGCGCAACAGAATAGATGCCACACTCCCAACCTGGTATCTGAGCTCCTTCAGACCTGGAAGCCTCCCTTCAGAGATGTTGGCTTCTGCCTGCCCGGTTGGCAGGCTTTCTCTTGAAATCCAACCTCCTGAAAGTCCGATACCCTGAGGCCGCCATGCTTCAAGGAAGCCCAAGCTAACCATGGAGGCCCCTGGAAGCACGTGAGGGAAGCCTCTTGGACTGTCCAGCCCAGCCCAGCCATCCACATAAGACAGCGAAGTGAGAGACCCGAGCAGGACCAACCAGCCAAGTTCTGATGTACCCCTGACCTAAAAGGATCCTGAAAAATAGTAATTCACTGTTGTGGCTTTAAATGGCTTTAATAACTTGGTCAGCCTTATCGCTCACCATACCCTCAACCCACTCACTTCTTTCTCAATCGATGACTCTGCAGTGTTGTCCCCTGCCCCCCTTCCGCGGTTGTGTCCTTGCCGGTCCTCCTTCGCGACACACCTCTCCAGCCCTGCGCCCCATCTCCTGCCCCCGAAAACCCTCTTCACCACCTGTCACCCACCCCCGTTTCCCCAGATGACCTCTCCCGCCTGTACGCCCCCCTAACTTTACTCATCCCTCTAACACAGCACTCTATTATAAAAACTTACAGTCTTCTGACTCAGAAGAAACAAAAATAATTTGAAGTTCATGCCGTTCTTGTCTCAGGAAATTCTCCCCTCTCCCAACACAGAGGAGTTTTCCTGTCCTGAGTTTGCAAACCGACCTCCTACCTATTCATTGAGGAAATCAGACCAGCTGAGCTCAAGAACAGAGGGAGGAGGGTGCCTCTGAGGGCAGCAAGTGCGAGGACATAGAGGTTAGGGGAACCCCCGAGTACAGACTGTTCTCCAAGAGTAGAAGGATGCATGGAGCATCATGGGTGGCTGGACTTTGGAAAGGTGCTTGGCCACCCCCAAAGGTTCCTGGGTTCCCTATTTGTCTCAAAAGCAGTTGAGTCTCCAAGTTGAGGGGACCCTGCAGGCTGGGACAAGAGAGGGTCTCAAAGGTAACTAGTGCGGACTGATGTCAGAATGGGGCTGCTGGGGGCTTTGATGCTGCATAACACCCATGCCCCATGCAGGAGCAATGACCCGCTGAGGTTTCATCACCTACATCCAGGAATGAAAATAACTCTACTACTATGGCAGACAGCTTCTAAGAATGCCCCACGTGGTCTCTGCCTCCTGATTGTCACAACCTTGCACAATCCCCTCTGCTGAGCAACTTGCTTCTAAACAATGGAATACTTCAGTGTTAAGGAGATGTCACCTGCATAATTAGATTACAAAAGGTTCTGGCTTCTATGCTGCTAGCAATCTCTCTCTCTCTGTGATGACTGATGAAGCAAGCTGCCATATTGGGAGGAACTTAAGGTGGCTTCTGGCCACCAGTCAACTAGGAACTGAGGCCCATTAGTCCAGCTGTTTGCAAGGAACTGAATGTTGCCGACAACCAGAGGTCCTTAGAACCAGATCCGGCCCCAGTCCAGCCCTCAGATGAGACCAGTGCTGCCCAACACCTTGATTACAGCCTTGTGATCAATCTAAAAGCAGAGGACCCAGCTGAGCCACACGGAGATCCTGACCCACAGGAACTGTGAGATCATAGATGTGTGCTACTCAAAGCCGCTGAGTTTGTGGTAATGTGTTACATGGCTTGTGGCCATTTGTTACGTAGCCGTAGATAACTAACACAAACACAACTGCACTCATTTGATGCTAATGACACGTCAGGCACCGTCCTAAGGCCTGTCCATGCATCCATTCTACTTAAGCCTCACTCAACCCAACTGAGGCACAGAGAGGCTAGCCAGCTTCCCCAGCTGGTCAGTGTCACCACCAAGATCGGAATCAGCGCCACTCCCCTCTCCAAACACAGAGGACTTTTCCTGTGCTCCTGAGTTTGCAAACCGACCTCCTACCTATTCAAGATACACCTCTACCCAGACATGAAAACTAAAGATACAGGCATGGGACAGCAGGTCAAAGGCACTGGGGTGGATCATCAGAAGGCGAGGGAGGACCCAGGAAGGGACTTGGCGGGTGGGGAAGCTTGGGGAGACTCCAGGCCACAGCTGTTTACTAACTGGTATGGAAATATTTTAATATTTTAACAATCAGCTGTACCAATGTGTTCCGGCTGAATATCTGCTCTGAATACACAGAGAGATCACTGAAGCCAAAAGAATAAGGATCCAAACCGTGAATCATACGAGAATAATTCCGGGCTTAGGAATGGATTAGACACCGTGATTTTTTTCCCATCCCCCTGCAGATTTTAAATGTCCAAGTCATGTGTAAATCCGGGCCTCACCTGAGTGTATCGAAAGTAAAGTGAACAGGGACAACCTGCACACACGTTGGTTCTCAAGCACAGCGACATGTTAGAATAATCTGGAAACCTTTTAAATGCCAAGGCCTGGACTCCACCCACAGAGCGGGATTTACTGGGGCATGTACAGCCTGGGCATTGGGATTTTTAAAAACTTCCCAGATGATCCTGATGTGTAGCCAACCTCCAGCTGTGCTTCTCAAAGTGTGGTCCCTGGACCAGCAGCTGCAGCATCACCTGGAAGTTTATGAGAAATACAGATTCTCAGGCCCCTCCCAGGTTTGTTGAATCAAAAACTCAGGGTGGCCTGGCCAGTGTGCTCAGTGGTTAGAGCATCGGCCCACACACTGAGGGGTCGTGGGTTCAATTCCCGGTCACAGGCACGCACCTGGGTTGCAGCTTCAATCCCCGGCACTGGAGGCAACCAATTAATGTATCTCCCTCACATTGATGTTTCTCTCTCTCTCTCTCTCTCTCTCTCTCTCTCCTTCTTTCCCTCCCTCCCTTCCATTCTCTCTGAAAAATCAATGGAAAAAAAATCCTCAGGTGAGGATTAACAACAACAAAAAAAAACCTTAGGGTGGGTCTTGCAATATCTGTGTTTTAACAGGCTCTCCAAGGGGCAATGCTGTGTGCTAAAGGCTGTAGGGGAGTGTCCTGCAGGCCAGCCAAAGCCACGTGGATACCTGTGCTGCTGTGTTGCTAACCTGCAGAGGTCAGCCAGAGGTCAGCCAGAGGCCAGCACACGGGCCTAATTCAGGACTGGAGATTTTGGACCCGGCTCTAAAGAAAATGGGTCAGCCCCTGAAAAGTGGCTGCACCGGTAGGAACCAACCAAGCCGGAGTTTCAGGTAATGTGAGGGCTCTCGTCAAGGCTGAGGAAGAAAATGTGGGAGGAAGAGTCCCATCCTCCAGGACTGAGAAACCCAAGCAGCTCTCAGCTTGACCCCACTGGATGAAGCCTCTTTTAAATAGGCAAGAGCTGCCGAGCTCCAGAATGTTCCAGCAGGCTCGCCAACAGGCCCCGGGCACAGGCTCCACACCAATTTGTAAAGAATTTCCCTCATGCGTGTCTGCTGAAAATCTCAATGCATTTTGTGTTAGCCTTCCGATGCCTCCCGTGTTCGGGGGCTCACTTCTAGGGCCTGCATGTGTGGCTGGGACATTTAAACGTCAGCTTTGAAAGAAAACCCCAACCCTTCGCTGGCCAGGGAGGAAAAGGCTTTGGAAACTAACTCAGTTGGCCTGTGTGACCTTGAGAAAGTTTCTTAACCACTCTGGGCTCTATTTTCCTGATTTTAAAAAGGAGGGAAGGATAATTAAAGACATCCACCAAGGTTGTTCTAAACATTTTTTTTTTAAGTATGAGAGTGCCCATTACAATGATCAGCATGTGAACAGCATAACATGTGCTTAATAAATATTAATAACATAAAGAAATATACCCTCTGATTCAAGGCTTAAGGGTTACCACTGTTGGCTTTTGACTTCACCATCTCTACACTCTACACGGAAAACACTGTGTGAAATATCTCCTCTTAGTTCCCACTAACTTCTCACTATGATTTACAGCAGGAGTCAGCAAGTGACAGTCCTCAGGCCAGACATGGCCCACTACTTGTTTTCATAAAGTTTTACTTATAAAACTTTACACAGCCATGCCCATTCATTTACACATTTTCTATGGCTGCTTTCATGCTATGTAGGCAAAGTTGAGTTGTTATACTAGAGACCAAGTGACTCCCAGAACTGAAAAGATTCGCTCTCTTGCCCCTTACAGAAGTTTGCACCCCAGATTCAGGGGTTAGGTTTTCATCTCTTAGCCAAAAATTCATGCTAATTTCATATCCAGCTTCCGTCCAACCTTTACTGACCACCTGCCATGTGCTTAAGCCCTAGTGATACACAATCAACAAAATAAGGCCTGTGCTCTTTTGGAGATCACAGCCAGGGGCGTGGGTGGGAATTCGTTCATCTTATTTAACTTAACACGTCTGTAACATTTATAATGTGCCAGGCACTGTTCGCAGCGTTTTGCAAATGTGTAATCCTTGTAACAACCCTATGAGGCGAGTGCTATTCTGTTCCGCACTTTTAGATGTGGCGACCGAGGCTGCTCAGAGAGGGGGAGTCACTTCCCTGAGGCCACACAGCAAGCAGCAGACCTAGACTATAGATCCAGCCAACCTGGCTCCTGAGCCACAATGCTGCATGAGCTCCTATTCAGAATCCCTTGGTCTAACATGCAGATTGGAGAAACTACATGTAAATATTGCCCAGAGCAGCGGTTCTCAACCTGTGGGGCTCGACCCCTTTGGCGGTCGAATGACCCCTTCACAGGGGTCGCCTAAGACCATCCTGTATATCAGATATTTACATTACAATTCATAACAGTAGCAACATTACAGTTATGAAGTAGCAGCGAAAATAATTTTATGGTTGGGTCACAACATGAGGAACTGTATTTAAAGGGCCAGAAGGTTGAGAACCACTGGCCCAAAGAGTCCCCAGACTACAGAAGGGGAAAGGCTAGGCTGATTTTTCCTCTAAGGCCCTTCTATCTGAGCCCTGCCTCATCAGTGCACTTTCCCAGATCCTCTGCACCAGGAACTTTTATAATTCCTGCCCCCAACACACCCAAAGGGGCTGTGGCATTTGCCCAGGGTCACCCAGCTCTAATGGATGGGCTGAGATTGGAGGGCAGCTACTTGTGCTGCCAAGTCTGTCCTTGGTACCACATGTGGGGTCTCCAGAACAACTTAAAACAGGCCAGCACGGCCTTCCTGGGTGGCCAGAGACCGCGTTTGCTTTGGAAAGTGGCATTTCGGGGCTGAGTTTTTACCTGTACTGTTGCCCACCTGATTTGTGGCTCTGAGCTCATTGGTGGGTTATAAGACCTGCACCCTCCTCTCCCCAAAGGGGCTGCAACAAGTTGAAAATGTTAGAAGGAAAGAAATTATTTCATTTTACTTTATCCCAATGTGGCCTCCTTTGAGCTGGTTCTAGCGGCCAGGAGAACCTTAATGTGTTGAAAGGACATGCTTTAGTGATGGTGGCAGAAAAAAAGACGGGAATCGGCAGTGGGCAAAATGGTGATTCTGGGGGGTGAGCAGGGGGGATGTTGATTCACAAACTGCTTGGGTTCCAAAGACTAATGTGGAGAATCTGATAGATCATAAGGAATGG
>NW_005370658.1:827839-829174 GCF_000412655.1 Myotis brandtii
TGGGGGCCCTCCCCAGGCCTTCCATGGCTGGCCACAGCCAAGCTGCTAATGCAAAGGACAAGGGGAGGGTCCTCCTACACTGGAAACCAGCCGCTGCACCGAAAAGGCAGCTCCCTGGGACCAGACCTATTTTATTTTAGTATCAATTCTAGGCTAGAATTGCCCGCCCAACTGCCTCCCTTGAAAACGGAAGGGGAAAAACTGCTCTGAATCCCAGCAGGTCTTCTTTAAAGGTCAGACTTCAGTTTAACTGTGATGGCTCAACAACTTGCTGGCCTCTCTCTGTCTCTCTCAGCTGCGTAAACTGAGGACTCCAGCTGCTTCACACCCTCCCTGGAACCAGCCACACCGTCGCCGAGGCTTCCTGCCCGCCTGTGCGGTCCCACATGCTCGCCCTTTAATAATGCATCGAATCGCGTCTTTTTAAGAACCCAAGAGGCAGGTGCTTCTGTTACTTCCACTTTACAGACAAGGAAACTGAGGCACAGAGTAGAGAAAAATGCCCCCCCCCCCAATCCTGAGTCAGCAAAAAGGAGAGCTGGGATTTGAACAGGTGACTGTCTGGCTCCCAGGCCAGAAATGCAACCACACCCCAGGCCAAAGCCAGCGGGCCCCACACTGGCCCTCAGGCCGCACCTGGAACCCCCGCCCCGAGTCCCCGGACTATAGAAGGGGAAAGGCTAGGCTGACTTCCTCTAAGGCCCTTCTATCTGAGCCCTGCCTCATCAGTGCACTTTCCCAGATCCTCTGCACCAGGAACTTTTATAATTCCTGCCCCCAACACACCCAAAGGGGCTGTGGCATTTGCCCAGGGTCACCCAGCTCTAATGGATGGGCTGAGATTGGAGGGCAGCTACTTGTGCTGCCAAGTCTGTCCTTGGTACCACATGTGGGGTCTCCAGAACAACTTAAAACAGGCCAGCACGGCCTTCCTGGGTGGCCAGAGACCGCGTTTGCTTTGGAAAGTGGCATTTCGGGGCTGAGTTTTTACCTGTACTGTTGCCCACCTGATTTGTGGCTCTGAGCTCATTGGTGGGTTATAAGACCTGCACCCTCCTCTCCCCAAAGGGGCTGCAACAAGTTGAAAATGTTAGAAGGAAAGAAATTATTTCATTTTACTTTATCCCAATGTGGCCTCCTTTGAGCTGGTTCTAGCAGCCAGGAGAACCTTAATGTGTTGAAAGTACATGCTTTAGTGATGGTGGCAGAAAAAAAGATGGGAATCAGCAATGAGCAAAATGGTGATTCTGGGGGGTGAGCAGGGGGGATGTTGATTCACAAACTGCTTGGGTTCCAAAGACTAATGTGGAGAATCTGATAGATCATAAGGAATGG
>NW_005370658.1:829815-837474 GCF_000412655.1 Myotis brandtii
CCCCTAGAGTCCTTAAAACACTGACTCCCCCCAGTTCGTCTTTACAAGCCCCTTGTGCATGAACAAAGTCGCCATACATGTAACGACTGAGTGTTATATGATGAAAATTGGATTCTTACTTTGGGTCTGCCTTCCATTTCTCAGAACACTGTCCACCGGGAGCAGGAAGGACAGGAGGGGAACCGGGAGGGGAACGACAGCTTCCCGCCTCCACTCGGAAGCCACAGCGCCACCTAGCGGCTCTCCGTGGCAGCCGCGGCCAAAGCCAGGCACTGCTCTGGCACAGGGGTCCCCAACCTTCTGTAAAGGGCCTGAAAGTAAAAATGTTCAGCTTTGCAGGCCAGTCTCTTCTACAGACTCAACTCCACCCTGTAGCACACATGTAGCCGCAGACAACATACTTATATGCACACAAACCGACCAGACTACATTCCAATAACACTGCATGGACATTGAATGTTTACTAACTTCACAGAATTTTCACATATTGAGAAATATTATCCTTCTTTTGATTTTTTTTCCAACTACTTAAACAAGTAAAAACCTTTCCTAGCCCATGGGCCACACCAAAACAGGTGTCTGACCGGATTTGGCACCCTGACTATGGCTTGCTGGGTCCTGTTCTAGAAGCTGGGGACCTAGCAAAGAACAAAGCAGACAAAAGTGCCTGCCTTGGTGGAGAGACTGCAGTCAACAAGATAAAAGCCAAATATATACATATGAACTGGTCAACTGTGCTAATGGGGAAAATAAAGTAGGGCAGGGGGAATAGACATGTATAGGGGCTGCATTTGAATAGGGTGGCAAGGCCCTGGCTGGGTTGCTCACTTGGTAGGAACGTCGTCCCAAAAACCAAAAAAAAAAAGGTTGTGGGTTCGATCCCCAGTCAGGGCAAGTAAAGGAGGCAACCGATCAATGTTTCTCTCTCACATCGATGTTTCTCTGTCTCTCTCTCTTCTCTCTCTCCCTACCTCTCTCTCTAAAATCAACAAAAACATATCCTCAGGTGAGGATAAAAACAAGAACATAGGGTGGTGGAGAAAGGCTTGTTAAGGAAGTGATCTTTAAGTAATGGTTGCAAGGAGGTGAGGAAGGAGCCATGTGGATACACAGGGGGAAACATTCCCACCAGAGGGAACAGCAAGTGCAAAGGTCCTGAGGCAGGCCACCCTGATGTGTCTGATGGACCGTGGGGAGGCTCATGCGGCTGGAGCAGAGTGAGCCAGGGGGAGAGCAGGAACAGGGCCTTGAGGGCCTTGGGGAGGACTTTGGTTTGTCCCCTAGACCCATTTCCACAATCATTGAGATCCCATACAGGTTAATCGTCTCTCTTTGCGGTTCAGTGACATTAGTCGTTTTACTAACAGTCCCATGTAATCCTAATTTTCTCACTGAAAACTATGGAGCTATCTTACTGGGCATTGAAAATGGAGGGAGTGAGAGCAGCAGAGAATAAATGGGAAAACTGATTCTCTAGAAGAATCCATTTCTCCTTCTTCCTCACCTTGCATGCCCTCTCCTGTACGCTTAGGCCTCAGGGACCAGGACAATTCAGGCCAGCCACCCCAGCCCCAGCTGGTGACCTGCAGGGTGGCGGGGCCTGACCCTCCCCAGCACAGAAATGGCTGGTTCTGGCCTGAAAGTCAAGGTCACACCACTCCTGTCCTGGCTTGACCCTCAGGTGCCTTGGTAACGCTGGGAACCTGTTAAAAGCCTCTCTGCATAAACAGCAAACTAACAGTGACAATACCGGCCCTGGCTGCTTCACAAGACCGCTGTGTGCCACGTGAGCACAGAAACACTCTGGAAAAGCAAGATCTGTTTATCACAATGGTGACAAGGGTTAAATGAGTTTATATAGAAAGGACTTGGATCCGTGCCCTGCAGATAGCAAATGCACCATCAATACTGGTTATTATTATCATTACAGCATAATAAGTGTTATTCGTGGCACTCATTGCGGTTCGCTTAGCTATCCTCCCCCGGCCCCTCATTCTCCCACCCAGGCCCTCTATTCGCCGAGGAGAAGGAAGAGGATGGGGGTTAGAATGCGGCTGCTCAGACCATTGACCTCACCTGGGAGCCTGTTGAAAAGAAATTCAGAGTCCCAGGCCCCGGGTCAGACCGGCCGAATGGGAATCTGCATTTAACAAGATCCCACAGGGGTTCCAAGTGTAGTGAAGTGTGAGAAGAAATAGCCTGGAAATTTCCTCCTTGGGGAGGCCCTCCCAGTCCCCCCCAGACCCTGTGCAGCCCCTTCTGAGCGCTCCTCCTGCTTATCATTTGTTTTGTGTTGGTTTTTCCTGCTGGGTGGAGAGTGTGGTTCTGGAAAGAGCGGACTGTTGACTGATGTGCCCCCAAGGCCCCACATGAGATGGTGTCCTAACTATTGGTGAAAGAAAGAAGTAGGGGGAGAGGAGGGAGGGAAAGAAAGGGTGAGGAAGGGAGAAGGTAAGAGGGAGAGAGGAGGGGAAGGAGAGAAAGGGGGAGGGGAAGGAAGGAAGGAAGGGGAAAGAAGGAGGGAGGGAAGGAAAGAGATGAAGGGGAGAGGAAGCGATAAAGTGAGGAGTAAGGGGGAGGAGGAAAGAGGGAAAAGCGGAGTGGGAGGAGAGAGGGGAAAAGGAAGGAAGGAGGGGATGGAAGGATAAAGGGGTACAGGGATGAGGAAGGGAGATAGTGTGGGTAAAGAGAAGGAAGGGAGGAGAAAAGAGGGAGAGGAGGAAGGAGGGAGAAAAGGAAAGCCTGTAGGGGAGAGGGGAGGTAGACAGCACCTCCTCACTGCACTCGGGTATAAGAAGCTCCAAAGTGAGTTAGGGGCACCCCCAGGGAGTACATCTGTGGAAGTGTGGAACCAAATACTCAAACTTCCATTTCATTTATTGTTTCATCTAAAACGAAGAAAAGCATTGGCTTTCTTAATCCTTAATACATGGTTGACCCAAATCTGCTTAGCCAGTTGGCAGCGACCCTCACTCATTCTCGTTGGATATGTTCATTCAATAGGTATTTACTGAGCACCTACTGGGTACCAGCCTGGTCTCAGGCACCAGGGACACGGCAGTGAGCAAGACAGATGAGCATCCCTGCCGGGGACATTCTAATGGGAGAAACAGACAAGAACAAGATAAATAACCATGGCAACCCATGGCGATGTGCTGCCGTCTGCTCAGACCTGTGTTAATGGGTTAATGGGTTGGGATATCGGCTGGCAAAGTGGAAGGTTTCTAGAAAGAACAAGGATTAAAGAAAATATAGATGGGAGCAGAAAGGGGCGGTGAGAAATGGCAAAGCCGGGACTCTGTCCTTTCCTGGCCCCGGGACCCCATCAGTCACAGGAAGAAGTAAAAACAGTGGTGAGCTCTTGCAATCTCTATTAAAGGGCAGCCCAAAACGTGCGAAATTCTCAGGAAGACGTTGTGGGATGTGGAGTCCCCTTTGCTGTGGTTACTTCACCTTCGTAGGCACTATGCCTGGTGGGATTCCCACGATGGGCAAAGCCACATGGTTAGCAGGGTGCAAAGGTTTTCAAACAGACAATTCCGAATGGGGCACATTCTATAGGACAATGGATCTGGTTTCTTCCATGAATCAATGGGATGGGGGAAAGGAGGCGGGGTCTAGACTAAACAAGTCTCAAGAGATAGAACAACGAAAAAAAGTAAACACAGAATTACCATACGATCCAGCAATTCCACTTGTGGGTATACAGCCAGAAGGGCTGAAAACAGGGTTTTAGGAGATATTTACACACTCATGTTCATGGCCGTCTTATTCACAATGGCTGGAAGGTGGAAGCAACTCAAGTGTCCATTGACAGGTGACAGGATAAACAAAATGTGGCACATCCATACAACGGAATATTGTTCAATCTTTAAAAGGAAGGAAATTCTGACACATGCTGGACCTGAGGATATTATGCTGAATGAAATAAGCCAGTCACAAAAGGACAAATACTATATGATTCCACTTAAATGAGGTCCTACAGAAGTCAAATTCATAGAGACAGAACATCAAATGGTGGGTGTCAGGGGCTGGGGGAGGGGTGGGGAGTTACTGTTTAATAGGAACTAGGTTTCAGTTTAAGAAGATAAAAAAGTTCTGGAGATGGATGGTGAGAATGGGTGTACAACAATGTGACTATACTTAATGGCCACTGAACTGGACACTTTAAAAATAGTTAAGATGGGCCCTGGCTGGTTTGACTCAGTGGATAGAGCATTGGCCTGCAGACTGAATGGTCCTGGGTTTGATTCCGGTCAAGGGCACATACTTGGTTGCAGGCTCCTCCCTGGCCTGGACCCTGGTAGGGGCACATGCAGGAGGCAACCAATCAGTGTGTTTCTCTCACATCGATATTTCTCTCTGTCTTTCCCTCTCTCGTCCTCTCTCTCTAAAAATCAGTGGAAAAATATCCTCGAGTGAGGATTAAATAATAATAATAATAAATAAAAATAGGTAAGATGGTAAATTTTATGTTGTGTGTATTTCACCACAATAAAAAAAAGACATTTGACAACCAAATGCAATATACAGACCTTCTTGATTCAAAGAAATCACCTATAAAAACACAAGTAGGGAAATTTGAATGTGGACTGGAAATTAATATAAAATTATATTGTTAATTTTGTAAGTGTGGTATTAGTAAGAAAATGCCTGTGTGCTTTAGATGTGTAACCTGAAGTTGGTAAAACCATATATAGTCTGGAATTTGCTTTAAAATAGCTCAGAAAATAAGAAAGAAGAAAATGGCTTAATGATGCTAATCTGGGAAAATCTTGATAATTATTAAATTGGGGTCATGGATATGTGGTGGTCACTGTGTTGTTCTCTCAACTGTTCATGTATTCGAACACTTTCAGAATAAAATGCTCTTACAAAACAAGTACTCAAAAAGTGAAGGCAAACTTCTAAAACATGAAGGCAAAAGTGTTCGTATCATTGAATTTTAAAAATTAAAATCAATTTGCCCTAGCTGCTTCGGCTCAGTAAAGCATCGGCCTGTGGACTGAAGGGTCCCAGGTTCGATTCCAGTCAAGGGCACATGCCCAGGTTGGGGGCCGATTCCCAGTAGGGGGCATGCAGAAGTAGCCAATCAATAATTTCCTATCATCATTGGTGTTTCTAGCTCTCTCTTCCTCTCACTTCCTCTCTGAAATCAATAAAAATATATATCTACAAATATAAAAAATTTAAAAAATTTTTTTAATCATTTTTAAAATTTACTCACTAGTATTTCATCATCTTAACATTTTCATAGTGCATGTAATAAATACAGCAGAATAGTTATAATTGATAAATAAAAATATACATTATGGGTGTGCTGAAAATGTGTTTGTTTTACTGATAGGGGTAGGAGTTCAGAAATTTGAAGATCATGGCTATAGATTCTTCAAGTCTTTTCATGGTCCTAAAGAGCGACGGGAATAGGGAACTGAGGCAGAAGCTGGCCATTCAAGGAGGTTGTGGCGGAAATGGCATCTTAAACAGGGTCTCCGGATTCTGAATACCCTACAATGCTTCTCTTTTCTCCATGATAGGACTGACTTTCTTATTTTCCGAGTTATATGAAAGTATGTTCCTACCACCTTCTACTGTAGTAAATCTTTGGCCAAATGGTTAAGAGCTCAAGTTTTGGAGTCTGACAGCCTTTGGGTTCGAATCCCAGTTCTACCACTTTCTAGCGGCAAGCTCACAGGCACCCACCTCTCTCAGCCTCCATTTTCCACCGGCAGGTTGGGGACAATAACTACTGCATGGCAGAGCTATGAAAGGGCAACAAGACCACAAAGTTCTGGCCACAGTAGGTGCCCAATAAGCATTAGCTGTCATTACTATTATAAACCAGTGGCCTGGTGCACTGATTTGTGCACATTGAAAGGAACCTGTCATTACTATTATAAACTAGTGGCCTGGTGCACTGATTTATGCACATTGAAAGGAAATTCATTAGAAGGTGGCCAGCACGGTGGGACTGGACGAGACGGGCCAGACACACCCTGAAGCCAACCTCCCGCAGTCCCTCCCTGGCCAGCTGCACCTGGTGCCATGGCTCGATCCAGCAGGTGGGGTCCCTTGGTCTGGCCTGTGGGGATCGGGCCGAAACCAACACTCTGACATCCCCTGAGGGTTCCCGGAGTGTAAGAGGGCACCCTGCAAAGGTGCTGTGGTACAGGGTGTGGAACACAAATGCAAGTGTGCAATAAACCAGATTTGGGGCCCACAGTGCCCCAGCAACAACATCACCCACGGCTGAAGGTGGAACCGCACGGCCCTGGGAGGAACCAGGCTCCCTCTTCTCTGGTTCCAGGGTCTGTCACCCGAGAACTGCTGCTGCCAAGTCACCACAGCTCCACAGCTCCTGTGTTGAGTGTCTGCCCCCTGGTGGTCAGTGTGTGTCATACGGAAAAGTCTGACCAGTAGAACGGTCGCTTAGCCTTTTATATATATAGATTATACCTAATCATTTTCCTTGGGCAACAGGGTGTGTTTTATTATCTCTTTAATTCACTGACCCTTTTTCCTCCCCTAAAAATCTCTTCTTAATGGGTCTGTGGAAATAATTCATTCTAATTTCTTAGAGAAGCCTCACTGTTTCTGAGGGAACTAATCAAATTTCTTTTTAAAAATAAAATGAAAGGGAAAAGGAGGAGAAGGGAAATAAACGGGGACTAAATAGAAGGGAGAAGAGAAAGAAGGTGAGTCCTGGAGAGCGGGTAATAGAAGAACGGTGTGTAGCATTGTACCTACAGATGTTAGGTGCACCCTAGTTATTTAGGAAGTGATGGATGGATAGATGGAAGGAAGGGTGAATGGGTTGATGGATGGACTGATGAGTAGATGAATGGATAGGTGCCTAGATGGGTGGGTGGAGAGGAGAAAGTCAAAAGGACCTCAGTGTGCTGTCACCACCATTGCCTTTCTACATGATGCCGGAATGTGCCACCAGATGTCAGGCTAACCTCAGGAAACCACCTCAGAGGCCAAACTGGCACCGCCTTTCTCACTCAACCTGAGATCTTAATGGCTCCCATTGATCATCCAGTCTTCCTTGCATCCTGTATTTACACAGCCCTCATCGGCACACGGCAAACCCCACTGGCACCTACAACCCAGCTCCCCCTTCCAGCAGATGGGAAATAGGAGAAGCCTGACGGCTGGAGAGCCGTGTGGGGCCGGACTGGAGCAGCAGAGGGTGGGAGAGGGGCGTCAGGGTCCCGGGAGTGATCAGCACCCAGGCCAGCCTCAGCCCCAATTGTCCTGAAGTCAGTCTTCACATCCCACCTGATCTCTGCCGGAAGCCACATGGCTCTGAGCTTTTGCCAAAGAAACTCTTGAGAAAAAGAAAAAGGAACCGGTGCCAGCTCTCCTTCCTCTGTGATCAGAACTGATCCTTCGCACAGCCTGCCTTCGGCCCTCCGGCAGCCCAGAAAGAGCACCTTCCCAGAGACACGGGCCAGGAGCACGTGAGAGCGACAGCTCGAAGCCCAACCCTTGTCTGCACAGCAGGTCCCAGGAGAAGATCCCCTTCTGGGGCAGAGAAAGGGGGGCCAGGACCAGGATCTCCAGAGTCACCCCATTCTCACAGCCCCCTCTTCACCTTCATTACAAACTTGTCTTTCTGCCACTGGTTGAGGAGAGCAATTCCTGTCTTCTCCCCCC
>NW_005370658.1:837530-844303 GCF_000412655.1 Myotis brandtii
CGGAAAGTGGCATTTCTCAGCAGGTTCACGCCCATTGGAATTATCTGCCAACCCCTCCCAGGTCCCCAAGCAGGGTCCTCTGAGGATACCCTGCTTCACCTACCATTAACCCCTTTGCTGTGACACCATGAGATGCCCCGGGGGTTCCCAAGGGGGCTTAAGGCAGCTGATATTCATCAACAGACAGGGAAGGAATTTGAGGTGTCCGCAGCCAGCACAGCTTATGAATGTGTTCCAGTCGCAAGCACCCGCCCGCCCCCTCCCCCCAAAATTTGTGAGAAATGAGCTGTGTCTGACCTCAAGAGACCCCTCGTATGGCCCCGTACCCCGGGTCCCTGCCCAGGGCTGGGGCTGGCCATCCACCCCGTGCATACTCACTCCCATTCCTTCCTCCTGGCCTGGGGGGTGCTGTGGACTTTGTGCGCCTGGTGGGCCAAGATGACATCCCGGTGGTCCACCAGGCCACCCCGCCGCTTCAGAGGGGGCCCCTCGCAGCTGCCGCTCATCCGGTGGGACCGTGTGACCTGCAAGGCGCTGGGTAGGCCCAGGGGGGCCGGATCTGGGGGCCCTGAGCCACCGTCCTGCAGGGCATCATAATGACCACGGGAGGAGAACATGGGGTCTGGGACTCAGGAAGACTTCGACATCCATGGGCCTCGCTCAGAAACCTCGGGGTCTTCTGCCTCCAGCACAGGGTGAAACTAGAGGAGAAAGAGAGAGAGGGAGAGTGAAGGGGTGCAGAGAGAGTGAGCACAGGGACAGGAGAGGAGGCAGATCAAAGCACAGTGCAAGCAACCAGACAGCCTTTCCCGGGAAGTCAAAATACACCCCAGGCCCAGCCCACCGGGATTTAGTATTTCCTTGGCAACTCCGGGCAGGAAAGCCAGTTCTTAGAAGCTGCCTGGCAACAGATGCCGACGATGGAGTGAAAGGCCATGAGCTGTGTCCCCGGACACATGTTCCACCTCAGAGGTGCCGGCCGCAGAGGGAGGGTCGCTGGATGTCTCAGCATCTCAGTGTTCCCCTCTGCAAAATGGGTCGTCAGGAGCCTGCTTGGTCGGGATCCTCAGGTCCCTGGGTCCTGTGAGCTCCAGAAAGTCGCTTAGAAAACGGGAAGGGCGAGTTCAAGGTTCAGCTTTAAAATCCACACGGGTGTGGCCACCTGTCAAGGGAGTCTGCTCTGGCCACCTCAGCTGGCTTTCTGGAAAGAGAACATGGACAAGTTCCCACCAGGCATGAATGTTCCAGGTGGATACTCAACACCAGGGGAACTTACAGCCCCAAGATGATCTTTTTGTCCGTTCCACTCACTTATTCACTCAACGAACACGGAGTGAGGCCACCATGCGCCCACCCTGTGTTGGGCAGCTGCGAATGAGACAGACAAATGTCCCCCACATCATGGGATGGACATTCTCGGGGTGAGGAGGGCAATGAACAAAATAGGTACGTTACGTAGAGATGAGGAATTGAAAAGTGCTCTGGAGAGAAACTGAACGGGGAAGGTGCATTTGTTTGCTGGGGCTGCTGTAACAAAGTGCCACAGACTGGGCAGCCTAAAGAGACTTTTATTTCTTCGTACTTCTGGAGGCTACGAGTCCGAGATGAAGGTGTCAGCAGGGATGATTTCTTCTGAGGCCTTGCTCCTTGGCTTGTAGCTGACCTTCTTCTCCCTGTGTCTTCATATCACCTTCCCTGTGCATGTCTGTGTCCTAATCTCCTCTTCTTCTAAGGACACCAGCCACACTGGATTAGGACCTCATTTTACCTTAATTAGTTCTCTAAAGATCTAGCTCCAAATATAGTCATAATTCTGGGGTGCTGGGGGTTAGAACCTCAACATCTGAATTTGGGGGGACACAACTCAGCCAGGAACTGATAGAAGTGTTGGGTGGGCTGGTTACTGTATTAACTAGGGGGTCAGAGCGTGTCACTAAGGAAATGACATCTAAGCAGACATCTAAGCAGGAGCGGATGCAGTGGCCATGTGGGTATCTAAGGGAAGAGTGTGCCAGGCAGCAGGAATCGCACGTGCAAAGGTCCTGAGGCAGAGCCATGTGTGATTTACTCAAGGAACAAGGAGGAGCCCGGGGTGTCTGTGATTGATCAAGGAGGAGAGGAGAGGAGAGGAGGGTGCTTGTGCAGGACCTGCTGGACCACGGGGAGGACTTTTCTTGGTTCTTCTTGGAATGAGACAGCCCATGGCTTTCGAAATGCACACCTCACCCAACAGCATATTTTTAATCCCAAACTGATTTTTCCCACCAGCATCAGCCCCTACCATTAGCCTCTCCATGTCTGTCCAAGAAAAGCAAACCCACTGGAAGGCCAGTATGAATGAAACAGCATTAGGTTAAACCTCAGACACAAATATTGCACAGTCACCTCAACACCCAGAAGTGTAAGGAGATGGGTGCAGAGAACAAGACCACCCCAGGTTGCAAAAAAAAAAAAAATGGGTGTGAGAAGACAGGCTTAGCAACCTTCTGCTTCCTCTCTCCCTGCTTGAAATATCTACAGATTCGATAACTCTCCCAGCCTCCCTGAAGCACACAATTTGATATAAGTTTCTTTCCAAATCTTGTAACTAATGGAGTTTAATAGATCTATCCTTCCTGACACCTTGAAGCTTCGATTTTATCCCATTAAACCTTACTTGTAACTGCCTACAACGCATTTATAGTCTTTTGTGCTTTTTCCAAATACGTTCCCCTCATTTTGATAAAAAATCTGTTATTCCTTTTATAAGCACTTACACATAGAAGGCCTTTTGTTCCCCATTTTACAGCAATAAAACTGAGGACAGAAGGTAGATTCAATCTTCATCGTTACCTTCAGGAGTCATCCCTCTTTCGCCAAAAAAAATTTTTTTTAATAAAAACAAGGCTACATCGCCTTGGCCGGTTTGGCTCAGTGGATAGAGCATCAGCCTGTGGACTGAAGGGCCCCAGGTTCGATTCTGGTCAAGGGCACATGCCTGGATTGCGGGCTCGGTCCAATGTGCAGGAGGCAGCCAATCAATGATTCCTTCTCATCATTGATGTTTCTATCTCTCTCTTCCTCTCTGAAATCAATAAAGAATATATATTTGGAGGGGAAAAAAACAATGCTACATCATTGATTGTCATCTGGTAGTAACATAAGGGTAATGAGAGCAACATGAATAAATGTTTAAGAACTATACTCCCAGCAAAGGACACCCAAGAAACACAAGCTGTATTGCTTCTCAACCATTTCTCGCTTCCTTCGTCATTTCTAGTTGGAGACGCTTGGGAGCAGAGTAACAGTATCTCCTTTCAGCATGACCCAACAGCGGCACGGCCCTCTGCCCGCATGCTCACCTGCTCAGCAAGCCACACCTGAACCTGAGGTCTATTTTGCAAGGATCTGAAGATGAGGTTGATGGGCTGCACCATCACCTTCTATACTTTGTGGCCCTGGCCATGGTACGCCTGCTAGCTAACAAAGACCACCCCCAAAAAATATTCTTACTGCATCAACCTCAAAGAGAGACCCCCCCAAATAAATAAAACCCCCCCCAAATAAATAAAGAGAGAGAGAGAGAGAACCCAGCTGTCAGGTTGGGTGTGCTGTGTAGTATCTACAATTTAGCTAAGACCTCAGAGACCAGGCGCAGTGGGAACACCTTCGTGGAAAAAGATTCAGGCACCCACAGAAAGGGTATTTGTACCTGGGAAGGTGGGAAGAGGAGCAGGAAAGACAAAAGCTAAGACACACACAGCCCAGGTGCCATCTTCTGAGACATCCACACGCTGCGTTTCCCGCCCTGCAGTACAGCACATGGCCCCCAGTGCTAATGGCCGAACCATTCGTTGAGTTGTCGCTCACCGTTCCTTACTTCCCTTCACTCCTTGAGTCAAATCCATCAGCAGGTCCTACCCACTCGCTTCCAAAACATCCCGAATCCCATCACCTCCCACCACTGCACGCCCCCCTCAGCTCTCACCTGCACTCAGGTAGTCGCTTCTCCCAGGCCAGTCAGCTGCCCCACTCCCCGCTGCCAACCTGCATTCTGCAGTCAGTGGGGTCTTTCTGAAACATCCGTCAGCCCTTCCACTGTTATAATAACAAAGGCCACACAGGGCTGTCTGTCTCTCTGACCGCATCCCCGCCCTTCTGCCCTTTGCCCTCTAAGCTCCGGACTCACTGGCCTCCTCACCCTTCCCGGTCTCTGCCAAGCTCATTCAAACTCTGTATCTATTGTTCCCTCTTCCCAGAATGCTGTTCCCCGGGAGCCACGTTCCTCTCATTATTCAGGGCTGTCGCTAAATGCAGGCACACTCCCCACGTTCTCCAATGAGATCTTCCCCGTGGGGACGGTCCCCCTCTGGGAATGGGACTTACGTGTGGGCCTGAATAACAGCTGCCTCCCCCCATAGGCTGAGGATCTTGTTCTGTTTTGTTTGCCACTGCGTCCCTGGCACCTTAAACATTTCTTGCCTGAATGAATGAATGAATGAATGGGCTCAGGAAACCATCATCAAACACTGCAAACTGCTGCCTGAAGTCAAGGACTTCTAAGTACAGAAGGGATAGAGTATCATTGGAAGGAAGATGTATTCAGGTGCCAGGTCTGACCTCAGCACACAATGCACTAGCTGTGTGGTCCCCAGAAAATTACTTAACCCTCGAGTCTTCTAAACAATGTGGGGTGAGACCATCGTGGTGGGTCAGTGAGCTTACCAGTGACAAGGCAGCACCCTGAGCACAGCACGGGGCCAGGGAAAGTGTTTGGTCAACACTGGCTCTTGTGTTGATATTGCAGCCGGTGGGCGGAGCCTGGTGGCCATGGGGAGAGGGGACAGCTGCTCTAACAACACCATCTAGTGCGTTCTGCAGAGCCCTCGCCGGCAGTTCCACCGGAGCCCCAGCTGTCCTGTGTGTACACACGCGAAACAAACCTGGCCAACAGGCACTTCCCAGCCAGGTGCCCCTCCCTGGCACCTGCCAGGCCCCGTGACCAGGTGTGCGATTCCCTTTCTCTGTTTGTCCAACCACAGCCCGGAGGACAAAGCACATGGGGTTGGCTTCCCCCTAGAAGCAGCCAGGTTTCATGAACAGGCGGTTCCAAGAGAAGACAATGGGGGAAAGCAAATAGAAAAAAATAAGTAGCATTAAGCCTGAGGCCACAGAAAGCCTTGCCGTTAACGCAACGAGAACAGAACTTTCCAGAAGCACCTGTATCCACCACTTCCCCAAATCCAAACGGAAGCCACACCTGAGACAGGGACTGACCCCCAACTCCATGCCTGGACCAGCCTAAGTTGCCATGGCAACCAGATAGTGTCTGCAGGTGCTCCTGATTGATACAGGCTGGTCCAGAAGCCATGGAAGAGGAACAGGGAGGGAGGGACCCCAGGAAATCTGGGGGCCTTCTGTGACCCACCTCATATGGACAGGCCACCAGGCTTCCCCACCCACAGGTGAAACAAATGCAAGTAACTGATGAAGAGCAGCTTTATCTGTGCTAAAAATCAGTACAAAGATATGGCACTTAGCAAAAGAGTAAAGGAAAAACATTCTCTAAAACTTTGCAAGCTCACACATTAGAAATACACATGATACTCCTAAGGAGAGGATGGGAACTCAAAAATGTCCATGAAGTCCTTCACCCAGGAAATAAAAATAAGGCCAGCCCTAGCCAGTTTGATCAGTGGTTAGAGCTTCCGCCCATGGCCTGAAGGGTCTCAGGTTCGATTCCCGACCAAGGGCACATACCTCGGTTGCAGGCTCAATCCCCAATCCAGGTTGGGGCACGTGTGGGAGGCAACCAATCGATGTGTCTCTCTCACATCAGTGTTTCTCTCTCCTCTCCTCCCTCCCCTCCACTCTCTCTTTTAAAAAAAAATCAATGGAAAAAAATATCCTCTGGTGAGGATCAAAACAATAATAATAAAAGAATAATAAGGCCAGGCAGGGGAACGTGACCCTGCAAGCCTTCGGTTTATTCACTGGTGTGGGAGGATGTCTTTTTCTCCCTGAGAGGAAAATTTAAAAACAAAAAATGGCCAGGTAATTTCACTCCTGAGTTCATGTGGCCGCTGAAAGGTATGTTCATAAAGCTCTATTTATAGTAGCTCGAAAGGGGAAACAAACCAAAGGTTCACCAACAAGAAAATAGAAAAATAAACCGTGGTTCATTCATACAACAGAATACAGCACAGCAATGAAAAAGGATGCGCTACAGGCCACAATGTGATGGGCCTCCCAGACAGACCCAGGGCCAGGGCCCACGGTGCCATTCCCTTGATATGAACTTCAAAAACAGGCAAAACTAATCGACTGTGAAGAGAGTCAGAATACTATTGGCCTTGGGGACGATGGGGTGTTGACTGGGATGAAACACAAGGGAGCCAGCTTGTGGGATCACCAGATAAAATACAGGGTACCCGGTTACATGGGATACACATTGTCTACCTGAAATTCAAATTCAACTGGATGTTCTATATTTATTTTTATTTGCTTAGCCTGGCAACCCACCTGGGGGATGGGTCCCTGACACCTTAACCCTTTGTACGCCATAAGCGCCTGTAGATGCTTTAAAATCATATTTTTTCGTGAGAACTTTCAACTGAAAATATATACCCGGATACATGGGATACACATTGTCTGCCTGAAATTCAAATTTAACTGGATGTTCTCTATTTTTTTTAATATATTTTATTGATTTTTTACAGAGAGGAAGGGAGAGGAATAGAGAGTTAGAAACATCAATGGGAGAGAAACATTGATCAGCTGCCTCCTGCACACCT